>NC_141018.1:15858378-16458378 GCF_052327205.1 Somniosus microcephalus | reverse complement strand
CCCAGGCCCCCGCCAGACCCTCGGGTGACCTTCCCCAGGACATATCTGGGGCACCAGGTGCCTATTCTACAGCAACTTCATTTTAAGGAATGTTTTTTTCTCCCTGTTGGTGAGGATCTGTCTCTGCTTTGCCCGGCATCGCCCCAATGAATAGTGTGGAGGCATTAGCAACATTTGAATCCTGTTGATTGGTTCTGGTTCCACGTGCCCTTGCGGTCTTGCAGTACCGCGCCAAATTGGCCAGGCGTGAAATGAGGCTTTTCAACCCTGGGAAAGGCAGAAGCAAACACAGCCAAGCTCCATTCTGATCCTGATGTCCAACCATGCATACTTTCCACCAGGAACCGCCGGGGAGGGTGACCGGGGAGCCCCGCTCCGGGGAGGGTGATCAGGGAGCCCCCCTCCGAGGAGGGTGATCAGGGAGCCCCCCGCTGGGGAGGGTGACCGGGGAGCCGCCCTCCGGGGAGGGTGATCAGGGAGTCCCCCGCCGGGGAGGGTGATCAGGGAGTCCCCTGCCGGGGAGGGTGATCAGGGAGCCCCCCGCCGGGGAGGGCGACCGGGGAGCCCCCCCCCGCCCGGGGAGGGCGACCGGGGAGCCCCCCCCCCCCGCCCGGGGAGGGCGACCGGGGAGCCCCCCCCCCCCGCCCGGGGAGGGCGACCGGGGAGCCCCCCCCCCCCGCCCGGGGAGGGCGACCGGGGAGCCCCCCCCCCGCCCGGGGAGGGCGACCGGGGAGCCCCCCCCCCCCCCGCCCGGGGAGGGCGACCGGGGAGCCCCCCCGGCCCGGGGAGGGCGACCGGGGAGCCCCCCCCCCCCGGCCCGGGGAGGGCGACCGGGGAGCCCCCCCCCCCCCCCCCCCGCCCGGGGAGGGCGACCGGGGAGCCCCGCCCGGGGAGGGCGACCGGGGAGCCCCCCCCCCCCCCCCCCGCCCGGGGAGGGCGACCGGGGAGCCCCCCCCCCCCCCCCCGCCCGGGGAGGGCGACCGGGGAGCCCCCCCCCCCGCCCGGGGAGGGCGACCGGGGAGCCCCCCCCCCGCCCGGGGAGGGCGACCGGGGAGCCCCCCCCCCCCCGCCCGGGGAGGGCGACCGGGGAGCCCCCCCCCCCCCCCCCCGCCCGGGGAGGGCGACCGGGGGCCCCCCTCCCCGCCCGGGGAGGGACAAGGATTGACAATCTTCAGTCTCTTCACCTCTTACCCCCATCCAGCCCAGTGACACTGAGCATAGAACTGTTGAAGAACACAGCACCAATTTGGGCCATTGGATCTGTCGCATCCTAGCTGGAACAAAACCAATCCCACTGCCTTGTTCTCTCCCCATTGCCCAGTATCTTTCTATGCTTCAAATGTTTATTTTTCTGTTTAATCATGCGAGGATCTCTGCCTTCACCACTCCCTGTGACAGAACATTCCATGCTCCCTTTAAAGAAATGTCTCCTAAATGCTCTCCTCCCCCTCTGACAATTTTACATTGATGCGCATCCTACTGAAGAGAACATCCTTCGATCAATACTGAATTTGAATTGCAGCCATCCCCTCCCTCCATAGTATTGGTGATTTCATATCCGCTACATGTAAGGTATTGAATGAGATGCTGTTGCGATCGCATCATAAACCATAGTGTTCAAACTGTTTATCAACATCACGCGGACTGTGAAAGGTGTTACATAGATCCCACTTTGCCCATTGTATGATATGTTGACGAGGGAAGGGAGGGGTGGATTTGTTCAATGTTTGCTAAGCCGTTTGGCCAGCAGCAGATCTGCTGCCGGAGTTTGACTAGGCTCCTCTGAATCACTTGACTCAAATGGCTGATTTTTATTTCACTGCATATTACAGGCGGTTGGCAGCCTGTTTGAAAGTGGACAGCTGTAACCCACTGCAGCACACTGTTGGAGAGGTTGAGCACAGGAGTGTACACTGCTCACAGCGTATACACAGCGTATGCATGTGCTGCTGCAAGTGATTTGCAGCTTTGAATTCAATGCTCGAAGCTGGCCACGGCCACGGGGAGACATTAATGACGGTTAGAAGCAGCGCTGTGACTTTGGCCATGGGGTATAATTGATCGTGAGTCACAGAATCATCTAATCTATGTTGTATGTCGATTATGAGCAACGTTGGGTGATTGCCAGGAAGCTTTGCCGGGCTGCTCTTAACAGCAGGTCACTGAACGGCTGTGTGGCTGGAATATAATGAGATTTGCCCTCATTCCAAATCTGTATTGGGGCAATTTATTTGGAAAACATTGAATTTCTGTCTGGCTAGGCTGGGGACCAGTGCCAGAGGTTAACGGCGCTTTATTGAATAATGAACATGACTAAAGCTTCAGTTATTTATTTAGGCAGGTTCTGCACACCAATCTGTGGCGAGACATGTTTGTTGTTAAACTTACAATAGTTGATTTAAAAACCTGTTTTATTGACCTCTTCCATTAGCACTGGCCTGAACATTATCATTGTGGAACTTGGACTCCATGAATTTTGCTGCTGACAACAGTGATTAATAATGTTGCTGCTAATTTGCTATGGGCCACATCCCAGTAATTCCTCCGGTTGCGAATGCTTGTGTTTTAACAGCATGCAGCTCCTTTTTAAAGGTCACAGCTGTAACCTGCTACAGCACACTACTGGAGAGGTTTAGCACAGGAGTGTGCACCAGTCACAGCATGTACAGAGAGTATGTATGGTGAAGCCCTGTCCTGTGTGTTTATCGTGCATGGTACTGTGCACATCTGACACATGAGCTTTGACTTTCTTTCTGTCCTTCATGTGTACGTGTATGCTGCCTAGGCCCTAAGCTCTGGAATTCCCTCATAAACCTCTCCCCTCTTCTTTAAGACACTCCATTAAAACCTATCTCTTTGACCAAGCTTTTGGTCACCTGTCCAAATATCATCTTATGTGGCTTGATACCTGGGATGGCAGGAATGACGTATGAGGAGAGATTGGGTCCATTGGGCTTATACTCGCTGGAGTTTAGAAGAATGAGAGGGGATCTCATTGAAACTTATAAAATTCTAACAGGACTAGACAGACTAGATGCAGGAAGGATGTTCCCGATGGCCGGGGAGTCCACAACCAGGGGTCACAGTCTAAGGATAAGGGGTAAGCCATTTAGGACAGAGATGAGGAGGAATTTCTTCACCCAGAGAGTGGTGAACCTGTGGAATTCTCTACTACAGAAGGCAGTTGAGGCCAATTCATTAAATATATTCAAGAAGGAGTTAGATATATTTCTTAGGGCTAAAGGGATCAAGGGATATGGGGAGAAGGCAGGGGCAGGGTACTGAGTTTGGATGATCAGCCATGATGTCATTGAATGGCGGAGCAGGCTCGAGGGGCCGAATGGCCTACTCCTGCTCCTATCTTCGATGTTTCTATGTTGATATTAGATGGTTTGCTAACGCTCCTGTGAAGCGACTTGGGACATTTTACTGCATTAAAGGCGCTATATAAATGCAAGTTGTTGTATGAAGGTTGATTATTCTGATTACATGTTGCTGGTGAGGCTCACCGTATCGTGAACTCGCTAGTGTGCTGCTTCTGGTTTTCTGTCTGTTTTACGACGTTAAAGGCGCTATATAAATGCAAAAAGTTGTTCATAGTACATGCCTGTTGTGTGTAACTGAGGTGTGTCTTTTCATATTTCCCATGTATTGTGCATATCTGTCTTACCTGTTATATATATAGTGCACATATACTTTGCTGCTAACATGTATCCTGTATGTACCTGCTGCATTCATACTGTGCGTGTGTGTGAATCTAGTTCTGGGAGAGAGTTCAGTAAAGTAACATAACTGTTTAAAGTTGCACTTCCTGTAACCACTTGGTTGGTTTGAGTGGTTTTGTGAAATATAGTTAGACGTTTAACGCTAATCTGTGGGTTGGTGTGTTTCTCTGTAGCTGTTTTCTTGAGGTTACATTTGAAGAGTTGCATGGGTGTGTTACTCAGCGAGGGGCACCACTTGATCACCACGAGTTGGTGTGGAGCTGATGGCTCTGCTGGAGAGCCAATCTTCCAAACGCTACTTCCTAAATGATTGTATTTGATGCTCGTGCAACTGGTTCCATCTAAAGCAGAATTTTAATTTAAGTAGATAGACAAAATTTGCTCTGTGGCCAGCGCAGAGCTTCACCGAATGGGCACAGAGTTATATCGCACCCAGTGAGGCCTTTTGCACAATATTCATCGAGCAAATGCTTCTTCGACTAATTAAAATTAAATTTATTATAAAGCCTAAACAAAACATTTCTGTAGTTACGCAGCAGACCCATCGACAGTTGAAAAGAGAAAAGACAGGTGGATTTTTGGAGTTTTGTGTTTTATTTTGGATTTCTAGCATTTAATTTTTTTTCCTGTTATGAGGTCTCCATCTTCTTCAATCTCTGGCTCAACAAATGCTCTGTTTCTAACCCTCCGGTCTCAGCGATGCCTCCTGCTTTGTGTTTTTAAAAATTCTTTCTCAGGCTGTGGACCTTGCTGGCAAAGCCAGCATTTATTGCCCATCCCTAGTTGCCCTTGAGAAGGTGGTGGTGAGCCGGCGCCTTGAACCACTGCAGTCCATGTGGTGAAGGTGCTCCCGCAGTGCTGTTAGGGAGGGAGTTCCAGGATTTTGACCCGGCGACGATGGAGGATCGGCGATATACTTTTAAGTCAGGATGGTGTGTGACTTGGAGGGGAACTTGGAGATGATGGTGTTCCCCATGACGCATGGGAACACCATCATCTCCAAGTTCCCCTCCAAGTGGTAGAGGTCGCGGGCTTGGGCGGTGCTGTTGAAGCCTTGGTGAGTTGCTGCAGTGCATCTTGCAGATGGTACACGCTGCAGCCAAGGTGCGCCAGTGGTGGAGGGAGTGGATGTTTAAGCTGATGAATGGGCTGACGGTCAGTGAACTGCTTTGCCCGAGATGGTGTTGAGCTTTTTAGTGTTGCTGCTGCACCCATCCAGGCAAGTGGAGAGTATTCCATCACACTCCTCACTTGTGCCTTGTAGGTGGTGGAGAGGCGTTGGGGAGTGAACCACTCGCTGCAGAATACCTAGCCTCTGACCTGCTCCAGCAGCCAGTGCATTTATGTCGCTTTTGGTGGGTGTGCAAGTAGCAGAGGCGAGGTGATGAAGCCGCATGTGTCTGTGCCTAAACTTCGGAAATGCCGATGACTCTCTCCGATAACAGTCAGCTGCTGCACACTTTTCCCCCCAATAAAATTAACTTGTGTTTGTAGATAAGGCCGTGCCGCCAAACGCAGCTCCTGATTGGGATGGGGGCAGGACGTTGTCAATAAAAAAAAACTGATTGTGTAGTGGGGTTCAATCGCCTGGATGTGAAAGGATCTGCTCAGCACAGGCAACTAAAACCCGTAGAACCAGAGAAGTTTACAGCACAAAAACAAGCCGGCATCTCTTGGCTACAACAGCACTTAGTCCTGTTTGGTCCGCTTATCGAATACCAAAATTACTGGGTGGCCAGCCTAGAAACTGCACCATCAAAACCAGATGGTGGTCACCTTGGACTAATGACGGAACTAGGATTGACTGCTTCCCGCAAAGTCACTGTTTTTGCTGTCTTATCTTCAATTTATTCGATCATGGCTGACCTGTACCTCAACTCCATTTACCTGCCGTAGCTCTATACAGGAAACTTTTGATTTACCGGCACCTAAATAACCGGAAATCTCGGTTAACCAGCAAAATTCAGGAGTAGGTTCAGGTAAGTTTTACTTGATATTGTACTTGCCTTCCTCGATCTGTTGCTGTGCAAGGGTGTGGCTGCAGCTGTTGCTAAGCTACAGAGACGCTTGGAACTTGTGGCCATTGTTCTGCACTTGTTGCTAAGCAACAGGGTTTGTTGCTTTATACAGAGCTCTCGGCTCTCCGTATCTTTTATTATAGCTTTCGGCTATCCGGAATTTTTGATGAACCGGCACCACGTCGGTCCTGTCGGTGCCGGATAAAAAAAAAGTTTCCTGTATCTCTTGATAACCTTACCTAACAAAAATCATATCCATCTCGGTCAGGGAGAGTGAAAAGACAGTTGAGATTAATCTACTTTGCGCAAAGGGTGGTGAACAGACAGCACTGGGGGCTGAATGTATCAACAAATGCAAGAGGGATTAGAGAATTACTTGGCATGATATGTGATATCATGCGAGAAAATATTTCCTAGAAAACGGGACAGGCCAGATGGCCAAAATAGGTCTTAGCAGCCCAATGCATTCCTCTGTTCCCAAGCTCGAAACTAGGCTGGGGTTGGGATAGCGATGTCAGGAGATGGGATCATGGACTGGGATCTGATTTTTATTTTTGCCACGAATGAAAGTTTACTGAGAACTTTAATCACCTTTGTTAATTTGTTAATTAACGTTTCCACATCATCAGAGCGCAGAAGTAAATGGGGGAGGGGACGGACTTCAGTTTTATAAACCAGAATTTTGGTGTCTGGTTTACATTTGAGAAATTTCCAGACAGGCCACTCAGAAATCCAAAAGTCTGGTCCAAAACCAATATATATTTATTCCATTAATGAATCTCTCAGTATTTTAACAATTAGTGCACCGTAGGGGTTTCTGATGAAAGGCAGCATTCCAAGCCTCTAAATGACATTCCGAGTGGAAATCAAGCACTTGAAACTTTCTCCCTGTGTAGACAAAAAAGTAAAAATTAATTGGCGTTGGTGAAGTGCTGGGAATTTGAGTGAGATGTGATGTCTGTGCCAAGCCTCACGGGCACCCCCCACCCACCCACCCACCCACATATTGTGCTATGTATGCCACAGACTCATATGAACAGGAGCAGGCCATTCAGCCCCTCGAGACTGTTCCACCATTTAGTTAGATCATGGCTGATCTGTACCTCGACTCCATTCCCCTGACTTAGCTCAAAATCCCTTGATACCCTTACCCAACAAAAATGTTTCAATTTCAGTCTTTTAAGCTCCAATTGTCCCCCAGCATCCATAGCCTTTTGGGGGAGAGAGTTCCAGATTTCTACTATCCTTTGTGTGGAAGAAGTGTGACGTAAGAAAACTACGAGGCACTTCGTCTGAGTATTAAACAAAGCTTTAATCAACTGTTTTTCATCATGGAGATCTAGTTGTGTCCTTCACTAGTTCCTGTTAAAGAAAGTCCTGAGCAAGCTGGGCCCATGCCAGAGTATTTATACTCTCCGTGGACAGCGCCACCAGCAATGACAAGATTCAGGTCAAAGTGCATCCCGATTTCACTCCGACATGGCCTGGTTCTAATTAAAAAGTTATGCCCCCTTGTTATAGATTCCCTCACCAGAGGAAATAGTTTCTCCGTAGTTATCCTTTTAACATTTTAAAATCTCGATCAGATCACCGTTCACTCTCAAGGGAATACAAGCCATGTTTATGAAACATGTCCTCATAATTTAACCCTCTAAGCCCCGGTATCGTTTGTCTGCTCCTCTGACGGGTCGGTGATTATCCGAGCTGTACAGACCAGGAAGGTGCAGGTTTGATGGCCGCTCTGTGCTGAGTTATCAGATCTCCACAGAAATGGGCAGGAAAGGTGTTAAACCGCGGCCTCAGTATTCCTGCGTTAGCGAGGGGACTTCAGCTCCTGACCGGTATCCATTGACCCCTGCCAGTTGTTGGGGGAGGACATGATTGGGCATGGCCGTTGAATGAGTCAGCCAACATTCACTGTCGAGGCTCACACGGGAATAATGGACACTTGGCGGGAGGTACCAGAGGGCCCTCAACACCCGTCGAACCGTAGCTCAGCAGGAATTCAGCGGAGATGGTTTGTGGAAAGAGTAATGAGAAGTGCAGGTTATAGGATGGGAAGTCCTTCCAATTGCTTCTGTTGGGGGCGTGGGGAGAATCCCGAACTTTCAAACATTGGGGTCATTGGTATTGATCCTAGCTTTGTTTCCAAATTGTATCATAGAAACTATTGCTGAAATCCAAGAGAATTTGTTATTTTTACAATCACCATTCCTGTGACAAAAGCAAATGGCTGCATCTACTGGGCTAACCACTGCTCGGCCTGAAAGTTAGACAATGGAAGGCTTATAAACTGACTTAGATTGATTAATCTCCCCACCTGTGATCGATCCAGGATCAGTACCAATTCTATATTCTATCCATTTAATTTACAGTTACGCTAAGTTTTGTGTAACAGTGCAACATGGATTCTATGAACTGCTTTCTGGAAGAGATTTCTGTTGTCTTTGTATCTCTACTAGGTGGAGTTGGGGCTATAAATATAAGATGGTCACTAATAAATCCAAGAAAGAATTCAGGAGAAACTTCTTTATTCGGAGAGTGATGAGAATGTGGAACTCACTCCCACAGGGAGTGGCTGAGGTGAATAGCATAGATGCATTTAAGGGGAAGCTCGGTAAGTACATGAGGGAGAAAGGAATAGAAGGATATGGTGGTAGGGTGAGATGAAGTAAGGTGGGAGGAGGCTCGTGAGGAGCATAAGCTACCTCTAGGTCTAATCCAATTATGCCTTTGTCGAGGCCTTAATGCAAGACCCAAAGCAGATGTGAACTGTTGAGTCGATGCTGGTGCCAGATCATGGTGCTCCAGTGTGTCTTTGCTGGTTTTGATTGACAGCTCCATAACTAGAGACGGCCACACTGGGGATAAATATGATAGCTGGCTGCCATGGCTTTAGTTCACCTTATTCATGCATGTCTAACGCACTGCAACAAGATGGAGGTCTGTATTGGCTGAGGTGTGTTTCTGCAAAACTGTCAATGGAAGCTGCGAATCTTTAACCCATTTGTTATGTTGGACGCAGTGAACAATGAGAATTAAGATTTGCTAATGTATTGTTTGTATAAGCATGATCTACATGGTCCGGCAACGCCTCAATTTTAAAATTCTCATCCTTGTTTTCAAATCCATCCATGGCCTCACCTCTTCCTATCTCTGTAACCTCCTCCAGCCCGACAATCCTCTGAGATATCTGCGCTCCTCCAATTCTGGCCTGATTGCCTTTGCTCCACCATTGGGAGCCGTACCTACAGCAGCCGAGGACCTAACCTCTGAAATTCCCACCCTAAACCTCTCCACCTCTCTCCTCCTTTAAGACGTTTCTTAAAACCTACCTTTTTTGGTCATCTGTCCTAATATCTTCTTATTTGGCCCAGTGTCAAATTTTGTTTGATAACGTTCCTGTGGAGCGCCTTGGGATGTTTTACTATGCTAAAGGTGCTACATAAATGCAAGTTATTGTTGCCAGCATGGTGTTTTTCCACCTTTTTAGAGAGATTGGGAATACGCAGTGGTTACACACAAGAGAACATTGTTTAACCTGTGGCACCCTATCCCAGATACTTTGTGCACGAGGTTAAGTTACAGTTTATAGGGAGCACGGACTTGCCTCGAAGCTAACTTGGCTGTGAGCAGAGTATTGGGAAGTAGCCTGAATTGTAACACCGCCTATTGTTTTGGAATGTGTTTGGGGAAATGGCCACTTTAATCAATGCCAGTCCACTCTGACCAGGGAACATTACAGTGTTACCATATTTGTCCCAGATAATTGCAACATTATGCAATCACTACATCGTTTCTTCCCCCACCCTGTATTATTTCCATTGACTTCCTCCACGTTTCCAAAAATACAGTGTGTGGGGATTTCCTTGCAAGTAAACCCAGAAGCGAGTTGTATTTAAGTGGATACAGAAACTTGTTATCTTCACTATATAATGTATCGGCTCTGAACACTCTCTGACAACACTGATGCTGTGGAACGACCTGAGGTCTTGTGTTTGTGGGTACAGTTATTTAAAAATACACTTTCTTTCCCATGAGTTGAGCGCATTGTCTTTTCTTTCAGTACATTATAGAGTTTTACTTGGAACCAGTGTACTTGGTCACTGCCTTTGTCCCTTCCAATACGGCGAGCTTGGCCAGCTCCCCAGGCAACAGCTGGCGCACGGCTGTCTGGCCCTCCCTGGCACTGATGATCGAGAGCTTGTTGTAATAGGCCGGGCAGGAGGCTTCTCCCGAGATGCCCTCCAGTATCGTTCACAAGGGAGTTCATGATGCTCATGGCCTTGGACGAGATGCCAGTGTCGGGGTGAACCTGCTTCATCACGTTGTGGATGTTGATGGAGTAACTCTCCTTCCTCGACCTTCTCCGCTTCTTCTCGCCCTTTGCTAGTACTTTCGTCGAGGCTTTCTTCGTCCAGCATTTTCAAACTCAATTTCTGACACGCACCCACAGGTCTGGGTTGTCCTCTGGCACCTCATCCAAGTTCATGTGTGAGCCTAGAGCGTGAGTGTCGCACCAAGTCCCGTTCACCCATCGCCCCTGTGCTCGCTGACCTACCTTGGCTCCCGGTTAAACAACGCCTCGATTTTAAAATTCGCATCCTTGTTTTCAAATCCCTTCATTGGCCTCGCCCCTCCCTATCTCTAATCTCCAGCCCCATAGCCCTCCGAGATATCTGTGCTCCTCCAATTCTGGCCTCTTGCGCATCCCTGATTATAGTCGCTGAACCATTGGTGGCCGTGCCTTCAGCTGCCTAGGCCCTAAGCTCTGGAATTCCCTCCCTAAACCTCTCCGCCTCTCTACCTCTCCTCCTTTAAGACGCTCCTTAAAACCTACTTCTTTGACCAGGCTTTTGGTCACCTGCCCTAATATCTCCTTATGTGGCTCGGTGTCAAATTCTGTTTGATAATCGCTCCTGTGAAGCGCCTTGGGACGTTTTACTATGTTAAAGGCGCTGTATAAATGCAAGTTGTTGTTGGAAGGGTGGGATGGGTGTGTGTGCATGGTTGTGGGTGGGCATCATACCCGAGCTTGACCTTGTCACTTTCCAGTGTGACATAATTGGACCGCAGTCAGGAATGGAAACTTCCTGGGCAACGAGGCACTCGGACCAATCGTAGCTAAGATCCGCAGACGTCACACAATGAAAACCGCTTCCGTTTATATAATGTGGAAAACTGACAGTCCGACTGCGTTTTGCAGCAACATTCATGGTGCAGTTAGCAACAGATGTATTTTGTTGAAGAATTCCTTAGGATCAGGCTGTTACAGAGCCTGAACAGGGAGTGCTTTTTCAGCACTGCAGGCCCCTGGGGAATAGCCGAAAATGGAGCTAGCCGAAAATGGAGCTAGCCGGCTTTTATTTTAAAGGACACAAACTGTGCTCTAAATAGTGTAAAGAAAGATGTGTGGTCTACTGAATGACTGATTGATTGACTGTGTTAGCACACACCACAGGGAGTCTGAGAAACCATGACTGCTGTACAGGTATCCCCATTTCTGATGGTTAGAAATGATGTGACCGTTCAGTAGAACACACTTCCCCCTTAACAGGGAGTGCAGCTGACTGCGCTAAATCATTCGGTGTTTCCGAAATAATAAAATACCACCCTGATGCCTAACTGGTTAAGACAGTGAGCAACTGAGCCATGTAAATCAGGAAGATCCCAGGTTTGAGTTAGCTGATCTCAGAGTGGTGGCGGGGGAACTCCAGTTAGGCTGAGTGTGGAGGAAAAAAATGCCAGGGTTCCTGCTCCCTGATCGCTATCCAGCGTTCCCTGATATGTGTGGGCGTCTAGCAAGGACAGAATTGGACGTGGTTGTGATGCTTCCTGCAGTCAAATAGTCCGCAGGCATCGACTATCGATTAATGTGTCAGCCTCAGAGTCAGAAGGTTGTGGGTTCAGGTCGCACTCCAGGGATTTGAGCACAAAATCTGGGCTGAGGCATCAGTGCAGTGCTGAGGTAATGCTACACTGTCGAAATTGCTGTCTTTCGGATGAGACGTTAAACTAAAGCCCCTGTCTGCCCTCTCGGGTGGATACAAGATCCCATTGCACTGCTGGGGAGTGGGACTAACTGGATTGCTCTTCGAAAGAGCCGGCGCAGACTCGATGGGCTGAATGGCCTCCTGTGCTGTGCTATTGTATGATTCTACATAAGCCCACTTGAGTGACTGGTTGACTGGGCCCTTTGGACCATACCCAGCGAGGAGTTGATGACTTGGGAGGGGGGTGCGAGAAACTTGAAGGTCAATGATTGTACAGGAAACTCTCGATTTACCGGCACCTAAATAACCGGAAATCTCTGTTAACCGGCAAAATTCAGGAGTAGGTTCAGGTAAGTTTTACTTCATATTAGTGACCATTCCTGGATCTGTGGCTGTGTAACCGGGGTTCCTGCACTTGTTGCTAAGCAACAGGGATGCTTGGTCTGTGGCCGGGGTTCCTGCACCTGTTGCTAAGCAACAGGGAAGCCTGGATTTGTTGCTGTGTACGGAGCTCTCGTACCTTTTAACTATACCTCTCTGTAATCCGGACTTTTTGATAAACCAGCACCACGCCGGTCCCGTCGTTGCCGGATAAAAAAGAGTTCCCTGTATCTGCTTACTGCGACGTGAAGTTTGAAACCTTTTTTTTTGCAACTTGAAAGATATATTTATTTTTATTTTGTGAAGTTTTGTGCCCATCAAGATGAGGAATGTTAGCGCTGCAGAATTAAATCTTCCTATTTCAGTCAGTGTCAGCATCAAGCACAGAGCTCCCTCTGCTCTGTCCCAACAAGGTGCCTCAGCCCCAGCCTCAGAAGAACCCCAGTGTCGTACTGTATCCATTTCCCACACCAGCCATCCTGTGGCCTCTGAGTGTGATTGCCACAATTACATTAACAACTATTTGCATTTATATATTGCCTTTAACACAGTAAGCCTCCCAAGGCACTTCACAGGAGTGTAATCAAAAAAAAAAATGTGACACTGAGCCACAAAAGGAGATACAGGAAACTTTCTGGTATCCGGCACTGACGGGACCGAGCTGGTGCCGTTAGATCAAAACTGCTGTATAAACCAGCGCTAATGTTAAAACATACGGAGCTTTTCAGCTCCGTGTGAATCAACAAACCCTGTTGCTTAGCAACAGCTTCAAAACAGTCGGCCGCAGCTGCAAGCGTCTCTAGCTGAAGCTGTTACTTAGCTACAGACCTTGCAGAGCCTGACTGGGAAAAAAAAAAGCAACGAGAAGTAAAAAAACTTATAGAAAACGGCTCCTGAATTTTGCCGGTAGATCGAGCTTTCCGGACTTTTAACCTCCGGTTAAACGAAAGTTTCCTGTATTAGGACTAGAAGCTTGGTTGAAGAGCTAGGTTTTAAGAAACATCTTAAAGGAGAGTGAGGTAGAGGACGGAGAGGTTTAGGGAAGGAATTTCGGAGCTTGGGGCCTCGGCAGCTGAAGGCTCGGCCACCAATGGTGGAGCGAAGGAAATCGAGTGTTATTTCAGGGCCCTTACAGCCAGCTTGAGGGACTTTCATCCCATCTGTCAGGGCTGGATGTGAGTCCAGGTGTCCAGGTCCCAGAGCTGGAAGGCCAGGGTCTAACCCGCTGCGTCACCCACTTCCCCGGCTCATTTGCTTTTCATCACAGTGGGAATAAACTGTGTCGACGGCAGTGCCCGTCACAAGCGACCGTTGCCCCTTGGTGAGGTCTCGCGTGGCGTGGGTGACGTGCCGTGTGACCAGCCCTCGGCTTAGAACAGTCCGAAACTCATCAGCTGGCTGCTCTTTACAATCCGAGCACCTGATGCACTTTAGTCTGGACATTCATTGATTTAAAAATGTTGAGGGTATTGTGTGGTGGGAAGAGGTTGCAGAACTTTGCATTCACGCTATCTAATCACCCAGCAGATATTACGTAGAATTACATGGAATTTACAGCACAGAAACAGGCCATTTGGCTCAACAGGTCAGTGTTTATGCTCCACATGAACCTCCTCCCGCTCTACTTCATCTAACCCAGCATAACCTTCTATTCCTTTCTCCCTCATGTGCTTATCTAGCTTCCCCCTTCAATGTATCTCATGTTTTTTGCCTCAACCACTCCCTGTGATAGCGAGTTCCACATTCTCACCACTCTGTGTAAAGAACTTTTTCCTGAATTCCCTATTGGATTTATTAGTCACAATCTTCTATTTATGGTCCCTAGTTTTGGACTCTGGGGCCCAAGCAGGATGTCACGGCGGAAGACTTGGCACAGTTGCCGGCCTTCGCTGCCAATCTACGAGACTGCTGGTTTTGTGCCCTGATTTGCCAACACTCCAAGATGGCTTAAAAGCTGGGAAAATGAGTTCCAACGTCATTTGAACAGGGCTATTGAGTGACTGCAGTGCTGTTCCACCAGCTTTCTTGGCATCTCTGAAGTAAGAATGCAGTGTTCTTCTGCTGGTCTCTGAACTGGGAGCCCAATACTTTACTATTAGCTCTGTCTGTCACTGAATTCAAAGTACAATGCTTTCCTACTAGCTGTATGGTACCAGGGATGAGGGGCTTCAGTTATGTGGAGAGACTGGGGTTGTTCTCCTTGGAGCAGAGAAGGAGATTTGATAGAGGTGTTCAAAATCATGAACGGTTTTGGTTAGAGAAATAAGGAGAAAGTATTTCCAGTGGCTGAAGGGTTGGTAACCAGAGGACACAGATTTAAGGTGATTGGCAAAAAAGAAAAGGTGATACGAGGAAACATTATTTTACACAGCGAATTGTTATGATCTGGGATGCACTGCCCAAAAGGGCGGTGGAAGCAGATTCAGTAGTAACTTGAAAAGGGGAATTGGATGAATAGTTGAAGGGAAAAATTTACTGGGCTATGGGGAAAGAGCAGGGGGGAGTGGGATTAATTGGCTAGCTCTACCAAAGAGCCGGCACAGGCACGTTGGGCCGAATGACGACCTTCTGTGCTGTATTGTTCTCCGATTCCATGATCTGGGAATCCAGCTCTGACTCACCACTACTTCTGGTCTCTGGATGGGCAGGAAGGTTAGGGTTAGAGGTTTCATCACACGAACTCTAACGGCCCCGCGATCCCCGCATTGGCCGCCCGACGCACCCATCAACATGGCTCAGCGCCTTCCCAGGCCAATTGGAAAGCGAGTAGATTCTTTGTTACCTGATTGGATGATTCTTGACTGTTAATCAAACTGCCTTTTTTCCTTCGACTCTCAACATTTTTATAACTAATAACTGAAAGTGTCAAAGAAAATGAAGAACATACATTTTTTTTAATGCCTTTATAATTTTTCTCCTGGGTTGCTGGCAGTAGTGTCTGGGAGATGAATCGTCAATTCCTGGAGACTCCAGGACAATTCTGGGTGGTTGACAACCCGAAGTCCTTCAAGCACTTGAAGTGCCGTGACCTGCAAGGCTACGGACCAAGAGCTGGAAAGTGGGATTAGGCTGGATCGCTCTTTGTCGGCCGGCACAGACACTTCTGTGCTGTAAATTTCTAATGAAGTCTGGTGCGCTCCTACGAGTCTCTGAATTGGCTGTCTGCGGGTGAGGTAGTGCAGTCTTCAAGTGTCTCTGTAACCCTCATTATTTCCTTCCTCCCCTTGAAGGACTTGATATTTATTGATTGAAACATTCCCTCGATGGAAGGCCAAGTGTGAATGTTAGTCAAGCATGGACTTCATAGTTCTAGTCTCCCCATTGTGTGTCTAGTGCTCTAGCACTATAGTCGCAGGGCCACCCATCCTGAAACTGTGATCTGATGGCAATTTGCCATCTTTATTTCTCAGCTGGCTGCTCGTGGGTTGGAGGATAGTTATTTTATTTACAGATTTTGAAGCCTTTGAATCTAAGCCGGCAACAAGAATGGCATTAGAAGTATTTTTTAATTAAAAGTTAGAGTCCTAGTGTTAACGTGTGTTTAACTTTCTTCTCCCCGCAGATGGACTCCCCTGCCTCCACCCCAGCCCCTCCACCCCTTCACCTCCTGCCTCCCGTCAACAGTGGCGTTGCGTCCCCAGTGGAGCAGATCATGGTCCGCACGCGCTCGATCGCGGTCAATACCTGCGATGTTGGACTCGCGACAGAGCCCGAGTGCCTAGGCCCCTGTGAACCAGGGACAAGTGTCAACCTCGAAGGGATTGTCTGGCAGGAAACGGAAGACGGTAAGAAAATACGTACGAGCTTTCTTGCCGTTTAGAGCGTTCGGTTTAATTAAAAGAACCTGCAATCTCTGATCTGTGGGGGGTGGTGGGAACTACAGTCAAGCAGGTTATGGCTTGCAGACATTTAAGAAGAAAAATTAGACAAGCTGTATTGTATCTTTAAAAATGATCAAACTTTTTAGTGGCTTGATATCCAGAGTCTGCCTGACCAATGTGCTAAAATGCAGCTGAGTGTGTTATACCCTTTTGAATTTTATATATGGCACATCGATTTTATTGACCATTATTGCCGGGGTGACCATTTGGACTGTGGTCTCCAAACAGCCAGCCGATCCCGTCCTGCATTTGGATAATACCAG
Source organism: Somniosus microcephalus (assembly GCF_052327205.1). Lineage (NCBI taxonomy): Eukaryota > Metazoa > Chordata > Chondrichthyes > Squaliformes > Somniosidae > Somniosus > Somniosus microcephalus. The sequence continues at coordinate 16,442,117 of NC_141018.1, read as the reverse complement.
GCAAACCTAGATTTGTATTTATTATTTTATTTTTCAATGCTCAGACTAAAGATTCCGCTTGTTCCTTCAGTGAAAGCGGCCTTAGTTGGGCCATGTTTATGATGTGTGTCCTCTTTGAAGTGACTCTTACAGAATACCAATGCAGAAGACTAGGAAACGAACCAAAAGAGGGAATGCATTTCTTTAAAAGCAGTATATGCGCAGTAAGGCGCGGAACAGGAACCCGCGAGGGTTGTAGGTTTGCGGCATAGCTGATGAAACGCAGACGGTCGTGCTGTGCGTGGCACTGTTGGCATGTGCCTCAGGCGGAGCTTTGAACCTTGTTTCTCACCAGCTGCTGAAGTGAATGAGCTTTGGCTCCTGAAAACCTCCTGATGAAGGTAAAAGTTAAAACCCACTCGTGTCACAATCCAATGGAAAACATTCTTACCGAGTGTTATTTTTGACAGCTGAAGAAAAGAAAGAAAGAACTTGCATTTATATAGTGCCTTTCACAACCTCAGGATGTCCGAAAGTGCTTTGCAGCCAATGAAGTGGAGTCACTGTTGTAATGTAGGAAATGTGGCAGCCAATTTGCACACAGCAAGCTCCCACAAACAGCAATGTGATGATCTGTTTTAGCGATGTTGGTTGAGGAGTGGGCACTGGGGAGAACTCCCCTGCTCTTCTTCGTAATTGTGCCATGCGATCTTTTACGTCCACCCGAGAGGGTAGACGGGGTCTCGGTTTCACATCTGACCTGAAAGATGGATGATGGTGTTGCTTTGTTCTGCTTATTTTCTTCCACTGAATGTGGTTCTTTAACTGATACATTGCAGAGTAGTGGAGCCGCCATTGTTGGTGAAAGGTGTCCCGCTCGCGTGTTGCGAAGCTGCTCTGGCCTGCTGCTTAACAGGATGGTAAGACACAAGTTCGCACTGGCTGAGTTGCTGATCTGAGTTGTGCTATTGTGAGAAGTTGGTGAGTGGCTGTCCGGTACTCCTCTTGCACGTGGATAGTGGGAAATTTGGAAGGAATATTCGCTCTCCCTTGTGGTCAACAACACCTCTGAGCTGATGGTTTTAGGAGGACACTGCCTTTGGAGCAGTCGCCTCTTTGTCTGGGGAAACCACAAACGTGGAGGGAAATAAATGCCCTGGACTGAAGCACTGGTCTAAGTTGGTGTGTGATTGAAGTTGTTAGTTGTTACTGGGACCCCAATGGGCCAAATTTAATCTGCTTTATTTTAATGACATACAGGAAACTCTCTGGTATCCGGCACCGACGGGACCAGGGTGGCGCCGGTTGATTAAAAATTCCGGATGACGGAGCGGGTTATCTACCGAGGCTGTTTTTAACAAACAAAAATTAAAAAAATCAAGAAATGTGCAGTATACAGTAATTGGGTACTCACCTACAGAATGTTGTGTTAAATGGATGGTGGAAGATGCTTGATTAAGTGCAGTACTGCCAGAGACTACCGGCAGCGCGGGAGAGTCAGACTCCTGTTATTGAGGTGTTCGGACTTCCGACAGCGCCAAGAAGCCGAGTAGTGGCAGTTTGGAGAACTACCCCCACTGACTAACTCGGCCACCGCGGGAGACTCGGACTCGGCCACATTTCTGGTTATTGAGGTGTTGTTTTCGGAGTATGAATTTTGACGGTTAATAGAGAATTGTGGATATTTAGGTGCCGTTTAAACGAGAGTTTCCTGTATATTGGAGTTTGAAACAGAAGAGTTGAGAATAGGGGCAGTGGTACGACAAGCTTCAGGCAGATTAATGGCCTCAACATTATGAACGATTGCGGTGGGCAGAGGCAGCTCCTGCTGCTTCTGTGGTCACTGGCGCACAACTTTATAATGCTGCATTAGACAGTTCCATCAGAATGTCTAATCTAACTAGCAGATCTGAAGAATAAAATGCACTTAGGACAACTAAGAGACGGTAATGAGTTTAGATTTCTCCCTTTGTAACATTCAGGATGTGACCCAAGAGTAGGTTACATCTCCCCTTTAAGCAACACTGCACCTTTAATGTTCAGTTGTTACTGGGCTGTTGTGTAGTGAGAAGAAAGATATCAGGGTTTGGATTTGTGGCGCTTGGAGGTTAATCCTAATTTGGGTTTGATCCTATTGGAGTTAAGCTTCAGTATGCCCTGGCTAGGCCCCAGCTGGAGTATTGTGTCCAATTCTGGGCACCACACTTTAGGAAGGATGTAAAGGCCTTGGAGAGGATGCAGAAGAGATTTACAAGAATGGTACCAGGGATGAGAGACTTCATTTCTCCCATTTTTCATGCTGTATAATTTTGTCATTCCCATTTGTAACATTTTATCTTTCCTGCCTCTTACCTTAGCACAGAATATTCCTTCAATTCCTTCCTTCCCTCCCCCCCCCCCCCCCCCCTGTCTCTGCACGCGCTTAAAATCTGTTACATCTCCAGCTTTTTCCAGTTCTGATGAAGGGTCCCAGACCTGAACCGTTACCTCTTGTTTCTCTCTCCACGGATGCTGCCTGGCCTGCTGAGTGTTTCCAGCATTTTCTGTTGTTATTTCATGAGGGACTTCAGTTATGTGGAGAGACTTGAGAAGCTGGGGTTGTTCTCCTTAAAGCAGAGAAAGTTGAGGGGAGATTTAATAGAGGTGTTCAAAATGATGAGGGGTTTTGATAGAGTAAATAAGGAGAAACTGTTTCCACCGACAGGAGGGTCGGTAACCAGAGGACACAGATTTAGGATAATTGGCAAAAGAACCAGCGAAGAGTTGAGAATTTTTTTTATGCAGCGAGTTATGATCTGGAATGCTCTGCTTGAAAGGGCGGTGGAAGCAGATTCAATCGTAACTGTCAAAAAGGAATTGGATAAATACTTAAAAAGGAAAAATGTGCAGGGCTATGGGGAAAGGGCAGGGGAGTGGGACTACTGGAAACTTTTTTTTTATCCAGCACCGACGGGATCAGCGTGGTGCCGGTTTATCAAAAAGTCTGGATTACAGAGAGTTATAGTTAAAAGGTACGCGAGCTCGTACACAGCAACAAATCCAGGCTTCCCTGTTGTTTAGCAACAGCTGCAAGAAGCCTGGCCACAGACTAAGCGTCCCCGTTGCTTAGCAACAAGTGCAGAAACCCCCGATTACACAGCCAGGAATCAAGAAACGGCCACTAATATGAAGAAAAACTTAACTGAACCTACTCCTGAATTTTGCTGGTTAACCGAGATTTCCGGCTGTTTGGGTGCCGGTAAATCGAGAGTTTCCTGTAATTGGATAGCTCCTTCAGAGAGCCAGCACAGGGTCGATGGGCCGAATGGCCTCCTTCTGTGATCACTCCATTCTCACACCTAACCTGCTTTGTATTTTTTTTGTGTGTGGGAGGCACATTTGGAGAAATGATGAGTGCCGAGTGGGGTTGGGGGGCTGTAACTCTGAACAGGAATGTGGCCTGTTGACTTGAAATAACTGGAGAGGAATGGGCAGAGGGCTTCGCCAGCAAGTAGACTAGACCAGAGAGGAAGAGGAAGGCTGCATTGTGCATCGTGCTTTTGCTATTTTGAATGCTGTTCAACTTTTGCTGCGCTCGTTAAAACAGGCGGGATTTAGTTATGATCATGGAGCGTTTCTCTGCGAGACTGAATAAGGAGCAGCCGAGATTTGGGAGGGAGCTCCCAGAGATTAATGAGTGGGCCAAGGCTGGAAGTGTGTTTTGAGTTTCACAGTGATAATTTCCACTCGCTCGCAGTATTTAGAATGCATTACTCTGATTGGCTGGACTCTGCAGGTTGAAGCTTGTTCCAGGATTTCCTTGTAAAATGCCTTTAAATGGTAACGTGCGTCAACCAGTCCCTCGGTTCAGTGGCAAGTAAAAGCTCTGAGCCGCACACACATTTTAAACTGCAGTGTCAAGTGAAACTGGGGCTCTTTCCATGGAACAAAGGAGGTTAAGGAGAGATCTGATTAAAAATTTCTCAGAATTATTTGTTTTGATCAGGTATATTGGGAAAAATCCCTGCCCATTGGTTGGTGAGTCAGCAGCTGGGTGACCTATTTTAAGATGACACAAAGGAAGAGGTTGAGAGAGAATTGTTTTTAAATAAAGCTGTTGGAACGTGGATTGCCCGACAGAATCCATGATCGCATTTAAAGGGAAGTGGATCAACATTTGAACAGGAAAAAATTGAACAAGTATGGGGAAAGGGCAGGGTAACGGGATTGAATGGAGAGCTCTTTCCGAAAGCTGGCACCGGTACGATGGACCGAATGGCCTCCCCCTGTGCCGTAAAATTCTACACTTCTGTTCTGTGACAGACTAGAAAGAGCAGGGTACTGACAGCTGATACCAACGGCATGGTTGGGGAGCATGGAGGGGCTGAGACGAGGAGATCTTTTGAGGGTAATGGTGCTGATGGCTATAGTGCTTTGCCATACTAATCTGCTACTCAGAGTTGTGAACTCCCAGTGACCTGTTTTCTTTACTGAGAAGCAGTGTGTTGATGGATGATCTTTTTTTTAAGCACTTGGCAGCTTCAAGTTTAACTTGTTCAATGGCGCTGAGCAGCCTTACGGCTGCTTCAGTAAACGACCTCGAGAGTCTCCTGCTGCTGGAAATATTGGTGCAGACTTGTGAACCTCTACCACCTCCCGGGAATGGGCAATCCTTCGCCACATGGAAGAGATAGGGTGTCCTGTGTACTCCAGAAGAGGGCGGGGCGTACGCGCACACGTACGTACTGTACGCGCACACGTTCGTACGCACACACTGGCGTACGCGCATGTACGTACGCACATACGGGCGTACGCGCACACACGTACGCGCGTGCGCGCACACTCCAACAAAAGAAAGTGAAAAGATGGACGGCTGTGGTGTCCATGAGAAGTATGGGCGTGTAGTTGCTCTGAGAGCTAGAGCTCTGTGTGCAGGAGAGAGAGTGGAAAAGGGGAACATGGCGAGATTTTGCACAGAGAAGAGACAGCAAATGCTGATTAGCTGGACATGTTGTTTTGTATGACGGGGAGAAGCTTATAACGGGATGTCTAGTTTGGCCATCCGTTCGATGGCCTCCTGAGTTGTCGAGTGGAGAGTGAGGCGCCTCCCGCAACAGATCTCAGTGGGCGGGTTGATGCGATGTGTTCCACGGGTTGGGACTCGGGGCCACAGTCACACTTTGGGTCGTCCCTCATCTTCCACATGTGGAGCAGGTGGCTGCACCGTCCACGCCCTGCGCGGATTGGGTTGAGCGCCGTCCACTGTCTCCAAGGGAGGTCGAAGCCAGGGACCTCTGCTGTTGGCTCAGTGATTGAGGTGTTGTGGGACGCATGCAACATAAAGACCCGATTCTGTCCATCTGGAGAGTGGGTCAATACCAGCTGCATGACTATTGGCTGCTGGTTCCCAGAATGGCCGGTGTGATTGTAAACACTTCTGCGGTGGGTTTTTTAAGTCTTCGTGAATGGGAAGGTCAATGTTGCTCATGATTTTTTCCATCTCCGAGTATGGTGGCGTCGTGGCAAATGGCAGGCGGGGCAGTGTGGGCCAGCATTGGGAGCCACTTATTTGGCGTGTACATCATTCGCAAGTATGCTTTTCGGACACAGTAACATAACATTGTTCATTTAATAAAATTCTTCATCCATCACGCGGTTCCGGAGCGTGGTCTGGGCTTATTGTAGCTCATGATGCTACCTGTACCCTTTTTGCTGATGGCTATTTACAATGCTCCATGGGTAAGTGCAGCAAAATTGCTCAAGATTCAGTAGATTTCTTTTTTTATGGTAACTCTCTTCTTGTGGAGAAGAACAGGGATTTCATTAGACTCTGGCAATCCTGTGCATTAAAAGTGAGGCAGCTCCAAACTTGGCCAGGATTCATACTCCAGCATAATAGGATATTTTCTGATCCTGCTACTTTGGGGCCAGGAATTTGGAGCAGTGAGCATAATGCTGGGCTAATCCCATGGGATTTCCTGAGATCGGCACTAATTAAATGTACATCCTGCCCATATTGGGCCTGCTGCTAAATGGGAGCTCGCCAAAGGGTGGGAATTATGAATATCAACATGGAAAACTTAAAGGGATATGGCCACTCAGAGCTAAATGGCTGTATGTGGGGGTCATAAATTATTTCGGCCTTTTCAAAGGCTTATGGGGCAAACGTAATGGCTGGAAAAACCCGAGGGAAGGCAGAATATACGTGGAAGCATGTCTGTGAGCGAGTGATGGAGCGATGCAGGACCTGAAGCTCTAGTTTGATGGAAGCTGAATAAAGGTTGCTGCACCATGAGGCGGATGTGAGCGCCGTTCCGTTTGGTTCTCCAGGGCACGGTCTCCACGGGAGCCTGGCAGGAGATGATGGCAAGACGAGTTGGTGGAGCAGGGGCCCTTGACTGCCATCGTCGCTGGCAGTGCCATCCAGATACTGCAAGTTGACTGCAGGCGTCCTTGCAGCAGATGGCACAGATCTTCAGCTTTGCCTCCCTGCTGACCCAGAGCCTGCGGAGGCAGTTGTCATTGGTGCGCTGTGGCCTGCAGATTCGGGTGGTGGCTGCGGGCAGTTTGGCTCTGCTGCCTTCTGATCTCCCTGGCATGACTTCTTTCATCTTGTATCACCATGAACCTTGAAAAACTGGAATTGGAGCATTTCGAAACCAACACCCATCACTAATTGGAGCTTAGCTGGCTGACCGCCTGGGACCTTTGACTTGTATGAATGTCGATCCCTGATCTCCCGTGAAAGCTTGTACTGCAAGAGCACCTTTTTCACATTCCCCTCATTTTTTCAGCTCTTCCCGTTCTGCTGAAGCCTTGTAAATGCTTCAATTAGAATTGGTTTTCCAGTGAATTAGCAGGCAATATTCAGCTGATTTAAATTCCACCTAATCATAGCATTAGGCAGAAAAAAATGGCATGTGTTTCTTAAAAATAGCTACAGAAAAGAAATTAATAGGAGAACCCGTACTAAAATTGCAAGCTGCTGGGCTGGGTACAACCATTAACTGTGACCAAGCCTTCAATCTGCCGAGGGAAGGAGCAGGCCACGTTAAGTGCAGTTTGCCCAGTGGGGAAGTGAAATTAATGCACAGAGCTTCAAATATCAGGGCGCGCTGACAGCCAGCACTGGCGTTAGTAATGTTAACACTCTTGCTGAGATAAGATTACTGCATCGATAGCAAGCTCCAAACACTGCACTCTCAGACACTTGGAAAACCGTAGTCATCCACTTGAGCCTGTGTTTTGTTTCCAACTGCAGCGTGAGCTGTGAGCACATGTGGTTAACACTAACCTCAAAGTCCTGGAATGGTTCACACCAGCAAGTGGAGGCTTTTCACATGGACTTAATTTGTGTAAATTGGACCCAGGGAGATTTAAGCAGCTGGATTTGTTTATGGCTGTCTGCAGTGTTCAATATTCAACCCACTGAGAATGTGTCAGGACAATCTCTCTCTCTCTCTCTCTCTCTCTCTCTCTCCTCTCCCCCGGTTCCAGGGGCGACTGCGTTGAGATTGGGCAAACTCGCTTTGCGTGGCAGTTACTCCTTTAGGTCTGGCCTTGGCTCCATTCTGGTGGTAAAATTATAAATAAAGCAATAACTCACAGAAACCTCGCCCCCCCCCCCCCCCCATACCACCCTTCACACAGCACCATGCAGTTGCCCCCCTCCCCTCAGAGGGCCAAACCCACAGCAGCACCCAATTTCCACCACCCCACCCCCCCAGTGACCCTGAGTGGTTTGCACTCCCAAGCCAGCCAGTTTAGACTTTAATGCGAGCTCTGTCGTACACTATTAGCATATTGAGGGCAAGGTTCAGCGAAGTTGAATTGTGCAAATGGGAAATGAGAACTCTTTAATGTGACAGTCATAGCTATCAGCTTACAACCTCCTGACAACACTCAAAAACAGCAAATCTGGCAGCTCCCCATCCCCTTTCTGTCCAATTGTACACATTTTACATTCTGTGTCCCACGTTGCTTGCTGGACTATAACCATTGTTCGTCATATTGTGTACATCAGGTGCTCTGGGCATTGTCCTGTACAGAACTTACTCCAAGGAGCAAAACTGAGACCTCATTTATTCACCACAAACTCTCTGCTCTGAGAGATGTGACAAATGGATCTATTGTTAGAATAACAATTCCACAGTCTGCAATCTCGAAGATATTCCTACTTTTTTTGGCAAATTTATGTTGCTGCCCTGCTCATAATGGACTGTTCTGACCTTGCATTCCTGGTAAAAGCCAAAATTAGCCCTAGCTTATATTCTAGATACAAAGTTCATTATTCTGTTGGTCTCATCTCACCTCTATAATTGGATCCTGGGTGATCAGCAGATGTTGGCCCACCCTCAGATCAGTGCTGCTCTGAAACTGCCCCCAGAAGGCGTGCGAGCACAGCCCTGCCCATCACATTTAAAAAGTACTTGGCTATGCACTTGAAGTGCTGTAACCTACAACGGAACAAGAGCTGGAAAGTGGGATTAGGCTGGATCGCTCTTTTTCGGCCGGCACAGACACAATGGGCCGAATGACCTCCTCCTGTGCCGTAAATTTCTGTGATTCTATCACTGTCCCTCCCATTGGGGAATGAACCTACCCTCGACCCTGCACTAACCCCCAGTAACCACTGCCCCCTGACCCTGCACTGACCCCCTGTAACCACTGCCCCATACACCCTGTAACCACTGCCCCTGACCCTGCGCTGACCTCCAGTAACCACTGACCAAGCGCTGACCCCCGTAACCACTGCCCCCTGACCCCCAGTAACCACTGCCCCCTGACCCTACGCTGACCCCGTAACCACTGACCCCTGACCCCCAGTAACCCCTGACCCGGCGCTGACACCCAGTAACCACTGCCCCATACCCTGCGCTGACCCCCAGTAACCCCTGACCCCCGTAACCACTGCCCCCTGGCCCCCAGTAACCGCTGCCCCCTGACCCTGTGCTGACCCCCGTAACCACTGCCCCCTGACCCCCAGTAACTACTGCCCCGACCCGGCGCTGACACCCAGTAACCACTGCCCCCTGACCCCCAGTAACCACTGCCCCCTGACCCTGCGCAGACACCCAGTAACCACTGCCCCGACGCCCAGTAACCACTGCCCCCTGACCCTGCGCTGACGCCCAGTAACCACTGCCCCCCGACCCTCAGTAACCACTGCCCCCCGACGCCCAGTAACCACTGCCCCCTGACCCCCAGTAACCACTGCCCCCTGACCCTGCGCTGACCCCTGTAACCACTGCCCCCTGACCCCCAGTAACCACTGTCCCCTGACCCCCAGTAACCACTGCCCCATACCCGGCGCTGACACCCAGTAACCACTGCCCCGACACCCAGTAACCACTGCCCCCTGACCCCCAGTAACCACTGCCCCCTGACCCTGCGCTGACGCCCAGTAACCACTGCCCCGACACCCAGTAACCACTGCCCCCTGACCCTGCGCTGACGCCCAGTAACCACTGCCCCCTGACGCCCAGTAACCACTGCCCCCTGACCCCCAGTAACCACTGCCCCGACCCCCAGTAACCACTGCCCCGACGCCCAGTAACCACTGCCCCTGACCCTGTGCTGACGCCCAGTAACCACTGCCACCTGACCCCCAGTAACCACTGCCCCCTGACCCTGCGCTGACGCCCAGTAACCACTGCCCCCCGACCCTCAGTAACCACTGCCCCCCGACGCCCAGTAACCACTGCCCCCTGACCCCCAGTAACCACTGCCCCCTGACCCTGCGCTGACCCCTGTAACCACTGCCCCCTGACCCCCAGTAACCACTGTCCCCTGACCCCCAGTAACCACTGCCCCATACCCGGCGCTGACACCCAGTAACCACTGCCCCGACACCCAGTAACCACTGCCCCCTGACCCCCAGTAACCACTGCCCCCTGACCCTGCGCTGACGCCCAGTAACCACTGCCCCGACACCCAGTAACCACTGCCCCCTGACCCTGCGCTGACGCCCAGTAACCACTGCCCCCTGACGCCCAGTAACCACTGCCCCCTGACCCCCAGTAACCACTGCCCCGACCCCCAGTAACCACTGCCCCGACGCCCAGTAACCACTGCCCCTGACCCTGTGCTGACGCCCAGTAACCACTGCCACCTGACCCCCAGTAACCACTGCCCCCTGACCCTGCGCTGATGCCCAGTAACCACTGCCCCGACACCCAGTAACCACTGCCCCCTGACCCTGTGCTGACGCCCAGTAACCACTGCCCCCTGACCCTGCGCTGACCCCCAGTAACCACTGCCCCCTGACCCCCAGTAACCACTGCCCCGACGCCCAGTAACCACTGCCCCTGACCCTGTGCTGACGCCCAGTAACCACTGCCCCCTGACCCCCAGTAACCACTGCCCCCTGACCCTGCGCTGATGCCCAGTAACCACTGCCCCCTGGCCCTGTGCTGACGCCCAGTAACCACTGCCCCCTGACCCTGCGCTGACGCCCAGTAACCACTGCCCCGACACCCAGTAACCACTGCCCCCTGACCCTGCGCTGACGCCCAGTAACCACTGCCCCCTGACGCCCAGTAACCACTGCCCCCTGACGCCCAGTAACCACTGCCCCCTGACCCCCAGTAACCACTGCCCCCTGACCCCCAGTAACCACTGCCCCGACCCCCAGTAACCACTGCCCCGACGCCCAGTAACCACTGCCCCTGACCCTGTGCTGACGCCCAGTAACCACTGCCACCTGACCCCCAGTAACCACTGCCCCCTGACCCTGCGCTGATGCCCAGTAACCACTGCCCCGACACCCAGTAACCACTGCCCCCTGACCCTGTGCTGACGCCCAGTAACCACTGCCCCCTGACCCTGCGCTGACCCCCAGTAACCACTGCCCCCTGACCCCCAGTAACCACTGCCCCGACGCCCAGTAACCACTGCCCCTGACCCTGTGCTGACGCCCAGTAACCACTGCCCCCTGACCCCCAGTAACCACTGCCCCCTGACCCTGCGCTGATGCCCAGTAACCACTGCCCCCTGGCCCTGTGCTGACGCCCAGTAACCACTGCCCCGACGCCCAGTAACCACTGCCCCTTGACCCTGCGCTGATGCCCAGTAACCACTGCCCCCTGACCCCCAGTAACCACTGCCCCCTGACTCTGCACTGCCCCCAGTAACATTCTGAAGTTCTGATGAATGTTTAAAATTCTCATCCTCGTGTTTAAGTCCTTTATAGCCTTGTTCCTCCCTAATTCTGTAACCTCCTTTAGCTCTCCAAACCCCCTCCCTGAGAACTCTGCATTCCTCTAACTCTTCGCTCTACCTTCGCTCTACCTTTGGCAGCCCTGGAATGTCCAATTCCCTCTGCTCCTCTCAGCCTCTCCTTAAAACCCACATCTTTGACCAAGCTTTCAGTCACCTCTCCCCAATGTTTCCTTTAAGCTGTGTGGCCACGCAGTGCTCCAGGGGTTACGTGCAGCCGGAGAACTGGTTTTTAAATTGCGCATGTGTGGAATTTTGAATGGGCTGCGCAGCCCAATAAAGGGACCGCGGCCCAAAAAACATTACAGGGAGCATTGCCCCTCCCTAATAATTCCTTCCGTGGATCGGCGTCCATTTCTGTCTGGTTGTACTTCTCTGAGCACCCTGGGACATTGATGTATGTAAAAGGTGCTGTATAAATGCAAGTTGTTGTTGATATGGATTCCAAGGCGGATTAAAACCATGAACTTTAAGTTGATTTGTAGCCTTTTGGAGGTGGTCTTTATCCTTGGCTATGAACCGATTGGGAGCTGCTAACTCATTGTGGTGCCTCGTGCTGTTTTCTTTTCTACAATGCTGGATTTGCATTGTTGAGCTACTGCACTGTGCCGATTTATAATTTAACCGCACCTGACTAGTTGACCCAAACCTCTTTCCGTAACATCACAAACTGCCAGATACCCAGCTGTGTCCCAGCCATCTGCTGTCGGGACCAGCACCACTCTCCGCAGCCTCTACCCGAGCTTCCCCTGGCGACGGCCTTACAGCCACTTGCTGAATCTGCTGCCTGATTGCACTGGTGTGCCTGCCTGTCTGCCTTTGATGAGTTGCTTCCTCTTTGCGGTCCTGATAGCTATCTCACTTCCAGCGAAGAGAGGCAGAGGTTTGAAGATAAGCCAGTGGCTGTTGGTGCTGTGGGAAGCCGGTCTGTTCAGTTGAGAGAGAAGGGGAGGGCTGAATCTTATCAGGGTTGCAGCGTTATTAACTTGCTGGCTTTTTGAAAACAATATATTTTTGGTATGCCTGTTTGTCTGACCATCCACATGGTAAGTGGCCCTGCTCGTACCAATGTGATATTTCCAGTTGTGGCCTCGCCGCTCCCTATCTCTATAACCTTCTCCAACCCTACAACCCTCCGAGAATGCTGCGCTCCTCCAATTCTGGCCTCTTACACATTCCGATTTCCGTTATCCCACCATTGGTGGACTTGCCGTCAACTGCCGAGGCCCCAATTCCCTCCCTAAACCTCTCCGCCTCTCTCCCTCACACTCCTCCTTTAAGATGCTCCTTAAAACTTACCTCTTTGGCCAAGCTTTTGGCCACCTGTCCTAATATCTCCTTATGTGGCTCGGTGTCAAATTTTGTCTGATAATGCTGCTCTAAAGCACCTTGGGATAGTTTACTATGTTAAAGGCGCTATATATACAATATACAAATAAATTGTTGTTGTAGTTGTCCCTGAGTGGCTACTTTGTGATAAATGATGGGAAGCTGTGGGCCTGTACTGTCTAGGTATTGGGTTGACATTGCCCCAAGTTCATTTCATGTGTGGCCTTTATACACCTTAGAGAGAGAAGAGACTTTCATCGCAACTGGCTGAGTCTGAAACCAGGTCTCGGCTGAAGTGTGCAAATCTCACCGTTTGCAGAGTGCCCTAGATACATTCGTGATGAACTAGTGCAGGAGTGGCCAAGCTTTTGTCCTTGTGGGTTGTATTAATGTTTCCAGTAATCTCACCTGATGCCTACAGGCTTTAGTTTTTCTAATTAGGAGTTATCCGCCAATGAGCCAGCAGCATTGCGAAACTTTACATACCTCTGGGTCCTATTGAAACAGGACAAACCAGCCAGTAGGAAATGTGAGTGTAAATAGGACTGGGATACTTGGGCTTCGAGGGCTGGATTGCCTGGGCAGGTGGAATCACAGAAACCCCACAATGCAGATAGAGGCCATTTCGGCCCATCGAGCCTGCACCGACACATGTTCTTGCCATGGAGGGAGTGCAGCGAAGATTCACCAGACTGATACCTGGGATAGCAGGAATGACTTATGAGGAGAGATTGGGTCGATTGGGCTTATGCTCGCTGGAGTTTAGAAGAATGAGAGGGGATCTCATTGAAACTTATAAAATTCTAACAGGACTGGACAGACTAGATGCAGGAAGGATGTTCCCGATGGTCGGGGAGTCTAGAACCAGGGGTCACAGTCTAAGCCATTTAGGACAGAGATGAGGAGGAATTTCTTCACCCAGAGAGTGGTGAACCTGTGGAATTCTCTACCACAGAAGGCAGTGGAGGCCAATTCACTAAATATATTCAAGAAGGAGTTGGATATATTTCTTAAGGCTAAAGAGATCAAGGGGTATGGGGAGAAGGCAGGGACAGGGTACTGAGTTTGGATGATCAGCCATGATCTCATTGAATGGCGGAGCAGGCTCGAGGGGCTGAATGGCCTACTCCTGCTCCTATCTTTTATGTTTCTATATTGGGAGGGGCGACTAAACACTTGTTCAATAAGGTGGGTTTTAAGGAGGAGCGCGGTGGAGAGGCAGAGAGGTTTAGGGAGGGAATTCCAGAGGTGTGGGCCTAGACAACAAAGGTATAGCTCCCAATGGGGGGGATTTTGTAACCCCCCCCCCCCCCCCCTCAATTAGCGACACTTCAAGAGCCATCTCTGGGATCTCCTTATGTGCTGAAGCAGGTTTTGCTGTAAGGTGCATTTCTCTCCTGCTGTTGGTTGCTCACCGAGATTTCCGCGTGGCGTGTTCTGCGAGCCCCAGCGTGGCAAATGGCACTTTTTTTTGCGCAAGTACAGAATGTATTGGCTCAGAGTGGCCATGTGCGTTCTTTGTGTAGTACGGAATGTACCGCCCCAAGGACTGCCTGTGCACTTCAATAAGAAAATATTGGCACCGTGCTGACTGTTAGCATGCACCAGGTCAGAATCACTGTACCCATGCATTCCCTGAGGGTAATGGGTGAAAGGGTAAGGGAAGGGACCAGCAGTGCCAGGCACAGACTCAATTAGCTCTCCGAATACCCGAAAGGTGGAAAGTCTTATAAAGCGACCAGCAAAATGATTCATGGTTTTATACAAACCATGACACCGGGATCTGTTTTCATTCCATTTTATTTTCTTCCAGGAATACTGACTGTGGTTTCACTGGAGGTGCCAGCTGTAGATAGAAATCAGCCAGCTTAGTGTGTCCAGCTTGCACTCAGAGTCCTAATCCGTTCAGCTGTTCCCCTTTGTGATGTTGAAATCTCTGCCTGGCGCTCTGCTGCTGTTTTTTGAGCTCTGAGTGGGCTGAATTGTTTGAATAAAGGATCAAGTGAGGACATGAGGGGCTTCAGACTGAGCTGGCCCTTGTTAGCCTGTCCTGCTGACATGGCGGTGAAGAGCCTGTAGTGAGATGCAGAGCTCCTTGAAATGGCCGGTGTTCTGTGCGGTTTATGATGGGTGTTCCAGCAACCGCCAGCGAGCTCCCTGATGGCCCCTCAAACCTACAGATTGGACACCTTTTCCCATTTTTTTTTTTCTCTCTCCCTTTCACCCGCCTCCTTTTTCTCACAGTCCCAGTTGGGTTTTTCGAACAATCTTGACAGCTTCATGGTCAGTTTTACTGATATATCAGCTCTTTATTCCAGATTTATTATTACTTTTTTTTTAACCTGAATTCACATTCTCAAAATGCCATGGTGGGATTTGAGCTCATGTTCTCTGGATTATTAGCCTAGGCCTCTTTCTAGTCCAGGAATGTCACCACTGCGCTACCGTACCCTTTGTGATTGATATCTGTCCAGTCCATGCTGACTGGAGAAGTAGCCTCAGAATAAGGCGGTGGTTTCATTGACTGTATTGGGAGCTGACCTTTTGGTCTGGTCTGCAGCAACCACTGGTCATTTTCCAGCAAAATACCTCTCTCCTCCTTTAAGACGCTCCTTAAAACCTACCTCTTTGACCAAGCTTTTGGTCACCTGCCCTAATACCTCCTTATGTGGCTCGGTGTCAAATTTAGTCTGATAACGCTCCCGTGAAGTGCCTTGGGACATTGTACTACGTCAGAGGTGCTATAGAAATGCAAGTTATTGTTGAAGAGGTTAGTGTGTAATGGATGTTCCTCAGAGGCCTGATAGAAACATAGACGATAGGAGCAGGAGTAGGCCATTCGGCCCCTTGAGCCTGCTCCGCCATTCAATGCGATCATGGCTGATCATCCAAATTCAGTACCCTGTCCCTGCCTTCTCCCCATATCCCTTGATCCCTTTAGCCATAAGAAATATATCCAACTCCTTCTTGAATATATTTAATGAATTGGCCTTGTTTAATGATCTTGCTTGCTTTCACTCCTCTTCCACATAATGTTTCAGGCTATTTTAGCTGATGTTGCAACAGACCATTTTGATTTATAGGAAAGCTTGGCCAGCCACTCTGAATCTCCTCATGCTCCGGTTACACGGCGACTTTAGCAAAGCCCTGGGAGCAGGTTGTTGCCTGCCCTCTTGAGCTGCTTTATACCGACACTTAGCTCGGATTCCGGGAGACCCCTGCCATGCACTGATTCTCAGAGATTGCCCTGTTAAATCCAGCTCCATCAGCCCAGGGGCCACACTCATAGACCCATGGATCAGCACTTCTTGCTGCTGGGATCAGGGAGCTGGATTTAGCCGTGTCAAGGTGGGGAGACCTGGCTCTCAGATATTGGAGAGATGCAAAGAAAGGGCAGAGTTAACGCCATCTCTATAGATTCTGGCTGTGTGAATCTTCTGCCACACAAAGATAATGTATTAGTGCACTCTTTACTCAGGACATTACTGCTCTTCAGTTAGGAGTCGTTTATATATCAGTGACTCTTTGATGTATTTACGCATGAGTTTTAAAGTGCCATGGGGCATTCCAATTGATTATGTTCTTACTGTGAGGCAGGGAGCCTTCATTTGGGTATGTTTAGTCCTGGAGAGCAAGCTACCTGATACTGCGGCAGGAAGCATTCGTTTTCTCCCTCTCCCCATCTCCCGTCTCCCCTCTCCTCCTCCCCTCCGCCTCCTCCTCCCCATTCCATGCCACTCTCCCTCCTTCCCATGCCATGCCACTCTCCCTTTGCCCCATTCCATGCCACTATTCCTCCTCTCCATTCCATGCCACTCTCCCTCCTCTCCATTCCATGCCACTCTCCGTTCTCTCCATTCCATGCCACTCTCCCTTCTCTCCATTCCATGCCACTCTCCCTTCTCTCCATTCCATGCCACTCTCCCTTCGCCCCATTCCATGTCACTCTCCCTCCTTCCCATGCCATGCCACTCTCCCTCCTTCCCATGCCATCCCTTCGTCCCATTCCATGCCACTCTCCCTCCTTCCCATGCCATGCCACTCTCCCTCCTTCCCATGCCATGCCACTCTCCCTCCTTCCCATGCCACTCTCCCTCCTTCCCATGCCATGCCACTCTCCCTCCTTCCCATGCCATGCCACTCTCCCTCCTTCCCATGCCATCCCTTCGCCCCATTCCATGCCACTCTCCCTTCTCTCCATTCCATGCCACTCTTCTTACTCCATCCTCTTCCCCTCCCCCATTTCCCCTCGCCCTTTCTCCTCTCCCCGCCCCCCCCCCCCCCTCCCAAATCACTGGTAACTTTTTTTGTCCCCTGTCCAGTTTTCTTCCCTTCGTTCACCTCCTGAAGATGTGAGCTGCTTGCTTGTGCCACATTTTATGGTAGAGGCCTGATATCTCGCGCCTGAGTCTCGACGGTGAGTGTCAGCGGTCTATTCATATCGAGCACAATCTCGTGCCCTTGTAATGTCAACACATGCGCCCCGAGGAGAGGGCAGCTGGAAAGCAATCGGGATTGGGAAACCTGGTGGATTTATTGTGCCTTCTCAGCACAGACTGGGGATCAAGTCTGGCACATTTCTGGTCTTTACTCACTGGAGAAACTTTGCGTTAAAAAGGGGGGCAAAATACAACCGGTTTTGTTATTTATTTACCATCATAATTCAGGGCATGATGGAAATAACCAGACTGTCGTAGTCTACAAAAGGGTTAAAAGGAATAGTCCAGGGAACTTCTAACCGTACTATTAGCTAAGCATTGTAAGTAAGGTTGAAACAAATCTAAATTCCATTTTGTATTGATTTAATGAGAACTCGAGGATAAATCATTGCCAGGTTTTATCTTGCCAGAACTGGATTGGACACAACATTAACAGGTTGAAACTGATTTTGGAAATTCTGATCCTCTTGCTGGGTGAAATACCCCTTCAACACTCGAGAATTGCGAGGAGGGTGGCAGGTATCATACAGTGGAGGCACGGTTTGAGTTCTGAGCACTGCCAGTGCTCTCCCTTCTGCTTCCTTCCAGGAGTGCGGGTTGGCTAGCCCGCTGCCTCTGGCCCATCAGTGCTCTGGTGGTGATAATGTTGTGGCCCAATTCACTTCCACAGTGGCCCCAGCTCATGACCTCATGACCAAATAGGAGCAGGAGCAGGCCATTCGGCCCTTCGAGCCTGCTCCGCCATTCAATGAGATCATGGCTGATCTTCTACCTCAACTCCACCTTCCTGCCCTATCCCCATAGTATCCAAAAATCTGTCGAGCTCAGTCTTGAATATACTCACCGACTGAGCCTCCACGTCCCTCTGGGGTAGAGAATTCCAAAGATTCACCACCCTCTGAATGAAGACATTTCTCTTGTAATAATGTACAGCCTTATAAGAACGTAAGAAATAAGAGCAGGATTAGGCCATTCAATAAGATCATGGCTGATCATCGACCTCAACTCCACTTTCCTGCCCGATCTCCATATCCCTTGATTCCCCGAGAGTCCAAAAATCTATCTGTCTCAACCTTGAATATACTCAAAGACTCCGCATTCACAGCCCTCTGGGGCAGAGAATTCCAAAGATTCATAACCCTCTGAGTGAAGAAATTCCTCCTCATCTCAGTCTTAAATGGCCGACCCCTTATCCTGAGACTATGCCCCCTAGTTTTAGACACTCCAGCCAGGGGAAACAACCTCGGCATCTACCCTGTCAATCCCCATCACATCAAAATGTTTCAAAGTGCTTCACACAAATGAATTACATTTGAAGCACATTAGCTACAGAACTTAAGACATTTTTGCTCTCACTTCAAGCATGGCTCAGATGATTGGTAGTTTGGAGAGTCGGAAAGACTGGGGATAGGAGGCGCAAAGAAAATGAGAAATCTGTGAAGATGCTGGTTGTTCAAGGTCACTTTTGGTATCAACAGACTAATTACTTGGGTTAAACAATTACTTGGATTCTGGCAGAGGTTTAGCTCAGTCGGTAGCATTCTCCTCTGAGTCATCCAGGATTTGACCACATAATCTAGACTGGCGTTCTGGTGCTGTACTGAGGGAGTGCTGCATTGTCAGATGAGACATTAAGTCAAAGCCCCGTCTATCTGTTCAAGTGGACGTAGACGATCAGAGAGGAGCAGGGAGTTCTCCCGGTGTCCTGGCCAATGTGCAGCCTTTATCCAACGCCCCCAAAAACAGATCATCAGGCCATTTATCTCATTGCTGTTTGTGGGACCTTGCTGTGTGCAAATTTGCTGCTGCATTTCCCCGCACTGCAACAGTAACAGCGATTCCAAAATATTTCTGTGACTGTGAAGCATTTTGGGATGTTCTGAGACCATAAATTCAAGTTTGTTTTTTTAAAGTTCCCTTGAAGTAAAATTGCGTTCTATAGTTAATTAAAAATTGGCAACTTAGACACTCTCTCAGTCTGGGCTCTTTTACCCTTTTGTACTCGAGATATTTTTGACTTTATGTTTCAGACTACTCTCGCAGGTGAGCTCTTGGCTCCTTCAGTCCTCGAGGGTATTTTCACTTGCTCTGATGGAGATGAAGTATTGCAGAGTGTTCCAGGTGATGAACAAAGAGCCCCTTATTTAGATTCCTTTAATCCAGGGGTGTCGAACCCATTTTATATGGTGGGCCTGCTCCGACATCCTGGCATCTGTCGGGGGGCCCCCTTCAGCGAAACCTATTTGAACACACTGGGGTAGAAATTGGTATACATTGCATTCGTTTTATGCCCAAAAACATGCGTAATCTATACAAATTTCTGGGCACGGGATTCTGCCCCCGCTGCCATATTGGTTCTCGCTGTATTTGGGCGTCCCTGGCGGCTGCCTGAAGTCAGCATTGCATCAATTTAAGTATGAAATAGGTCCTGCACCTGTTTCAGGATCCTACTTTGCAAAATGCGTCAAAAACTAGCCGGAGGCCACTGAGGAAATGGTAGGGCATTTTCTTTTTAAATTTCTCTTCTGTGAGGGCCGAAGGGGGGGGGATTGCTCCTCCCTGCTCCATTGCAGTATTGCTGGTTGGCCTGCATGTTCCCTCTGCCCAGCACGCAATACTTAGCAACAGTGCCGCAGGCCCGAATTTTCTCCCCAACACCGGGCGAGCAGCCTCTGGACGTGCAACACCCGAGGCCCGATTTCGGGTGCAATTCTGGCCCCAAACTTCTGACCCGTGCTTGAATTTGCACCCCACTGTTTCTGCCGGTTGTACAGGAAACTCTCGATTTACCGGCACCTAAATAACCGGAAATCTCTGTTAACCGGCAAAATTCAGGAGCCGGTTCAGGTAAGTTTTACTTCATATTAGTGGCCGTTCCTGGATCTGTGGCCGTGTAACCGGGGTTCATGCACCTGTTGCTATGCAACAGGGACGCCTGGATCTGTGGCCGGGGTTCCTGCACCTGTTGCCATGCAACAGGGACGCCTGGATCTGTGGCCGTGCATGGAGCTCTCGTACCTTTTACTATACCTCTCTGTAATCTGGACTTTTTGATAAACCGGCACCACGCCGGTCCCGTTGGTGCTGGATAAAAAAGAGTTTCCTGTAGCATGCAGTTTATCTAAAATTCTCCCTCATAAAATGTTTTCGATGACACGGCTATTTCATGGGCAGTCACACAGCGGGCCGTAACAGCAGCGTCACTTACATGGCGAGCATTAGCAAACATCGACTGCTGCTTTTTAAACAACGGTGTTAATTCGGAAAATTGATCTTTATGTAACTTTCTTGTGCACTTACCATATTTCTCGCTGCGGCTTGCTTCATAGTGTCTCCGAACGTTGTTTTCCTTTGCCACAGCTGTTTGTTGCTTAAGTACGTGGGCTTTCCATTCATGGCCGCATCGAAATACAAAAATAATTTCATAATTCATGTGAATGTTCTGGTAATTTATCCAATTGGCACTGCATGTGTTCTGGGTTTAAGAGGGAAGGGGGGGCATACAAAGGTTACAGCGAAAGACTATTGACAGAGATTTAAAAACTATTACGTGTGTTTTTGAAAAAAGCCAGATTGTCTTTTGTAACAAAAGCACTGAAGCTGCTAGTAATTGTTTTTCCTCAAGTGAATCGGTCGCATGGGTTTGGCGGAGGCAAAATAACGCCTTTATTTTAAATTAAATCGTTGAATTTGATTAATCGTCGCCATTAGTAAAGTCAAGGGTGGAAATAAAAGCATATCAATGGATTTAGGCATGGGCACATCTGTCTCGCTAAGGTTTATGAATTTATATAATATCCCTGCCATCGGGACAGTCTTCCCCCCTCCACTCACATCTTTCAGCTGTTCCGCTCTCTCAGAACCGACACCACAGTTGTGCAGTTTCAAGAAAATCACTGAAAAATCAGCATTTTTCTTTCAAACTGCAACATTCTATGTATTTGTTGAGGTGTATTTGTTGAGGTTTCTGCTTACATCTTTTTATCTCTCTCTTTCCTCCCCCCCTCTCTTTCTCTCTCCTCTTCTCTCCCTCTCATCCTCTCTCACCTGTTTCGAAGAGGAGGCTTATTGCACTACTAGGCCCAAGTTACTTTAGCACAGCCTGTCCTGGATGGTTTGGCTTACAGACTTACCTTTGTTCTTTTCTTACTCCTCAAATCAAATAAAACAGGAAAGTGCCTGGGAGTGTAGCGTGCCACTAATCGGACATACTGCGCAATACCTTGCTACTTTACTGTACTCTGGGTTCCAGATTTGTATCACCGACTGCAAAAACAAGTCAACAACCCAGAATAATTTGACTTTCTAAGCAAGCTATGCAGGATTGACATACACAGGAGAAGAAAACCGAATCCATTCACCACATTACATTTTTGAAAAAGATACACAATCCCATTCTCTATCGTACCAAATATTTAACATTTGGGAGGAAAAATAGAAAAGCAGAGTATTTTTTAAATGGTGAGAGATTGGGAAATGTTGGTGTTCAGAGGGACCTGGGTGTCCTTGTACACGAATCACTGAAAGTTAACATGCAGGTACAGCAAGCAATTAGGAAAGCAAATGGTATGTTGGCCTTTATTACAAGAGGATTTGAGTATAAGAGTAAAGATGTCTTACTGCAATTATATAGGGCCCTGGTGAGACCACACCTGGAGTATTGTGTACAATTTTGGTCTCCTTACCTAAGGGAGGATATACTTGCCATAGAGGGAGTGCAACGAAGGTTCACCAGACTGGTTCCTGGGATGGGGAGATTGTCCTATGAGGAGAGATTGAGTAGACTAGGCCTATATTTTCTGGAGTTTAGAAGAATGAGAGGTGATCTCATTGAAACATATACAAAATTCTTCCAGGGCTTGACAGGGTAGATGCAGGGAGGATGTTTCCCCTGGCTGGGGAGTCTAGAACCAGGGGTCACAGTCGCAGAATAAGGGGTTGGCCATTTAGGACTGAGATGAGGAGACATTTCTTCACTCAGAGGGCGGTGAATCTTTGGAATTCTCTACCCCAGAGAGCTGTGGAGGCTGTCGTTGAGTACATTCAAGACAGAGACCGATAGATTTTTGGATATTAAGGGAATTAAGCGATATGGGGATAGTGCAGGAAAGTGGAGATGAGGTAGAAGATCAGCCATGATCTTATTGAATGGCGGAGCAGGTTCAAAGGGCCGAATGGCTACGCCTGCTCCTATTTCTTATGTTCTTAAAAGCAACAGAGTCTAAGGAGGCGTGAGATGCTCTTCAAAAAATGATTACCAATATGTTACTAAAAAGTAATCCTTGCTACCAGGACAGTCAGTCTCCCCCTTGAATCCCATTGTTCAGCTGTTCCCCGCGCTGTTGTGAAGCTCGGGCTCCGGCTTCAAACTCTGCGAGATCCCAAGCGAGGAGCCGGCAGGTGAGACTGGTTGCACAGGCCCAGGCTTGTTTTAAAAAAATAATTAATTTGTGGGATGTGGGCGTCACAGTCAAGGCCAGCATTTATTGCCCTCAAGAAGGTGGTGGTGGTGAGCCTCCTTCTTGAACCGCTGCAGTCCGTGTGGTGAAGGTACCCCCACAGTGCTGTTAGGGAGGGAGTTCCAGGATTTTGACCCAGCGACGATGAAGGATCGACGATATATTTCCAAGTCAGGGTAGTGTGTGACTTGGAGGGGAACTTGGAGGTGGTGGTGTTCCCATGCGCCTGCTGCCCTTGTCCTTCTAGGCGGAAGAGGTCGCGGGTTTGGGAGGTGCTGCCGAAGAAGCCTTGGCGAGTTGCTGCAATGCATCTTGTAGATGGTGCACACTGCACCCATGGTACGCCAATGGTGGTGGGAGTGAATGTTTAAGGTAGTGGATGGAGTGCCATGGGGTTTGTTGCCCTGAAAGAGGAGCCAAGGGAGCAAGGCTGTTGCTGGGCCCCACGCTGCTCCCCTCCCCATCTCTCCCAGCCCAGCGTGAACGGCAGCGGTCAGACCTTGATACGCAAGATCAGGGCGTGCAGCTCCCCGCGCACATCCACTCGTGACCCAGCCCCGCAACAGACAGGACTCGAGCCCACAGCACCCACCCACTGCCTGGCTAACTCTGGCCCTCACTCACTCGCAATGTGAAACGCTGAGAGCCGCTCAGCTCCGCAGTCGCTGCGCTTCTACTGAAGCGGCATTTTCCAGTGCGTAACCACAACGTCAGGACCATCACATGTATGCATGACTCGCATACCAGGTCAGCTCAGAGGATTCCCACATGTTGCAAACATGCAGCACAGCTCATCGAGGGCCAGATCGAACGTATGTTTGATACCCCTGCTCTGGACGCTAGTTCTGTTAGGTCTCTCCATGGGATTGCAGTCTTCTAAAGCTGCCGAATAACATTACACTAGCCCTTGAGAGGGTACCACTAACAGGCAAGATTGAAGAGGTTGGGGCTCTTTTCTCTGGAAAAGAGATGACTGAGAGCTGACCTATTAGATGTCTTTAAAATTATGAAGGGCAGATGTCAAGAAAATGTTAAGTAACAACAAAAAAACTGCTGGAAACACGCAGCAGGTCAGGCAGCATTCATGGAGAGAGAAACAGTGTCAACATTTCAAGTCTGTGACCCTTCGTCAGAACTGGAAAAAGTTAAGAGACGTAACAGATTTTAAGCAGGTGCAGAGGCAGGGAAGGAAAGAAGGAACGGGACGGTCTGGGATAGAGTGGAGGGCAGGAGTGGTGAAATGTTGCCATGGGGATGGCAGAATCAACAACAGCTGCCGCCTGAGAAAATAGGGGCCGAGGTTATGATCTGAAAATGTTGAACTCTATGTTGAGCCCAGAAGGCTGTAACATGCCTAATTGAAAGATGAGGTGCTGTTCCTCGAGCTTACATTGAGCTTCATTGGAACAGTGTAAGAGTCCGAGGACGGTGAGGTCAGAGTGGGAGTGAAGCGGAGAATTAAAGTGACAGGCGACTGGAAGCTCGGGGTCACCCTTACGGACTGATCAGAGGTGTTCCGCAAAACGGTCACCCGATCTGCGTTTGGTCTCCCCAATGTAGAGGAGGCCGCATCGTGAGCAGCGAATATAGTATATTAATGATGCGCTATCAATTACTCATAAAAGACAGAGTTAAGAGAGTAACTAAAGGCTTTTATTAACAAAAGAATGAAGGTCTGCCTCGAGTGGTCGACCGGTCCAGAATACAAAGGGGGCTGGGGAGCAGTCACCTTTATACTAGGACTTGTGGGAGGAGTCAGCCGAGGCATGTCCAGGCATGTACACAGTGGAATACAAACAGTGGTTTACCACATTCACCCCTTGTTTAAAATTGAGTCCGGCGGGGTGAAGTGTATTAAAAGTTAGTGTATTGGAGTCTCTCCGGAGGTCTTGTCTGCCGCTGTGATCGGCGTGGCGACGGCAGGGGTAGTGGAGCTTCCGGCGTCGAGTCCCGCGTAGGCTGTGGCACAGGCGTGTCGTCCTCGTAGATGTCGAGCGGGTCGCTGGGCCCAGGCCTGCCGTCTGCTGGGGCTGGATATCGGATCGTGGGGGGGGGGGTGGTAGTGAGTAGTGGGTTACTGCGGCCCCCGAGGGTGCAAGGTCTCTTATGGAGACTGTGTCCTCCCGCCCGTCCGGGTATGCAATGTAAGCATACTGGGGGTTGGCGTGTAGGAGGTCGACCCTCTCGACCAGGGGGTCCGTTTTATGGGTCCTCACGTGCCTTCTCAGTAGGACCGGCCCTGGGGACGTCAGCCATGGCGGTAGCGATGTCCCCGATGCGGACTTCCTTGGGAAGACAAACATTTTCTCATGAGGGGTGGCGTTAGTGGCAGTGCAGAGCAGTGACCGAATAGAGTGGAGCGCATCGGGGAGCACATCCTGCCAGCGGGAGGTTGGAAGGCCCCTAGACTTTAAGGCTAGCAGGGCGGCCTTCCAAACTGTCGCATTTTCTCTTTCCACCTGTCCGTTCCCCCGGGGGTTGTAACTGGTGGTCCTGCTTGTGGCAATACCCCTAGTTAGCAGGTACTGACGGAGTTCGTCGCTCATAAACGATGAGCCCCGGTCGCTATGGATATAGCTGGGGAAACCGAACAGGGTGAAGAGGTCGTTCAGACATTTAATGACCGTGGCACTGGTCATGTCCGGGCAGGGGATGGCAAACGGGAGTACTCATCAATAATATTGAGGAAGTACACATTGCGGTCGGAGGAGGGGAGAGGCCCTTTAAAATCAACGCTCAGGCGCTCGAAGGGGCAAGTGGCTTTTATCAGGTGGGCCCTGTCTGGTCTATAAAAGTGCGGTTTGCACTCAGCGCAGACTTGGCAGTTCCTGGTCATGGTCCTGACCTCCTCAATAGAGTAAGGCAGGTTGCGGGCCTTGATGAGGTGGAAGAACCTGGTGACCCCCGGGTGGCAGAGGTCATTGTGGAGGGCCCGCAGTCTTATCGATCTGCGTGCTGGCGCAGGTGCCACGCGATAGCGCATCCGGGGGTTCATTGAGCTTCCCGGGCCGGTACAAGATCTCGTAATTGTAGGTGGAAAGTTCGATTCTCCACCTCAAGATCTTGTCATTTTTGATTTTGCCCCTCTGCTTGTTGTTAAACATGAAAGCAACTGAACGTTGGTCAGTGAGCAGGGTAAATCGTTTTCCGGCCAGGTAGTGCCTCCAATGACGCACAGCCTCCACAATCGCCTGGGCCTCCTTCTCAACAGCGGAGTGTCTGGTCTCCGGGCCTTGGAGGGTTCGTGAAAAGAAGGCCACGGGTCTCCCCGCCTGATTGAGGGTAGCGGCCAGGGCAAAGTCGGACGCGTCGCTTTCCACCTGGAAGGGGATGGATTCGTCCACTGCGTGCATGGTGGCTTTGGCAACGTCTTCCTTGATACGGTGGAAGGCTAAGTGGGCCTCTGCCGTCAAGGGAAAAGAGGTGGACTTGATCAGCGGATGGGCCTTGTCCGCATAGTAGGGGACCCACTGGGCATAATAGGAGAAAAACCCTAGGCACCTCTTCAGGGCCTTGAGGCAGTGGGGCAGTGGGAGTTCCATAAGGGGACGCATCCGGTCGGGGTCGGGGCCGATGACTCCGTGTTCCACAACACAGCCAAGGATGGCGAGGCGGTTTGTGCGGAATATGCACTTCTCCTTGTTATATGTCAGGTTCAGGAGTTGGGCGGTGCGGAGGAATTTTTCGAGGTTTGCGTCATGGTCCTGCAAGTCACGGCCGCGGATGGTCACATTGCCCAGATATGGGAAAGTGGCCTGCAACGCATTTTGATCTACCATCCGGTCCATCTCCCTTTGGAAGACGGAGACCCCGTTGGTGACGCCAAAGGGAACCCTAAGGAAGTGATAGAGGCGGCCGTTTGCCTCAAAGACAGTATACTGGCGGTCCTCAGGGCGGATAGGGAGCTGGTGGTACGCTGATTTCAGGTCAATGGTCGAGAAGACGCGGTACTGCGCGATCTGGTTGACCATATCAGCTATGCGGGGGAGTGGGTAGGCGTCCAGCAGGGTGTAGCGATTTATTGTCTGGCTGTAGTCGATGACCAGGCGCTGCTTCTTGCCGGTCTTAACGACCACAACCTGGGCTCGCCAGGGGCTGGTGCTGCCCTCAATAATCCCTTCCTTCAGGAGCCGCTCCACTTCGGTTTTAATGAAAACCCTGTCCCCGGCACTGTATCGCCTGCTCTTTGTGGCGATGGGCTTACAGTCGGGGGTGAGGTTAGCAAACAGTGCGGGGGGGGTGACGAGTGTGGAGAGGTTGCAGCTGGTGCGCGGCGGGCAATTTGGGAGCTGCTGGCTGCGGACTGTGAGTGGGGGTAGGGGTCCACCGTACGCCATCGTAACACTTTTAAGGTGGCACTGAAAATCTAACCCCAGCAGGACGGCAGCGCAGAGGTCGGGCAGGACCAGAAGTTTAAAATGATCGTACACGGTCCCGTCTACTACGAGTGTCACTACGCAGTAGCCGCCGATGTCCGCCGACTGGGACTCGGAGGCCATAGAAATCCGTTGGTGCGCAGGCAGGACTGGGAGAGAGCAACGCCGCACCGTGTCGGGGTGGATGAAGCTCTCCGTGCTCCCAGAGTCAAAAAGGCAGATTGTATCGTGGCCATTTACCTTAATGTCCATTGTGGAGCTGGCCAGCTGGTGCGGTCTCGCTTGGTCCAGTGTAACGGATGCCAGCGTAGGGGTCGGTGTGTCGCTGCGGGTTTCAGATGAGGCGGTGTTGGGGGCCTGCTGCGTTCCGGCTGTCGTCCAAGATGGCGGCGTCCATGATCCCCATGTGGCTGGAGGCGTCCAAAATGGCTGCTGTACCGGTGGTTCGCACATGGCCGGGGAGGCCCAAGATGGCGGCCCGCATGGCCCACACGCGGTGCTGCTGGGGTTCGGGGTGGCTTTGGCCCTGCAGACGTTAGCGTAGTGTCCCTTCTTCCCGCAGCCCGAGCAGATCGCGTTTTTCGCCGGGCAGCGCGCTCTGGGGTGTTTTGCCTGGCCACAGAAGTAGCATTTCTGGCCTTGGGGCACTGCTGTCTGGCCTTGGGACACTGCTGCGGTAGTTGGGCCATTGCTGGGGTGTGGCTGGGGTGGCACGGCGCTATGAGGCGGTCCTACCGTGTCCCAGGCTGTCATTCCCCGCGGCGTCCACGGTGCAGAGGAGTAGGCATCCATGCCCCGGTAGGCTGCATCCAATGATAGTGCGAGTTCAGAGGCCTTGTTGAAGTCGAGGTCACTCTGCTCCAACAGTCGCTGTCGGGTGTAATTGGAACTAAATTGCAAGAAGTACAAGTAAATCGCTGTTTCGCCTGGAAGGAGTGTTTGGGGCCCTGGACAGCAGGAAGGGAGGAGGTAAAAGGGCAGGTGTTGCATCTCCTGCACTTGCATGGGGAGGGGAGGGGAAGGGCTGTTGGGGATGATTGAGGAGTGGACCGGGGATGATTGAGGAGTGGACCAGGGTGTTGCGGAGGGAGCGGTCCCTTCGGAATGCTGAAAGGGGAGGTGAGGGGAAGATGTGTTTGGTGGTGGGATCACGTTGGAGGTGGCGGAAATGGCAGAGAATGATCCGTTGAATGTGGAGGCTGGTGCGGTGAAAGGTGAGAACAAGGGGAACCCTATCGTGGTTCTGGGAGGGAGAAGGGGTGAGTGCAGAAGTGCGGGAAATAGAACGGACACGGTCAAGGGCCGTGTCAACCACGGTAGAGAGGAATCCTCGGTTGAGGAAAAAGGAAGACATGTCGGAAGCACTAGTATGGAAGGTGGCATCGTCAGAACAGATGCGGCGGAGACGGAGAAACTGGGAGAATGGAATAGAGTCCTTACAGGAAGTGGGGTGGGAGGAAGTGTAGTCCAGGTAGCTGTGGGAGTCGGTGGGTTTATAGTAGATGTTTGTCGATTGCCTGTCTTCAGAAATGGAGACGGACAAGCCGAGGAAGGGAAGAGATGGACCATGTAAAGGTGAGGGAAAGGTGGAAATTGAAAGCAAAGTGAATGAAATTTTCTAGTTCAGGGCGAGAGCAGGAAACGACACCAATACAGTTATCAATGTACCGGAAAAAGAGGTGAGGGAGGGGAGCTGAGTAGGACTGGGACAAAGAATGCTCCACATATCTCACGAAAAGGCAGGCATAGCTAGGGCCCATGCGGGTTCCCATAGCAACACCTTTAATTTGGAGGAAGTGAGTGGAGTCGAAGGAGAAGTTGTTCAATGTGAGAACAAGTTCAGCCAGGCGGAGGAGGGTGGTGGTGGTAGGGGACTGGTTGGGCCTCTGTTCAAGGAAGAAGCGGAGCGCCCTCAGGCCATCCTGGTGGGTGATGGAGGTGTAGAGGAATTGGACGTCCATAGTGAAAAGGAGACGGTTGGGGCCAGGAAACTGTTAAAGTGGCGAGGGTGTCGGAAGAGTCACGAATGTAGGTGGGAAGAGACGGGACAAGGGAAGAAAAAATAGAGTCGAGATAAGTTCCGTGGGGCAAGAACAGGCTGAAACGATGGGTCTACCAGGGCTTTCTACTTGTGGGAGTGTCCAAAGCTGGGGGCCAAAAATAGAAGATGGTCACTAATAAATCCAATAAGGAATTCAGGAGAAACTTCTTCAATCAGAGAATGTGGAACTCGCTACCACATGGAGTGGTTGAGGCGCATAGCATAGATACGTTTCAGGGAAATCTAGATAATAAATGAGGGAGAAAGGAATAGAAGGATATGTTGGGGTGACAGGAAGTAAGTTGGGAGGAGGTTAATGTGAAGTATAAACACCGGCATAGACATGTTGTGCCGAATGATCTATTTCTGTACTGTAGAATTCTGTGCAGTTGTTGTTGGGCTTCAACTGATAAACGCGTATTAAATAGTAAAAGAGCAAGTAACGAGCAGGAATGACAAAATGTATTTTATTTTGCAGTAATCACACTTTTCTAGCTCTTTGCTTTGTAGAAAATAATTTATAACTCTGCATTAAAACTAGGCTATAATTAATGTTCTTATCAAGTGGTTCTTTTCCCCCATTTCTTTTTAATCAGCCACGAGAGTTATCAACCTCAAATAATTCTCTAAACGCTCCAGTCCAGACCAAACTCAATTTGGTAAAAGGCAGGTTGGGAATTCTCTCCAGAATAGTAACTGCAGCCAAGGAGAATTTGAATAACTGTCTGATGTATTCGACAAGCTGCCATGCAGATACATATTTGAACAAGTCACATAGCATGTTGGTATTTGAATTGAGTGGCTTTGCTCCTCCCTCAAGTAACTGCCTGGTGACTAACCGCCAAATCTTCACAACATTGTATCAAGTTAAGCTGGCACGTGAGTTCTGTAAGTGAAACTTTTTTAACTCTTTGTATACTGAGAGAGAATTAAAGGTTCTTAGACAGCCCTATTATAAATAATGATGGGCACACTATGGTCAACCAACCTGCTGACACACAAGAATGGCTGTTTGAGCAAGGTACCACAGGGTCGTTCGTACCTGTGGAACTGCACTCCAACAGGGAGTTGATACATTCAGCAAAGTAGAGGAGCAAATTGGCCCAATAAGTCTGCTATGCCATTGTTAGAAACTCTTGATTGGTCAGGAATGGTGCAGAGAGGGGGAAACTGGACCTGATGCTGTGCCTTTAGTGCACTGTAACAGCAGTTTAATAGCACTGGGGTTGGGAGACTCTGTCAGGGGCTCGGGTGTAGAGGACTTGTTTTGTTTTTTGTCAGGACCACAGGTGATGAGTAGATCAGATTAACGCCGTGTGTTAATCCCACAACCTAAAAAAAAATGATCGCCATCCAATGTTTCCCCCTTACTTTCTTTTTGGGCCGCGCGGCCCATTCAAAAATCCGCGCATGCACGTTTTTTGCATCTAAAAGCCGGCTCACTGCGCGGGATCTCGAGAGCGCATGCATGACCGCCCAGCTTCAAGGGAACGCTGTCGCCAACTTTAACATCCTCTTGTTGTATTCTTCCTGTTATTTTTTAAACTAACCTGTCTTCTGTTGTACTGTTTGTGCTACAATCTAGATAATCTTTTGTGACACTGTTCACTTAAAAAATAAACTTCTCATTTCCTGTAACGCATGGCTCTGCTTCTTTCCACGTTCTAATTCTTCTTCCGTGTCTCTTATCATATTTGTCTTCCATCTCTTCCTTCTATCTCTTTCTCCATCCTTCTGTCTTTTTCTCTCTCTCTCTCTCTCTTTCTCAATCTCTCTCTCTTTCCCTCCTCTGCCTCCTTCCAGCTATAGCTTCCACACACATTTCTCAGTGTGATGTCTGTATACAGGAAACTTTGGTTTATCCGGAGGTTGTATGTCCGGAAACCTCGATCTACCGGCAGAAATCAGGAGCCGTTTTGTTAGGTTTTTTTTCTTCTCGTGGCTTTGTTTTCAACAGTCGGGCTCTGGAAAGTCTCTCTGAAGCTGTTGCTAAGCTACAGAGACGCTTCCATGGTACGGGCCGACTGTTTACAAGTTGTTGCTAAGCAACAGTGTTTGTTGTCAGATACGGAGATGAAGATGAAAACCTCCGTATGCTTCAACATTAACTTTGTATGTCCGGCAGTTTTGATAGATCGGCAACAGCTCGGTCCCGTTGGTGCCGGATATAACAAAGTTTCCTGTATCTCTTTGTCTGACTCTTCTCATCGTTTCTCTTCTCTGTTTGCTCTCTCTTCTGTATGGCTCTCTCACATTTGTTTTACAGTTTCCACATGTACGCTGACCACACCCATTTCTACCTCAACACCACTTCTCTCAACCCCTCCACAGTCTCTCAATTGTCAGACTACTTGTCCGATATCCAGTTCTGGATGAGCAGAAATTTTCCCCAATTAAATATTGGGAAGACTGAAGCCATTGTTTGCAGTCCCTGCCATAAACTCTGTTCCCTAGCCACTGACTCCATCCCTCTCCCTAACATCTGTCTGAGGCTGAACCACACTGTTCGCAAACTTGGTGTCATATTTGACCCTGAAATAAGCTTCCAACCACATATCCGCGGCATAACTAAGACCGTCTACTTCCATCTCCGTAACATCGCCTGTCTCCGCCCCTGCCTCATCTCATCCACTGCTGAAACCCTCATCCATGCCTTTGTTACCTCTAGACTTGACTATTCCAACACACTCCTGGCTGGCCTCCCACGTTCTACCCTATGTAAACTTGAGGTCATCCAAAACTCGGCTGCCCGTGTCCTAACTCGCACCAAGTCCCATTCACCCATCACCCTGGTGCTCATTGACCTGCATTGGCTCCCGGTTAAGCAGCGCCTCGATTTCAAAATTCTCATCCTTGTTTTCAAATCCCTCCATGGCCTCACCCCTCCCTATCTCTGTAATCTCCTCCAGCCCCAAAACTCGCTGAGATATCTGCGCTCCTCTAATTCTGCCCTCTTGAGCATCCCTGATTATAATCGCTCAACCATTGCGGGCCGTGCCTTCAGCTGCCTGGACCCTAAGCTCTGGAATTCCCTGTCTAAACCTCTCCGCCTCGCTACCTTTTGGTCATCTGCCCTAATTTCACCTTATGTGGCTCGGTGTCATTTCTTGTCTTCTAACACTCCTGTGAAGCGTCTTGGGACGTTTTACTACATTAAAGGTGCTATATAAATAAATAAAAGTTGTTGAGATGCTGAATATCAATTCCTTCCATTTTAAGGTTTAGGCTACACAGCAAGATGGCAGAGGGTCAACGTGCCCCTGGTTGGAGGTGGGTACAGGGAGTGGAAACTGTTGGCGAGTTTGCAGTTGAGAGGGATGGTGAGGTTAGGAGGCATCAGAACATGAGGGACTGCAGGAGGCTGTAACCAGAAGGAAGTCGGGGGCTGATGCGAGCGGGGAAAGCACAGTCGAAGAGGCTGTGAAAATATTTTTGGATGGGGAATGGGCCAGATGTATCAGAGAGGCGCAAACATATATTGAAGTTTTGGGAGAGGCTGGCACAGAGACGAGGACAGAGCTGCCACTTGCGCAGTCACTCTAAAATATATTTGGAGAGAAATCTGTAAGAAGCACAGTTTAGGGAAGGAGCCCAAACTCAAAGCCCAGGCCCCTGAGAAAAGAGTAGGCCTCCAAAAGGCTAAATTAATTGGATGACGTTCCAACTGGACTTGGACAACTTTATGGTTCAATTTAAATAGTTTTTGTAAATTGTTCAATTGATGAGGGGTTTATTGTGTTGTAAATTGTATTTTTAGGTGAAGATAGTTGGCTGAGGAAACAGCATGGCTGCTCAAAGAAATTGGGGAAGAAAATGAGTAATTTGGTTGGTTGTGTGTGTGTTGCTAGCTTGTGATTGGTAGCTGTTCCTGCCTGTCTAATTTGAGCGAATCAGCATTGTTAAATTGGTGGGTCCCTTAACCAGTCAGGTGCACTTTGCACACGTGACATTCGAAGTGTGACATACAAATTTTCCCCACACGCAACAGATACAAACTCGATTCAAGACTTTTGATTATCCAGGCTGTTTGAACAGCGAGTGTTGTTGATGTATTGTACAGTGGCGCCAGGGAGCTAAAGATCTGTTCAGGAACAAAGCTGTTGAGGCTAGGGGTCAATTCAAAACTGAGATTGATAGATTTTTGTTAGGAAAGGGTATTGAGGGCGGTGGAGCAAAGGCAGGTTCATGGAGTTGAGGCGCAGATCGGTCATGACCTCATTGAATGGCGGAACGGGCTTGAGGGGCTGAATGTCCTCCTCCTGTTCCTATGTTCACTGATTGTGAAGCTAGGGTGCCGCAGCGATCACGTCAGTGCTGCAGTGTACATTAATATAGCTCTTTGTATGTTTGGCCTCAGTAACCCTTCTAAAGGGAGGTTGTCCGATGGCACCAGCACTTGAGGGGGTAAAGAAAAATATCCAAAATCTCGCCAGAACCAGAAAAGGTCAAAAGATTGCGCAGGTGATAATTCTATTGATATTTCCCTGAGGTGAAGCTCCTTCATTTAATCTGTTTTTATGGCCTTTCTCTTGTTGCCAGGCCTCTCATCTTCCTCTGCAAATGTTTTTGTAAGTGGAGACTGAAGTGTGAACGATGGAGACTTAAAAACATGGAGTGAATATTGACTCCACTTTATTAGCCAGTGGGTTGGAGGCGGAGCGGGACTTGTCGTTTTAATTTACCGAACTCACGACCGAAACTACAGCAGACGGAGTCTCCCGAGCACAGCAGGATTATTATTCCAGCAAAAAAAATCATCAAGTGGAGGATGGTCGCAGAATACAAATGATGTGCGTAACATCGATCCCAGTCACTTACAGCAGTGATTGACGGGGGAATTAGCCAACCATCTCCATTCTGCGGTCTCACTGTATACAGCTCTAGCTCTATGTCCCCTGGGTTGCAGCAAACGTGACCATGCCCGTGTTCTTGCAGCTGACACCGTGTTTACACAGCAGAGGCTGTCATAGCCTGGTCCTTGGCAGCTGTGACTGTATGTTATAACAAACACTGCTGTTCCTGGAGCTCACCTGCTGACTCTCCCTCCGTTCTTAAGTGGGGGAGCCTCTGCCTGCCCTGACAGTGCAGCGGGGATCGGAAACGGCAACTGTGAGGTGCTGCGAGCAGGGACCTATGTTCCCTATATAGAAAAATAGGAGCAGGAGTCGGCCATTCGGCCCTTCGAGCCTACTCTGCCATTCAATATGATCATGGCTGATCCTCTATCTCAATACCATATTCTTGCTCTCTCCCCATACCCCTTGATGCCTTTTGTGTCTAAAAATCTATCTATCTATCTCCTTAAATATATTCAGTGACTTGGCCTCCACAGCCTTCTGTGGTAGAGAATTCCACAGGTTCACCACCCTCTGAGTGAAGAAATTTCTCATCTCAGTCCTAAATGTCCTACCCCGTATCCTGAGACTGTGACCCCTCGTTCTAGACCCCCCAGCCAGGGGAAACATCCTCCCTGCATCCAGTCTGTCGAGCCCCGTCAGAATTTTATACGTTTCAATGAGATCCCCTCTCATTCTTCTAAACTCTAGTGAATACAGGCCTAGTCGACACGATCTCTCCTCATACAACAGTCCTGCCACCCCAGGCGCCGACACTTCAAAATTGGCTGTAAAGCGCTTTGGGACATTCTGAGGTGTTGAAAGAACATAAGAAATAGGAGCAGGAGTAGGCCATTCAGCCCCTCGAGCCTGCTCCGCCATTCAATAAGATCATGGCTGATCATCTACCGCAACTCCACCTTCCCGCACTATCCCCATATCCCTTAATTCCCTTAGTATTCAGCAATCTATCGATCTCTGTTTTGAATATACTCAACAACTGAGCCTCCACAGCCCTCTGGGATAGAGAATTCCAAAGATTCACCACCCTCTGAGTGAAGAAATTTCTCCTCAGCTCAGTCCTAAATGGCCGACCCCTTATTCTGAGACTGTGACCCCTGGTTCTAGAAAGGCATCATATAAATGCAGGTTCGTTCTTTCTTGTATCTTAACCCCCATCACAGTGCCCTGCAAGACCACAGCGCTTGCCCTTTCCTTAATTACAACAGTGCCTACACTTCTAAAGTACTTAATTGGCTGCAAAGCGCATTGAGACGTCCTGAGGTGTTGAAAACCGCATTATAAATGCAAGTCTTTCTCTCCCCCCCCCCCCCCCCCCCCCCCCCCCACTGTGTGCTGTTTGGCAAATGTTGGATGCAGCCCCTTTGAAATGTTGACCTTTACGTGAACTATCTAATTCACTGCTCTTTGTCGAATCTCTGGATTGCAAAGACTCATGTAAACTGAGCGATATCATCGACATTGGAATTTGCGCTGGAATAAAACTGCAGCCCCAGAGGCACAGTGGTCCGACTACACAGAGCGAGCATCAGAGGCCGGAGCCCGCGGTGATGGCAGAGCCAGTCTTTGATGCCAGCTGCGTGAAACGGAAGGCGGCACATTATTGGCGTGCATCCCCGCACGACCTGCTTACCTGCGCTGGCCCGAATGCGGGGCCAGAGGTTTTACTGCGCTGTGAATTGCGGGTGTTGCAGTGAGGTGCAAGTCCAAGAAGGCATGCCAGGCAATTCTGCTGGTGTAAAAGAAATCTTGGATGGGTCCCACCCCCAGGCAGGCGGCTCTGTGTCTTGCTAAGCTGCTACCGATGGTGTTGTCGCAAAGGCGCTCACCACCTCTGTGCAAAGAAAATGAGTTCATTCCAAGGGACCGTCCTAATGAAACATTTATGAGGAAAGAGGGCAAGTGAGCCGGGCCCACGCTGTGCAAACACAGCCTGCCGGAGCAGCTTTTGTTGGGAGCTGCGCGGATCGTGGCTGGGTTCCCATCTCTGCACAGGCAAGGCTTTGTGTGGAAGGAGCCCGAAGGCTGATCGCGCCCTCGCATTCCGCCCTTTATTCTCCTCGTTCGTTCAGACATGAATCCGATTACTGGAACTGCGGGGCGGCTCTAGCCTGTGTCTTGGGTCGTTGAGCTGCAAAAAACTCCCTGTGTTCCGTGAGAGAGTGGAACAAAAAAAGGTGTTGCACTGGAATCCTGGGAATGCCATTCCGGCTGATTTATCTGCTTGCTGTGCTCTCACTAGCTATTTACATTCTTTCCCTAAACTGCACTCAGTTTATGATTGATAACCTAGATACATTTTTTGTTTGTTTCTGGTATTTCATTTTATCCTCTCTTTTCCCCCCCCCCCCCCCCCGCCCTTTATCCCTGTGCTTTATTTTCTTCTTTTCCCAGGATCCCTGAGGTGCTCCTGTTCCTTGACCGAGACTCTGGTGAGGGAATGGGTTTCTAAAGCTCGACCAACGACCCTTTTGAGAAGCTGAGACTGAAGCCTGTTGATTTTTCTCTCCCCACCCCCCCCCCCCCCCCCACGTGCTCCGAGGAAGCGGCTTTCCATTTCGGTTAAGCGCCTTCCCCCACCACTGCCCGGCTCCCATCAGGCAACGTGCCCCCAAGCGGCCTCCATTCACGAGCGATTCTTGTTGGCGCACCTTGGCAGATTTTTTGATCTAGAGGGAGGCATCATAGCCAAACCCAATCCTGCCCTCCCCCAACATCTTCGCAAAAACTCTTCCCACAGAGGACTCTGGTTAGCATTCACGAGGCGGACCCTGGCTGATACCCTTCTCGAACCCAGGCCATTTGTAGCGCCCCAACCATTGCTGCGACTGAGGTCAGTTAGCACAGACTGGTGATTGAACCTGGAGTCCTTCTGGTTCAGTAACTCGGTGGCTGAACTTGGCCAGTAACCGAGAATAAATGTTCATAATTACTTTCTTCTGGAGCTTTGTTTGCTTGATGGGCTGCGTGTCTTGAAGTGGAAGCGTTTTTTAAATTATAAATTACCTGTAAATATAGAATTAGGGTTAGGGTTTGAGCCACCTGACCTTTCAGTTGCACCACAATTGCAATATTTCTGTGTTTTTGGCTCTATTTTACTTTATCATAGTACACGAGGAGACGATATTCGAAGCTACACATACACTTTGGTTGAACTTGAATCAGGATGTCGGAATCCTGATTATTGTTGAAGATACACAGTAGCGCTCATCTCTGCCAGAAGTTTGCGTTCTGTAACCTATTAGTGTTGTACCTATAAAACTGTGTGTGTGTATATACACAACACAGAACAGCCCCGGTTATAAACAGGTTGATTTTCAATCCTATTGTAGTACAGCCCTGGTTTGAAAGTGGTTATTTACTGATTGTAATCAGGTCCCGCCGTTGTCTTGTGACTACACTAAACCTATTCATGGTGTCGCTACAAGGTAGCACTCTGTTGTCTTGAATCCTATTTAGATCAGCTTTATACACTCATCTGTACAGCATATGGATGTCCCCCAGCCGAGCCTCACTGCTCAGAGCTTGCTGGGCTGTCGGTCTCGCTGGGTGGGTATGTCGACATGGGCTGTGTTTCTACTGCATGCCCCTTACAACTCGGGTGAATCAGTCTGGAGGGATTCGAAACATGCCAAAGAAGCAGCTTCAGTTAATCAGGCCGCAGCGATATTTCTGCTTGGACCCTAACACTTTATCCACCATTCTCTTCACCTAATAAGCAAAGTCTGGAGGCATTGTTAAGCATTGTTGAGTGCTGTACGCCCCCTGGACGATGTTCAGGCTTGGGCTGATAAGTGGCCGGTAACATTTGCGCCACACAAGTGCCAGGCAATGACCATCTCCAACAAGCGAGAGTCTAACCACCGCCCCTTGACATTCAATGGCATTACCATCGCCGAATCCCCCACCAACATCCTGGGGGTCACCATTGACCAGAAACTTAACTGGACCAGCCACATAAATACTGTGGCAACAAGAGCAGGTCAGAGGCTAGGTATTCTGCAGCGAGTGTCTCCTGACTCCCCAAAGCCTTTCCACCATCTACAAGACACAAGTCAGGAGTGTGATGGAATACTCTCCACTTGCCTGGATGAATGCAGCTCCAACAACACTCAAGAAGCTCGACACCATCCAGGACAAAGCAGCCCACTTGATTGGCACCCCATCCACCATCTTAAACATTCACTCCCTCCACCACCGGCGTACCATGGCTGCAGTGTGTACCATCTACAAGATGCACTGTAGCAACTCGCCAAGGCTTCTTCGGCAGCACCTCCCAAACCCGCGACCTCTTCCACCTAGAAGGACAAGGACAGCAGGTGCATGGAAACACCACCACCTCCAAGTTCCCCTCTAAGTTACACACCATCCTAACTTAGAAGTATATCGCCGATCCTTCATCGTCGCTGGGTCAAAATCCTGGAACTCCCTCCCTAACAGCACTGTGGGAGCACCTTCACCACACGGACTGCAGCGGTTCAAGAAGGTGGCTCACCAGCCCAGCTGATGTTTGATTTCGCTATGCCTCTTCCAATGAAATGCCTCACTGGTGTGTGGGGCTTGGTCCTGAGAACTGCTGAAACTCGTGTAACTGAAGGGAACAGATTTGAGGATCACACAGCTCGCTCTTGGGTGCTCCTTCTAAAGTGACAAAGGACAAAATATTCCATTAGGCAGAAAGATTTAACATCTTCCACATCCTCAAGCCATCCAAAAGCACTTGTCTGCCAAAGTGTTACTTTTGAAGTGTACCACTGTTGCATAGGTAAAC
The DNA here is from genome assembly GCF_052327205.1 of Somniosus microcephalus. NCBI lineage: Eukaryota > Metazoa > Chordata > Chondrichthyes > Squaliformes > Somniosidae > Somniosus > Somniosus microcephalus. Next base: position 16,403,671 of record NC_141018.1, on the reverse strand, counting down.
ATTGGCAGCCAATTTGTGCACAGCAAGGTCCAACTAGCAGCAATGAGGTGAATGAGCATTTGATGTGTCGATGTTCAGTGTTGGCCAGGACGCTGAGAGAACCCCCGGCTCATCTTCAAAATGGGGCTATGGGATATTTGACACCAGGCCAGCGGGGCTTGGGTTTAACATCTCATCCAAAAGATGGATTGTACATGAATTGACATAACCCTTTCCCCAACACGGAGGGAACCATAACCTTGTGGCTCCATATGTTTAATATAGATAACTTTATCATGTTATGAAGCATGACCAAAGTCTGTATTTAGTCAACAGTGTCTCATCTTCCCGTTGCTCACGGCTTTTAGTTCATGCACTTGGACTATCTATTAGTAGCTATACTTTATTCAGAGAAGTTATACAGTGCAGTGTCTGATCATTGTGTGTCTTAGTAAGTACGAGTTGCAGCTATAGTATTAAGCTCTGTATGCACATTGTGTAAATGGATATCGAGCACTGTACAATATGTGTAAATAGATAACTACAGTCTGGCTAAATATATATATTGAATTCCGTCTGCTGTATATGAAACTGATATTGAGCGCTGTGCACAGTAATTGGCCATCTACAATGTCTGTCTGAATGGCTCTCTGGTTATGTAAATGAATATACAGTTTGATGTGTGTGTAATGTGTTCACTGAGTGCGTTCTGTACAGTTTCTGTATGTGGGTATCTGTACAGTATTTGTAAAATGATACCTAGCAGTGTAGAGTTTGTGGAACTGGACATAAAGCTTTCTGCACATTTTGAGTAAGTGGATATAAATATCAAGCTGTATGCATAGTATGTGTAAATGGAGTCTTGGCTTTATACACATTGCATGTAAATTTCTGTGTACGGAGTGCATAATTGGATACCAATCTGTACAATATGTAAGAACATAAGAATTAGGAGCAGGAGCAGGCCATATGGCTCCTCGAACCTGCTCCGCCATTCAATAAGATCATGGCTCAACTTCACTTTCCCAACCGATCCCCACATTCCTTGATTCCCTTAGAGTCTAAACATCTGTCCAAATGGGTAACGAGGTACACAGTCTGTAAATGGTTATTGAGCTCTATGAACAGTACTTGTAAAGTAATGTCAAGTTTAATGTATAGTTTGTGAATCAGTATCTGTAAGTGCGGTGTGTGCAAATGGAATTGAGCTGTGTGCACAGTATGTGTGCATCTGCATAATGTGTACCGTATGTCTGTGGACATTGACTTGTGCGTTCAGTACTGTATACTGGAGGGCTGTTTAAACCATGATGCTGACTGCTTTCAACTCACCTTGAAAATGCTAATGTAGAATCTCCTCCTCTCTGCTGATGGCTCTCTATCTGCAAGCTGCCTGTCTCCCTTAACACATTCCTCGAAGATGTGATGGATGTGTTTATTTTTATTCAGCGGCATTGGTATAAGGGAAATCGAGTTGCTAATGTTATGGATCATCCTTCTCGGAGACTCGAAGAGTGAGCATTGCTGAGGCGCTCAGTTGAAAAGGCTTCTATTAGACCATTTCATAAAATCTTACAGCACAGAAGGAGGCCATTCGGCCTATCGTACCTGCGCCAGGCATGTCAATGGCATAGATTTGCGGGCAATTCCACTACCAGGGGTCCTAACAGTGAGCAAACCTGACTTGATTTTCACTCTTGTACTTTGACCCCAGGATTATGCCACCCCTCTTCACTGCACACCACTACTGTCAGTTTCTGGGCCCTATTAATATCCATGTGTCGCAGGTTTTGAGTGGTGTCGGCAGAAGAAAGGACCACAAGGCATATGCCAAGGGGCCCTGTTGACGAGTGAAGCTCCAAGCTGAAGGAGGGCAGTCGTTCAGTTCAGGAAGGTTCACGTGAATCATCGGCACTGTGTTTGTGAAATCAATCTGAGCATTTTTAAAACTGGAACTGTTTTGTAATACCTTGGGGCTTTCTTAGCCAGAGCAAGCATGACCTGAATCTGAGTGTATCCTGCCCATCACTGAGTGCATTCCAAGTGAATTGTTAGTGAAGCCAAAGCTTTCAAATTGAATACGTCTGCAATTAATGTGTGTGAAATTTTGATGCTATTCAGGACAACGATATAATTGGCTATTGTGATTATATATTTTTTTCAATATATATTTGAAGGTCTCTTTCCCCCCCCCCCCCCCCCCCAAAAAATCGCTGAGCCCAGAAGATCCCAGGTTTGACCTCTTGTGTGTACTAAGTGAGCTTATCCCAGCCACGGTGGCTTTAGGGGAGAATGATAAGCCTCCGAGGCTCTCGGTTCTAGAGGGAATGTTGACCAGTGTTCCTGCTCCCCATCATCATCTACCAGCCCTTGCTGGAATTTGCATGTTGGGTGAGTACGGGGTCGGGCTTGGCTGTGAGGTGCTGCAGTCGAATCATCTTCAGCTGTTTCATCAATGACCTTCCCTCCATCATAAGGTCAGAGGTGGGGATGTTCGCTGATGATTGCACACTGTTCAGCACCATTCAAGACTCGTCGGATACTGACGCAGTCCGTGTCCATATGCAGCAAGACCTGGACAACATTCAGACTTGGGCTGACAAGTGGCAAGTAACATTCGCACCACACAAGTGCCAGGCAATGACCATCTCCAACAAGCGAGACTCTAACCATCTCCCCTTGACATTCAATGGCATTACCATCGCTGAATCCCCCACTATCAACATCCTGGGGGTTACCATTGATCAGAAACTGAACTGGACCAGCCATATAAATACTGTGGCTACAAGAGCAGGCCAGAGGCTGGGAATTCTGCGGCGAGTGTCTCACCTCCTGACTCCCCAAAGCCTTTCCACCATCTACAAGGCACAAGTCAGGAGTGTGTTGGAATACTCTCCACTTGCCTGGATGAGTGCAGCTCCAACAACACTCAAGAAGCTCGACACCATTCAGGATAAAGCAGCCCGCTTGATTGGCACTCCATCCACCACCTTAAACATTCACTCCCTCCACCACCGGTGCACTGTGGCTGCAGTGTGTACCATCTACAAGATGCACTGCAGCAACTCGCCAAAGCTCCTTCAACAGCACCTTCCAAACCCGCGACCTCTACCACTTAGAAGGACAAGGGCAGCAGACGCATGGGAACATCACCACCTACAAGTTCCCCTCCAAGCCACACGCCATCCTGACTTGGACCTGTATCGCCGTTCCTTCACTGTCGCTGGGCCAAAATCCTGCAACTCCCTTCCTAACAGCATTGTGGGTGTACCTACATCATATGGACTGCAGCGGTTCAAGAAGGCGGCTCACCACCATCTTCTCAAGGGCAATTAGGGATGGGCACTAAATGCAGGCCTAGCCAGCGACGCCCACATCCCATCAATGAATAAAAAAAAATCTGCTGACGCTTGCTCTGCATGAAGAGTGACGACTGAGTGGGAGCGCCAGAGGGTGCCAGGGACCCATGGAAGGAACCCATAACATCAGGATGGTGGAGGGGGCGGGGGGTAGGGGGCAGCTGGTAGAAATATAAAAGGGGAAAAAGCTTTGTATCATTGAATATGGAGGATATTGCAAAGTGGCATGTCCGGAGGGGTCGTTTGAAACAGCATATTTCAACAGGAACATACAGAGAAGGGAATTTCCTGGATCGCACTTGCGCCGAAATTTACGCCAGTTTCTAAGCCGATCTTGCTGACGCGAACTAGCGCCGAAATTTCCAGCGGTGCTCATTTGCCTTTGCCAGAACACCAAGAACAGGTGTAAAATGAGTGCAAGTGCAGCACCCGCAATCGCGTTAATAGCGAGTAGGTTGCTGTCTAAGGGATGTGGCTGGCTCCTGGACCAAAAGGTCCAGGTAACTTTCTCCCTCCCTGATGTCTCGCAATGTCTGCACCTCGTACTCCAGCTCCTCAACTCTGAGCCGAAGTTCCTCGAGCCGCAGACACTTACCGCAGATGTAGTCGCCCTGGACAAAAATTCACTAGTGTTTAGAGTATTCACTAGAGTTTAGAAGAATGAGAGGGGATCTCATTGAAACGTATAAAATTCTGACAGGGCTAGATAGACTGGATGCAGGGAGGATGTTCCCCCTGGCTGGGGGGTCTAGAACGAGGGGTCACAGTCTCAGGATACGAGGTAGGACATTTAGGACTGAGATGAGGAGAAATTTCTTCACTCAGAGGGTGGTGAACCTGTGGAATTCTGTACCACAGAAGGCTGTGGAGGCCAAGCCACTGAATATATTTAAGAAGGAGATAGATAAATTTCTAGACTCAAAAGGCGTCAAGGGGTATGGGGAGAGAGCGGGAATATGGTATTGAGATAGAGGATCAGCCATGATCTCATTGAATGGCGGAGCAGGCTCGAAGGGCTGAATGGCCGACTCCTGCTCCTATGTTTCTATGCTGCCATGGCGCAGACAGCCTCACTCTGTGCCTCTTGCCTCTGCTGCTCCAATTCCTCTTCTGTTGTTATGCAGAACAGCGATATGTTTGGGATGGCCATTCCAGGTGCTTGGTCCTTCTGAATGTGGGATGGGGAGGGTCCAACAAATTTTGGGTCCGTTGAGACCGACAGCACTTTTGTTCGGTACAGTGCAGGTGTCGGCAGCGCTCCCCCGCCGCGCATCGATCAGGACGTCCCGTGCGGCCGCGCAACAAATTTAAAGGGACTGCGCAGTAGGGGGGGAACATTGAGTGTCAGTAAGAATAATTCTAAAAGAATCACAAAGAAAATTGCTCTCAAACTCCGGGAAACTGTTACGCTGACATCGGGTGACTTTGGGACGGGCTGGGCCTAAAATCTGCGACATGCATTACTGGCGGAAATGCGTGCGCAGGTATTTTGCACGGGGGCAGGGCTATGTAAATGAGCGGCAGAGTTTTGGTGGACCTATCTTGGAAACCCAGACAATTGAGGAAACCCGCGCCCACTGATATTTTGGCGTGAATCAGTTTACTTGCGAATTTGCCCCGTGATAAAACGCCGCAAATTCGCTTTTATCCCATAGTTCCGCCGAACAGTTCTGGGAAATTCCAGGCCATTGTGTGGAGAGGCACTAGTCTGTGGGAGAGTGCACGGGTGGGGAAGCAGAGGCCTATCTGCAGGGGAGGGAAGGGAAGTAATCTGCCTTTTAAGTGCTGGTTCTGTTCAATCACTCAACTGCTGGTAAACTACTCCAGTGTGACCTCTGGCAGCCAGCCAAGCCCGTCTGTGCAAATGCTGGGAGGAGGTCGGGTTTCAGGAAACCCTGATACTTCTCATTCCTAATGAAAAGTGAATTTGTTGTGCAGATTGCTCGCCAGCATTCCATTCCGATTAGACACACATTACCTCAGTGTGGATTGGATTACAGAGTGGGGGTGTGTGTGTGTCTCTTTTACTCACTCGCTCAAACGCACAACACTGATGCAAGTGTCGACAGAGAGTAGAGGGTTAAAGGTCACTGCTCAGACTGGCGGAAGGTGGGAAGTGGCGTTCCACGAGAATCGGTACTGGGACCACTGTTGTTCACTATTTACATAAACAATTTGCACTCTGGAATCAGAAGTACAGTTTCAGATTTGCGGATGACACCAAATTGGGGGATATTAATACTGAAGAGGAGGACCACGACAAAATACAAGCCAGCGTTAACAAACTTGCAGAATTGGTGTGTAAATGGCAGATGGATTTCAATATAGCCAAGTTCATAAAAGGGAAAGGAATAGAAGGATATGTTGATAAGGTGCGATGAAGTAAATCGAGTGGGAGGAGGCTCGCGTGGAGCATAAACACAGGCATGTGTTTTTGCTCTGCCGTGACCTGTTTATGTGCTAAATTCTCTGTCAGCAGCACACTGACGCACGGTTCTTGGAACATCTGCGACCTGTGCTGTCGAGTTAAATGAAGCGAGGCGAGTGCTGAATGGCAGCGGTGACTGCAAAGTGTGTGAGGCAGCCGGGTTGGCAGTGTGCGAGGCCATCGTGCCGCCCTCTTAGCCTGTTTGTGGGTGTGGAGCGGGCTCTTTAAAGAAAGGCCCGGGGTGGGGGGTGCTCGTACAGGTCGTCGGGCCAGCTTGAGTGATATTGATGGAGTTCAGGGAGAAAGTCCTCTCACGTAAAAATCTGTATCCAGGGCGCCCCATAATTCACCACATACCCATCATGCCGTGTACAGTGTTACGCATATCTTGCACGGTGGGGCGATTTGGGCCCGCACTTTTAAATCCGTTTTTCCAGTGAAGCCAGTGCAAGGTTAAGCAGGGCCACTCTGCTTCTTGTATAATTGATGTCACTTTGATTACTGATGAGCAGAAATCGATATGCCCACGCCATTGGGCGTGGCCGTGTGATCTCGGAATGCTCCCCAGCCTGCTAACTTCACTGCACCCGCCACAGTTGGTGCACTCGGTCACAGGCCTTTGCTGCAACTCAGTCTTTCTGACTCTGAGACCCTGCGCCATTTGCCGGGTAGTAAAGGCTGGGGAGCCAGTTGGTTGGTCACGCACTCCAAGCCCTTTCAGCAGCACAGTGCTGTCGCCTGCGTGCCTGTGGTTGAGGCTGTGGTTTGCTGCTGTCACACACCCTTTACCAGCACCCACCCCCCGAAGTGCAGTCGACGGACGTGTAGCTTGTGGGTTATCCAATGTTCTTAATGAAATGATCCTTTTAAAATCCAGTAGGAGATGTGAAAGGAGGAGAACCCGATGATGACTGGAGATTCATAGAATAATGCAGCACAGAAGGGAAGGCCTTTTGACCCATCGTGCCTGTGCCGGCTCTTTGAAAGAGCTATCTAATTAGTCCCACTCCCCCGCTCTTTCCCCATAGCCCTGCACATCTTTCCTTATCAAGTATATATCCAATTCCCTTTTGGAAGTTATTATCAAATCTGCTTCCACTCTTTCAGGCACAGCATTCCAGATCATAACAATTCGCTGACGTTTATAAAAAAAATAAAAAAACTCCCCATCTCCCCGCTGTGTTTTTTGCCAATGATCTTAAATCTGTGTCCTCAGGTTACCGACCTTCCCTGTCAGTGGAAGCAGTTTCTCACTATCCACCCGATCAAAACCTCTCAATTTTGAACATCTCTGTTAAATCTCCCCATAGCCTTCTTTGCTCTAACTTCAGTCTATTTTTATCGCTGTCATAACAAGCGAACCAGGTATTGTTTTGCCATGTTGTATTCTTATGTTTGCCTTTATTCCCATCAGCGATAGATGTGTTTTTTGTTGCCAAGTGCTAACTGATTAAAGATCGATTTGTGCTCTGTTGTGCGCTGGAGGGAAGTGCGAGAGTGTCGGGTCCTCTGAGGGACACGGTAACTGTCTGCTGGGGTGGATTCGGTGGTTGTGAGAGACCTGCTTTCCCTGGGTTTATTCATCTGGATCCATTCCAGATCAGCAGCCAATCTAAATGATGTAATCGGCCATAAATGGCACCAATTAATTAAGTCTATTCAGAAGTGCAGATGTCAGAAAGAAAATTGCCAGAGCCAAGAGAACAGCTTGAAATCCCGGCTGTGACTGACCGTCACTCTGGGCCGTGGATCACAGAGGATTACTTCCTCCAGTGCTGGCGGCAGAGTAGGCGAGTGTGAAGGTTGTCTGCAGATTCATTTCATCCCATCTATTGGGTGATGGCTGCAAGCTGCTGCGGATTAAATGGATTAAGTTGGGTCATTTAAGGGAGCAGAGAATGAAGAATTAGGATTTATTTCTATTTCTTGCCAATATTGCCTCCCCTTTCAGCCCCATACGAGATAACAAAAGCTTCCATTTATATAGTGCCTTTAACTTAGGAAAGCTTAATTAGACAAATATTGAGACTGAGCCAATGAAGGAGATATTAGGACAGGTGACTAAAAGCATGGTCAGAGTTAAGTTTTAAGGAGGTGGGAGTGTTGGAGATGCAGGTTTAGGAAGGGAAGCCTGGGGCCTAGACAGCTGAAGGCACACCTGCCACGGTTGGAGTGAGGGATGTGCAAGAGGCCAGAGTTGGAGGAAAGCAGATATCTCGGAGGGTTTTGGGGCTGGAGGAGGTTACAGAGATCGGGAAGGGCGAGGCCGTGGAGAGACTTGGATCAGACCCTGGGGTGACGGCAATTGTGATCGAGTCCTAGCCCTGGTTACCAGTGGCCTGTTTCTGCAGGCTCTTGGTGGGCAAATAGCTACAAAAACAATTCAATGTCGCAGACCCTCTATTCCACAAAGTACTGAAGTGCTCCCAGGACATAGGCTTTTTCTGTATGTTACAGGTCCGCCTGTATTTTCTGTGTGAATAAAATCTACCAAGGCAAGGACGGAAACCTTGGTATTGATATAAATGCCATGGTGACCATTTGATCTCGTCTGGTGTCTCACAATTAGCCAGTCAGCCATTTGAGTGGCAATTAGTGACGAGGTTTGAGATTCTGCAAACATGAGGCAACCAGTTTGGAACTGGACAGAAGGTGTCAAGAGCCCAAGCCCCGGTGATTCAGCAGCAATTCCTCTTTCGTTGCCCAATTTAGGCATTTTTTTTTGTATAAATGGCAGGAATCTCTCCGAGAACTGCGAGCATTCAGCGCAGAGGGAACACCGGGTGAGAGTACGTGCTTGGGGAGGGGAAGAGACACTGGCTGGGGGAGGGGAGCCTCAAATGGGGCCTGTTGGATTGTGTGTGTATGTTGGCAGGGAGGTGGAAGAGATGTGTCGTGTGTGTGTGAAGGAGCAGGCTGGAGTGATCACGCTAATAGCACGACTGTTGCCAGGTATCGTCTGCCCCCTACAGGCCAGTTCAAGTATTGTGGCTGCTGGCTGAGACATTGGCATTTCCTGTTGGCTTCCTTCAGGTCTGCAATGTCTTTTGCGAGATGTACTCGATCTGACCTGGTTTGGTGATTATAATTGTAGTGTAAAATGTCCGCTGATTAAGCCAGAACTTACTGCGAGTCCGTTACCCATTAACATAGAGGAACCCCCCCCACCCTTGCTAATCCCATTCACCGCAGGGATCAGGCTCCAGAGTCATAGAAATTTACAGCACAGAAGGAGGCCATTCGGCCCATCTTGTCCGTGCCGGCCGATAGAGATATCTCCAGCCTAATCCCACTTTCTAGCACTTGGTCCGTAGCCTTGTAGGTTTCGGGACTTCCAAGTGCATATCCAAGTACTTTTTAAATGTGATGAGGGTTTCTGCCTCTCCCACCCTTTCCGGCAGTGAGTTCCAGACCCCCACCACCCTCTGGGTGAAAACATTTCTCCTCAAATCCCCTCTAAACCTCCTACCAATTACTTTAAATCTTTTCCCCCTGGTTACTGACCCCTCTGCTAAGGGAAATAGGTCCCCCCTATCCACTCATAATTTTATACACCTCAGTTAGTTCCCCCTCAGCCTCCTCTGTTCCAAAGAAAACAACCCCATCCTATCTGATCTTTCCTCATAGCTAAAATTCCCCAACCCAGGCAACATCCTCGTAAATCTCTTCACCCGCTCTTGTGCAATCACATCCTTCCTGTAATGTGGTCACCCAAAACTGGTCGCAGTATTCTAGTTGCGGCCTAACTGTTTTATACAGTTTAAGCATAACCTCCCTGCTCTTAAAGTCTGTGCCTCGGTTAATAAAGGCAAGTATCCCGTATGCCTTCTTAACCACTTTATCTACCTGTCCTGCTACCTTCAGGGATCTGTGGACACGCACTCCAAGGTCCCTCTGATCCTCTGCACTTCTCAGTGTCCTACCATTTACAGTGTATTCCCTTGCCTTGTTAGCCCTCCCCAAATGCACTACCTCACACTTCTCCGGATTGAATTCCATTTACCACTGTTCTGCCCACCTGACCAGTCCATTGATATCTTCTTGCAGTCTGCAGCTTTCTTCTTCATTATCAACCACACGGCCAATTTTTGTATCATCTGCAAACTTCTTAATCAGACTTCCTACATTCAAGTCCAAATCATTGATATATACCACAAAAAGCAAAGGACCCAGTACTGAGCCCTGCGGAACCCCACTGGAAACAGCCTTCCAGTCACAAAACACCCTTCGACCATTACCCTTTGTTTCCTGCCTCTGAACCAATTTTGGATCCAACTTGCCACTTTGCCTTGGATCCCATGGGCTTTTACTTTCGTGACCAGACTACCATGCGGGACCTTAACAAAAGCCTTGCTAAAATCCATATACACTGCATCAAACGCACTACCCTCATCGACCCTCCTTGTTACCTCCTCAAAAAATTCAATGAAGTTAGTCAGACACGACTATCGGAACTATCAGAAAACTGTGTGAAATCGGGGAATCTTCAATATCTGCATCGTGTGTTATATAACATACTGGGAAACGAGTGGAAAAACTGTCACCTGATGTTGTGATTTACGTGGTGTTTGTAAAGGGCCCGAGCAGCCCATGCGCTGAGATTTCTGTTTTTGGGTGGGGTTCGAGGGAGGGCTTGACGCACAGACTTTGGGCCGAATGGCCTCCTCCTGTGCTGTAAGATTCTATGAGCCCCAGAGTACAACCTGTTGAGTTGCATTGAGCTATGGGATGGCCTGGCATATTCCTGGCACTGCAGAGTACACGGTGTGTTTGATTAGTTTACCTGTATCCTGTTCTGCAGGAGTCAGGCGAGATTATTGCAATAACAACACGAACACTCAGAGAGATTCTGGACATTGCTTGATTAGTTGGGCAGCTGCCAAGTTTCAAGTGCTTGCTTGGAATAAATTGGATATGACTGTGCCCTTTTGAGGGCTAGCACCATTTCTGTTCTCTTTAATGTCATGCCAGCTGACCCTGTTCGGTTAGGTTACAATGGGGCTCGAATTCCGTGTATTTTTCATTTCGAAACAGAGACTTGACATGGCCTCTTGTGAAGAAATAAAGAGTTTCACAAAGAGGCTCCGCGGAACAGTGGCAGCATTGTACTTGGGTCAGTGCGATGCTTCGATTGCTTACCCAGACTGGCAGCGAGTCCAACTTTTCCCTCGGGGTGTTGTCTGTGCTTGGCAAATCGGCAAATGACCTGTGTAACCAGCTTCCACTGGCCGTGACAAGTTGCAGGACTCTCTGCCCCAAATTCATCCCCTTTTTTTGCACCAGCTATTTCTCTGCTAAAGTGAGCATGAACGCAGGGATCAGCACGGGCCGCGCTGGGTGTTGGGCACGGGCCGCGCTGGGTGTTGGGCACGGGCCGCGCTGGGTGTTGGGCACGGGCCGCGCTGGGTGTTGGGCACGGGCCGCGCTGGGTGTTGGGCACGGGCCGCGCTGGGTGTTGGGCACGGGCCGCGCTGGGTGTTGGGCACGGGCCGCGCTGGGTGTTGGGCACGGGCCGCGCTGGGTGTTGGGCACGGGCCGCGCTGGGTGTTGGGCACGGGCCGCGCTGGGTGTTGGGCACGGGCCGCGCTGGGTGTTGGGCACGGGCCGCGCTGGGTGTTGGGCACGGGCCGCGCTGGGTGCGGGCACGGGCGTCGACCACGACAGCACAGGACCTGTCGAGGCTGAAATAGATACGCCTTCAAATGCAGTAGAAAGGAGCAGCACTTAGACGTGGGTGTCCAGGAGGGTGGAGGAGTAGAGCCAGGCTCAACAACAACAACTTGCATGTATATAGCGCTTTTAACGTAGCAAAACGTCCTAAGACACTTAAACTTTCAACAGGCCTGAAATGGGAGTATTTTTCTTTCTTCGTTCGTAGGATGTGGGCGTCGCTGGCAAGGCCAGCATTTATTACCCATCCCTAATTGCCCTTGAGAAGGTGGTGGTGAGCCTCCTTCTTGAACCGCTGCAGTCCGTGTGGTGAAGGTGCTCCCACAGTGCTGTTAGGGAGGGAGTTCCAGGATTTTGACCCAGCGACGATGAAGGAATGGCGATATATTTCCAAGTTCAGATATGTGAGACTTGCAGGTGGTGGTGTTCCCTTGCGCCTGCTGCCCTTGCTCCTCTCAGTGGTGGAGGTCGCGGGTTTGGGAGGTGCTGCCGAAGGAGCCTTGGCGAGTTGCTGCAGTGCACCTTGTAGATGGTGCACACTGCAGCCACGGTGCGCCGGTGGTGGAGGTAACACTGCAGCACATTCTCTGACCCATGCAGACCTGTACCTGCATTGGGAGCTTGAATATTTAATGAAGGTTAAGCTTTAGTGTGTTGCTTTCCTCTGTTAGCTTGGAGGGAGGAGGCAGGTTTACCAGATCTCTCTCAGACAGGACACTCCCCTTGTTCTGTTTTGTAAAAGAACAATTTGAATACAAGTGTATCTCTTGAAGAATTCCACGCCGTGGGCTGAAATCGTTCAACTCCCTGGTTCATCTTAATAAAATAAACCCAGAGCACCTGCCGCATGTCCAGCAGGAAGCCAGGATTTGTGGCCATATCCTGCTAGTAAATTCTCTAGTCGTGACCTGTATAAGGACACAGGGCAGCAGACAGCTTGGGGTAGGTTTTTAATGAAACCAAAGGTTGTATGGTAAGAGTTTCTGAATATTTCATTCTCTGTGTTTCTCCCCCTCCCCCCTGCCCCCTCTCTGCCAGGTGTCCTGGTGGTTAATGTGACTTGGCGAAACAAGACGTATGTTGGAACTCTCTTGGACTGCACACGCCATGACTGGGCACCACCAAGGTGAGCAAAGGAATAACGTTGTGGCTTTAAAGGAGATCTGTGGTGGAGGGATATCTGAATGGTAAATGCACTGGCGCATTGGACTCCAGTGCACTGGCTGTACACAGCAGGGGCCAGTCATGTTTCCCTGTACCTTTACACACCTGGGCTAAATCACAGGATAGATGTGGATGAGGAAAGCTACTTCGGCTTTGCCACCCAGGAGGAACCTACAGTCTCCTCGGCATACCATCCAACTGTTCTTTTAAATGCCACCGTTTTGCCTCCGTTATCCTGAAGTTCATTCTGCAGGTTGATCACTGTGTGTGGTGTGTGTTGGGGTGTGTTGGGGTGTGTGTGGTGTGTTGGGGGGTGTGTGGTGTGTGTGGCGTGTTGGGGTGTGTGTGGCGTGTTGGGGTGTGTGTGGCGTGTTGGGGTGTGTGTGGCGTGTTGGGGTGTGTGTGGCGTGTTGGGGTGTGTGTGGCGTGTTGGGGTGTGTGTGGCGTGTTGGGGTGTGTGTGGCGTGTTGGGGTGTGTGTGGCGTGTTGGGGTGTGTGTGGCATGTTGGGGTGTGTGTGGCGTGTTGGGGTGTGTGTGGCGTGTTGGGGTGTGTGTGGCGTGTTGGGGTGTGTGTGGCGTGTTGGGGTGTGTGTGGCGTGTTGGGGTGTGTGGCGTGTTGGGGTGTGTGTGGCGTGTTGGGGTGTGTGGCGTGTTGGGGTGTGTGTGGCGTGTTGGGGTGTGTGGCGTGTTGGGGTGTGTGTGGCGTGTTGGGGTGTGTGTGGCGTGTTGGGGTGTGTGTACTGTGTTGGGGTGTAGTGTGTTGGGGTGTGTGTGTGCATTTTATTGTTACATTTTGTACTGGCAGCTCTGCTCATTTGCAGGTTTCTCTGTGTTCTTGTGGCCACCCAATAGCTCAATATTTTCACAATTATTCCACTCGACTCCTGATAATTCAAAATTGGTTTCTGTGCATAATTTTTTTTGAATTACCCAGTAATTTGAACTAAGCAACATAAATATCATAAGTCAAAATTTAGTGCCAACATTTTTTTGAATTATCAGATACTTGAAATAAGAAACTTTTCAAATTCCTTCATGGCCTCGCCCCTCCCTAGCTCTAATCTCCTCCAGCCCTACAATCCCCCGAGATCCCTGCGCTCCGCCAATTCTGGCCCCTTGAACATCCCCGATTTTAATCGCTCCACCATTGGCGGCCGTGCCTTCTGCTGCCTGGGCCCCAAGCTCTGGACTCCCTCCCTAAACCTCTCCGCCTCTACTTCTCTTCCCTCCTTCAAGACTCTCCTTAAAACCTACCTCTTTGACCCAGCTTTTGTTCACCTGCCCTAATATCTCCTTATGTGGCTCGGTGTCAAATTTTGTTTTTGATAACGCTCCTGTGAGGCACCTTGGGACATTTTACTACATTAAAGGCGCTATATAAATGTAAGTTGTTTGAATTAAGAGGAGTAGACTGTCTAGGTCAATAAATAGTTGGCCCAAACATAACCTTTGAGCTTGGAGTTACCCTTTCCCAGGCTGCTCTGATTGAGTTTAGGAACAGTGAATGTTAATATTCTTCCTTTCAATACCTAATTTTAATCTTTAATCCCGTTTCAAACTTGTGTATTAATTAGTTTCACCTATTGTGAGACTGTTAACTTAGAAAATATCTTAACATTGAAGAGCTTTGAGTTGGGACGAGAACATAACACCAATACACAGCACTCGAGTGATGGGACATGACTTGGCAGCCGTGCTGCTTTATTTCGAGTGCTTCTGATCTCGCCTGCTTCGCTGTGGGGAAGTGCCGAGCAGAAGCCAGATGCTTCCCCGCAGCGACGGAAGAGGGATCAGCAGGAGAACGCCCCCGTGGGCTGCTCCTGCACACTTCCTCGTGGTCAGAACCACATTAGAAGATCTGGAAAAGGGTCACCTGGCCACAGTTGGGGCATGGGAGAAAATATCACCGTCAAGGAAAAAGGAAGATTTTTAAGAATTTAAATGCATCTATTTCTCACTTCATTCCTCAATGCCCCAACCTGGCACAAGCCCCACTCTACAATAGGCCATTAGAAAGTATCAAAAAACCTGGAATGATTCCTTCTCTAATAGTTGTTTTTACTTTTCCCCTCTACTCTGTGGGAAAACATGTGGGTCATCCCTTATTTCTTCTATAGGAGGCTATAGCTGAAATTGGTAAGTTACCAGTGGGAACTGCAATCCGCAGTTTATCCACATCCATAGCTCAGTACAATCCCTTCCACTCTATTCTTCATGTACCTAATATCTTGGAATCTGTTGATGAACCTGTAATATCTTCATTTTCTTGTGGACAGATTGGGTTTCATAGGTAACGCTGCCCTTTGCTAGGTACTTAATTACCCATTAAATTCAGATCCACACGTCCTTTTAATGAGAATCCCTACAGTAGCCTGTCTTGTCCAGTTCAACTAGTTGACTTCTTTGATTTACATTTTCCAGGTTTTGTGAATCGCCGACGAGTGACCTTGAGATGAGAGGCAACAATCGAGGGAGGGGGAAACGCGTGCGCCCCACCACAAACACTCCAGTGATCGAGGCCAGTGTGGTTCCAGACAGCAAGGTTGTTAACAAGACTCGGGCATGCACGAGCAGCAAGGGCCGTCGGGGCAGCCAGAACTCTTCCGACAGACGCACCCCAACAAACACAGTGGAAGACGTCAAGGCAAGCCCTTCAGCGGGAAACAAACGGAAAAACAAACCCGCCCCAGACTTGGATTTAACCTCGAGTTCTGAGGACTCAAAAGGGGGGAAACGGATGCGTTCAAACTCTCGGGGAGCAGCAACCCCGACTCCAGTCACGGGGGTGAAACTGGAGCCTTCTATGCCTGAACATAACTGTCCATCGCCTGTCCTCATTGACTGCCCCCACCCCAACTGCAGCAAGAAATACAAGCACATTAACGGCCTTCGGTACCACCAGGCCCACGCACACACAGACAGCGATGGTAAGCTCGAGGGAGACATTGACAGCGAGGAGAAGAACTCCGATGGTGAGGACTGCACCCAACATCCATCGCTGAGTCAGGACTCTAGTAGCTGCAATGGCTCTTCCAGCTCGCACACGTTCTGTCAGTCAAAGGGCTCCATGTCCCCAGCACGTTCGGTCACGCCAAAAGGGAGGAGGGAGGGCAACATGGAAGCCCATAGCCCTTCCACTGCTGCAAAGCTCGGTGCCGGGAAGGGCTCCAGTAAAAAGAAAGCCCCTTCAGAGGCCGACGCGGAGTCTGGTGGGATGTATAATGTTGACTGTTCAGAAGAAGGACCCCCAGTCGCCAGCCCAAGTGACGATACAGGCAACGATGGAGATGACTCGAGTGAAAAGAAATCGGCCTTGGAAAAGGATAAAGCCAAGAAATCGAGTAGTTTGAAATCAGAGAAGCTTCCTCTCAAAACAAAATCAGCCAGGCCAATCGTCCCTGCCATACCAGCACAGATATATAGTTTCCCCACTGCCGCTTTTACTGCATCTGGCCCAGGGCCTGCTCCTGGTCTGGCTACCACCATTGTCCAAGCAATATCCAAGAGCCCCCCACTCAAAGCCATTCAACCCAAGCCTACTGTCATGGGGGAGCCGTCTACAGTGAACCCAGCCCTCACACCCTTAAAGGAGAAGAAGAAAAAGGAGAAGAAGAAGAAGGATGCCAAAGAGGCAGCGAGTCCCAAGCCACTGGGGAAAGGAGGAAAGCCCGAGGATGGCAAAAGCCCTTTCCGGGATTCCGCTGCTGATTCCATGCCCAAAGGTGAGGGCCTCTTAAATGGTTCTTCTGAGTCGCACGAGAGTCGCTTGGCAAGTATCAAAGCTGAAGCGGACAAAATCTACAGCTTCACCGACAATGCGCCGAGCCCGTCCATAGGCACAGCCAGCAGGTTAGAAGGCACCGGCTTGGTCACGCCGATAACACCCTTGCATGTGGTGACACAGAACGGGGCCGACAGCTCCTCGGTCAAGACTAATAGTCCAGCATATTCTGATATCTCTGATGCAGGAGAAGATGGAGAGGGGAAGG
Organism: Somniosus microcephalus; assembly: GCF_052327205.1. Lineage (NCBI taxonomy): Eukaryota > Metazoa > Chordata > Chondrichthyes > Squaliformes > Somniosidae > Somniosus > Somniosus microcephalus. Next base: position 16,387,081 of record NC_141018.1, on the reverse strand, counting down.
GAGATGGCACTAAAGTCAAAACATCATCTCTGGACCAAATGGCTAAGGAAAGTGCCAAGAAAGCGTTATTTTCTTCTTCTTCCTCCTCCTCATCCTCCTCTTCAAGAACTCAGCCACCTTTAAATAAGGAAACTCACTCTCCTTACTATCAGGGTTATGATGCCTACTACTCTCCGAACTACGCCCACTCGAGCCCTGGCGGTACCGGTAGCGCATCGGGGGCAGTTGGTCATTCGGTCAAAATCAAGAAGGAGATAGATGAGGAGGGTGTGGAGGTGCGGGTCAAAGTTGAAAGTACAGACGATAAAAAGATGGAAATGGGCAGTGCAGGCCACCATCCTTCGGTGATCCAGCAAAGGTCACAGATGTACATGCAACCTCTCTATTACGGTCAGTATGCGTATATGCCCCAGTATGGGTACAGTGATCAGGGGTACCACAGTCACATGATGAGTACAAACCCCGCGTACAGGCAGCAATATGAGAAGATGTGCGAGGAACAACACAAGCAGAGGCAAGAGCAGAACCGCGGGAAACACGCCGCCAGCGACGCTGACAAGAAGCAGGAGCACGGCATTAAAGACCGAGACCGGGAGGAGTGGAAGCAGAAGTCTCCTGCCTCAGCCACGCTGTCAAAAGCCCCCAGCTTGACGGACCTCGCAAAACCGGTGCCTAACAAGCCCAAGGACTCCACGGACTCCATGAAATATGCCATAATGGCAAAAGCAGACGATGCCTCCAAGCTGCAATCCCAGCAAGCGGAGGGACTAAAGATGAAATTGACTGAGGGGAGCCACCTTGGGAGGGAGTTGTGTGAAACAAAGCCCGGTCTGGAGGCGAGCAAACACTCTGGAATTGATCCAGCGCTATGGTACAGACAGGTAAGAACCAAACTCGGATACCTGAAGGGCTTACAGGTTGTTCTGCACTAACAAGATGCATCTTTTAACCAAGACTATTAATTCAGCTGTATGTTGACCTAACCTGATTACAGTACAGTGGTATCACCATGCTTTGCCAGGCATTAGTGATGAGTGCTGTATACAGGAAACTCTCAATTTACTGGCACCTAAATAACTGGAAATCTCTGTTAACCGGCAAAATTCAGGAGTAGGGTTCAGCTAAGTTTTATTTCATATTCATGGCCGTTCCTGGCTCTGTGGTTGTGTAATCGGGGTTCCTGCACTTGTTGCTAAGCAACAGGAACGCTTGGTCTGTGGCCGGGGTTCCTGCACCTGTTGCTAAGCAACAGGGAAGCCTGGATTTGTTGCTGTGTACGGAGCTCTCGTACCTTTTAACTATACCGCTCTGTAATCCGGACTTTTTGATAAACTGGCACCACGCCGGTCCTGTCGGTGCTGGATAAAAAAGAGTTTCCTGTACAGTACATTATTAATAAACAAACTGAACTGACCCAGAAGGAAAGAATTTATAAAGTGCCTTTCACATCCTCAGGAGGTCCCAAAGGGCTTCCTAGCCAGTGAATTATTTTTTGAAATACAGTCACTGTTGTTTTGTAGGCAAACCTGATAACCAATTTGCACACAGCAAGATCCCACATGCAATGTACGGGATAAATTACTGGATTAATCTGTTCTTGTTGGTTTTGACTGGCCAGGTCACAGAGAGAACTTCCCTGCTCTTTTAGAAAAGTGCGGTGGGTTTTTTAATGTCCTCCTGAACATGCAGACGAGGCCCCGGCTTAATGTCTTGATCGAAAGACGGCACCTCCGACAGTGCAGCATTGCATAGGATACGCAGCACAGAAACAGGCCATTCGGCTCAACCAGTCCATGCCGCGTTTATGCTCCATGAGCCTCCTCTCGTCTTTCCTTATCTAAATCTATCAGCATAACCCTCTATTCCTTCTCCCTCATGCTTATCTAGCCTCCCCTTAAATGCATCTATACTATTCACCTCAACTACTCCCTCAGCAGTGCTCTTAAGTCGTGGAGTGAGGCTTGAATCCACAACCTTTTGACTAGGGTATTGCTAACTGAGCTTTGACACTGATGAACTTAAAATTCAATTGTTCTGTTTAAGGTTTGAGTGTTGGAGTTGGGAAGGGGGAGAAAAGCCATATGATGCTAGTAGTTTTGGTCTGGTGATTGTTTTATATCACCATGATGATGCAGAGTAATTGGCTTCTATTTTTAGCCCATCTTTTTGCCATCCCAGTTCCTTCTCTTTTGAAGTCAGCAGGCGTGTGATCTGAAAATAAAATTTGCGTTTTGATAGGTTTATTTGAAAAAATTGGGTTCCTCTCAGGTTATGTTCTGTACATCTTCAGATGCTGGAAAGAGCTGGCGCAGACTCGATGGGCTGAATGGCCTCCTTCTGTGCTGTACTATTCCATGATTCTATCATGTGTGTGACTGTGGCAGCCATGACGCTGAGTGGTAGAGTTTCAAATTGGACTTGGAAAATTCAGTTGCTTTGAACAACGCATTTAAAAATAAAGTTTCCATTAGAATAACTCCAGATTGGTAAATCAAGTCTAGAGTCATCGAGACCATCAAGATTCCACACACTGCCTTTGGCCTTTGTCGAGTCAGGTGATCTCCTCTGGGCACTGATTGAGGGTCTAATAATTAAGCTCACTGTCCTTGAGCTAGACAGAGTCACGATCAGTCCGAGTTGGCAGACAAGGACAGCATTGAGCTTGGTTCTGATACCAACGCTCACTGTGCAGAACGCCCGAGTCACTGGCTACATTGGGGGGGGAGGCAAAGGAGGGAGAAATTCCCATTGTCCATACATAACATTATTGAAGACTGCCCATTAGAGAATGCACTCAAAAGTAACTGCACAAAGTGCAGCTGGATACGATAACTCCAATGTTGAGGCATGGGCAGTGCCCATAAAATATGCTATTTTTCACCGAGAGCTCCACGTTTTCATTCAGCCGTTTTACAACATTGAAAACCGATACAAAGCAAATATGTCTCAAATAAATCTGACATTACTTTAGGCATCAGCTTAACATCTGCAGGTGTTTTGAGTGCGCGCAGCTGCAATTCCCCCCCCTGAGTTTCCAAGGGGAAGTATATGCCACCGGATGGTTACATAAGCCTAGGTGCCAAGGGATCTGTCTGCTCCCTTATTAATGATGGTGCCATTATGCTACCACTTTGGCTGACGCTGTCAAATCTCTCATTAGGAATCAGGGTTGAAATACACAGGGGGTGGTCTCATATGTTCATCCATATTGACTCTCGAGTTAGAGCTTGCATGAAATTTTAACTCGAGTTACTGTGAAGAAACGATCTCTGGTGGCAATGTTCATTGTGCGTCACGAGCTACAATTCACCTGTTGGCCCCCTTCTGCAACACCAGGGCCTGTTTACATGGGGAGTTCCCATTATAACTGAATACGTCGGCATTTTCAATGTTAAAATGTGGCCAGAAATCGTGACAAGACGTGGACAGGAGGTGCACAGTTTTTAATATAATCTAGCTATTTTTAATATCCCTCTCTAGAATTAAAACCCATTGTCACCACTTCCGTTCCATAAATCAGTACCTACAATGCTGCAATGACAGAACTCTAATCTTCAAAAAAAAATTCTTCTGTTCGACCAATTCTCAGTGACGTGGTGCTTAGAAATACAGCTCAGACTAATTGCTTAACTAACTGATCTCAAATGTGGCGGAGGCGTGATATAGGAAGGGGGAAAGAAATCAGCCAGGGTTCTCGCTCCTGATCTTCAGCCAGTGACCCCAGACTAAAGTTAATGAGTAATGTGGACGTCGGCTGCTGGGCAATGTTGTGATGCTCCACTGGATCATGGTCTAGGCTCATGTCTGAAAAACGACTGCTGAGCTGAGATGGTCGCAGGAAGGTTGACTGGCATCGTCGACCTGCAACCTGAAGAGGGAGGCAGAAAATTGGGAAAGCGGGGTGGGGACTATTCTTCAGAACACAGGGACGTTTTTATCCTAACTTTCTAACCTGACCTTAATCTGCTAGGAGCACTGTCATTCCACAGTTGACTCATATATTGCCCTATCTTAGTGTATATTTTGTCTTAGTGTATAATGTGGAACAGCTTTGAGTTTGTGGTCTTTCCATTTTGTAGGGGGAAAAAACCTCAGACAATATTGTATCTTTATTAAGTGATATATTAGTGGTTTTTCAGACTGTACCTGTTCCAAGTCCTAGTTTTGCATCTGCCTGAGGTTACAAGAAGACTTTGCCAATTGTGGATGGCCACAATTCTTCTCACAACCGATAAAGTGAGGCACAGATGGCTGAAGCCACAGTATCAGGGCTGCCTTGTCTGTATATTATGGCAAGTTGTCCCATATAAAAGTCTTTCCATTTTCATTTGCTTTGGCGAGGATTCGCTTCTGCTTTAGTGAAGCCAATGACTGTATTTTTGTCTGCCATGCTTGGAGAGAGGAAGCACAGAAACAGTGCCTTGGTAGGCACTGGATTATAACGCTGCTGCCTACTCTCTCAATAATGATTGCTGATTGGCTGAAATCTTTATTTAGGATTGGGTTGGACCAAAGGGACAGACTGCGACATGCGACAGGCTGCAGCTAAGAGCTCTGGTGTGAATGTTAATTCCCTGTGACAGATGAGCTGTCCTGTTCTGTATAACTACAATGGTTATCAAGTTAATTAGGAAATACAGTTGAGGTTCGATCACCTTTCCTGAACAATGGCAGAATTCAGATCTGTCACTGGTGCAGCTCCAAGGGGCTCTTCTTAGGTAAGTATCTAGATGAAAGGAGAATATTCTGGCTGATGTACTCAGGAATGTTGGTAAAGCCCCTTGAGAGAAAGGTCTGTTTATCTTCCATGGTAGACAATAACTAAAGCTTCGTCACATAAAACAGGAACAGAGCCGGAACTCTGAATGGACGTTGCCATTTCCTAGAGGGGTGGATTTGCATTTTTCGCCCTTTCCTCAGATCTCTTGGTTCTTCAGATGATCAGAATAGATTGGCGGGATAATTCTGATCGCTCACAGGTGATCTCAAACCTTGGTCTGAGAGTTTTTTTTAATCTTTTGCAAAAAGTTAAGTTTGCCCAAGACGAGGAGGTCCTTCCTCTCTGCAGCGATGGCTTCACTGTTGAGCAGGAGAGACGTTTTCCTTGTCCACCAGTGGACCTAGGCCCACCGGGGGCTATGCTTCAGGCACTCATGGTATCTAGTCAGCTCACCATTCTGATGCTGTATAACACAAAATGGAGCCGATTCACCCCCTGACTTTGTTGACAGAGGAGAGGAGCTTCAAGTTCCCCTCTGCCCGCTATAAAATAGAGCTAAAAAAGCAGGAAGGTCACTGGTTTGACCCGCTGTCTGTGAGGATTTAGCTGATGTCAATCAGGTGGCAGTAAAGATACTATAATTGGTCCCAGTGTTCCTGCGCTAGAGAGGAGAAAGTTTCCAACTCCTGATTGCCATCCATAACTCTAGCTTGAAAGTGCAGAGGGGATCAGTTCAGCTGTGATATCCCCACAGTTGAATAGCCTGCTGATCTCTGCTAAAGCTTGCACATGAAGAATGGCAACTTGGAAATGACTCGCATCTGCAACCCCAACGTGAGTTTGTTTCTTTGGGCGAGGCAGGGATAAATATATATTTTTTTAAACAAGAGAGCGCTGTCCATTGCCATTTATTTACCCCAGGTCTTCCAGTACTCTTGGGAGAATTGGCTGAAACCTGGAGTTTTCAGGGTGGATATTTCTGTCTTAAAATCATGTTACAGAAGCAAATCTGGAAGACCAGCAGGTGATCAGGTTCATCACTCCTCCATGGCATCTGACCCTTGACCTCCATGCAACCATCTGTCATTTTATCCCATGTCTTCCTGTCAACTGAAGACTCCGACCTGGATCACTGCCCCCTTGGATGGTAAAGGCTGACTTTACCTCATCGAGTTAACAATGGACTGGACTTGAGATCTCACTCAAAGTTCCTTCCACAAACAGAATTTGAATTCCCTCTGACGCAAGACGCTGTGATTCCTTTTTCATGCAGCCCTTCATTCTGAAAAGCACCCAGGTCCCAGTGAGTGGCTATAAAGAGGGTACAGTGCCCTCACATAGATGGCACCAGGAGTATCCGGAAGGACAGTGGCTCCTATGTAGGTGAGACCCAAAGCCATTGGGTGTTTAAACATGGTAAAATGGCTGATGGAATGTCCCATAGCTGCTCCAAACCCACGGGTGTAATCCTCCAGGAAAAGTGTCAAACCATTCCTCTAAGTGAGTAGCCACTACGGTTTTAAACCGATCTCCAAAATGGATATCTGCTACATATTTTCACATGGAGGGATCAGTAGGTTATGGAATGCTTTACCACAAATGGTTCTTGAAACAGGAACTGGATAGGAATTTGGAAAGGATGTGGGGAAAGGGATGGGAAATGGGATTAGCGTAGATAGGACCTGCACAACGGGCTGCAATGCCACTTTCTATGGTGTAATTTCAATGATTCTATAAGAATGTGGAATAATCTACGCTCATTTATCAGGTACTGTTTGCTTGGATTTAGTCTCAAATGAAGACCTACTGTTTAGCAGGGCCATATTGCCCTTTGAAACCTCATAATAGATAATACTTAGATAAACGAAATGAAGCAGGTATTTTTTTGTTAGGTAAGGATATCACGGGATATGGAGCTACGGCAGGTAAATGGAGTTGAGGTGCAGATCCGGGTACGGTAGCATAGTGGTTACGTTACTGGACCAGTAATCCAGAGGCCTGGACGAATGGTCCAGAGGCCTGGACGAATGGTCCAGAGACAGGAGTTCAAATCCTAAGCTGGGGAATTTAAATTCAGTTAATTAAATAAACCTGGAATAAAAAGCTAGTATAGGTAGACTATCCTTTATCCGAAAACCTCGGGACCAGCCGTGTTTCGGTTTTCGGAAAATTTCGGATTTCGGAAGGTGGGTCGGCGGGGGTCGGGGTCGGCGGGGGGGTCGGCGTCGGCGGGGGTCCGCAGTCGTGGCTTGTCCGTCGCTGCTAGCCTGGAATGCAATGAAGTTCCGCATTTCCACCAACAGGTCTGCTCAGTGTAAGTCGGCGGGGGTCCGCGGGGGGTCGTGCGCACGACTTACGCTGACCCTCTGCTCAGCGTAAGTCGGCGGGGGTCCGCGTGGGGGTCGGGGTCCGCAGGGGATCGTGCGCCACTCTGGTCATGTCGTGCGCACGACTTACGCCGACTGAAAAAACCTTCGGTTTTTAGAGGGTTTCGGTTTTCGGACGTTCGGATAAAGGGTAGTCTACCTGTATCAGTAATGAAACTACCGGATTGTCGTAAAAACCCATCTGGTTCGCGAATGTACTTTAGGGAAGGAAATCTGCTGTCCGTACTCGGCCTGGTCTATATGTGACTCCAGACCCACAGCAATGTGGCTGACTTTTCACTGCCCTCTGAAATGGCCCAGCGAGACACTCAGTTGTAAGGAAGCTCACGGACAATTAGAGATGGGCAATAAATCCTGGCCTTGCCAGTGACACCCACATCCCATGAATGAATAAAAGAAAAATGGTGGAGCAGGTTGGAGGGGCTGAACGGCCTACTCCTGGTCCTATATTCCTGGATGGTGTAATAATTTAATTTTTACGGTAAAATTCTCCACTTACCAATTTTCTTGGCAATCTATTGGAGCGGAGATTCAGTTCTGATTTGGAGTTTCATTTTGTTCCCAGTTTGCTGTTGCTGCCCAATCTCTGCCTTAGTCTGTAGGATACACGCATAAATAGAGGTAATCCTGCATGTAATTGTTGAGAGTCTGTGTGAGATTGGCTTTAGTATAGAATTTCTAACTTCCTCACCCTTTTGAAGAAAGGAAAACATTGCATTTATATAGCACCTTTCATGACCTCAGGATGTCCCAAAGCGCTTTACAGCTAATGAAGTACAGAAGTGCAGTCACTTCTTTTAATGTAGGAAACACAGCAGCCAATTTGCGCACAGCAAGCTCCCATAAACAGCAATGTGATAATGACCAGGTAATCTGTTTTAGTAATGTTGGTTGAGGGATAAATATTGGCCAGGACACCGAGGGACAACTTCCCCGCTCTTCTTCAAAATAATGAACCAGGGATCTTTTACGTCCACCCGAGAGAGCAGACAGGGCCTTGATTTAAAATCTCATCCGAAAGACGGCACTCCCTACAGCACAGCGCTCCCTCAGCACTGCACTGAAGTGTCAGCCTGGATTATGGGCTCAAGTCTTTGGAGTGGGACTTGAACCCACAGCCTTCTGACAGAGGTGAGAGTGCTTCCCACTGAGCCACGCTCGGATGTAGTTCATTACGTCTTGTGCTGAGAAACGGCAATGATTTTAATTCTTCAAATCCCTCTAAATTGAATTGATTTTTTCCTAATTTGATGGCAGGAGTTTGGGGGTGGGGGTGGGGTGGAGAAGGTTAGAAAAAGCAGCAATCAGACTTTAGACTCCTGGTGGTACTGTTCTCCTCAAACTGACTTGCTGACAGGTCACAATTAGCTGGTGCCTTAGTTGCTTTTTCCCCACAAGTCTGTCTTGTGGGGGGGGTCTTGCTTCAGTGTCTTTTCTCAATTTGCTGGCACTCTAGCTTGCTCACTATAAGCAGATGCCGTGTCTAACGCTCTCTTGACACACTAAATGCATGCGCATATTTTAGTGAGGTTGTGTTTCAACCTCCCTTTCCTCACCATCTGAGCAGGTCTGTGAAAAGTAAATTGAGGTTCACCATGTAGGAAGCCCTATCTCTAGCACAGACAGGGGAAAATGTGATGCTAGAGTGCTCTTAAAGGGAAATATCCTCAATGTAAAAACTTCTCCACAAGTTATTGAAGCCTAGCGAATACCCATACTGTGTAAGGAAGATCTTGGTTTGCAGACTCCTGGCTGCTACACCTGTGGTGTGTAATCTATCTTTTTTTGTATTTATAGCAAACTCCAGAGATAGAACCTGATCCTAGCTCATTTACTCAGTACTGCAGTTCATTACACCTTGTGCCGAGACACGGCAGTGACTTTAATTCTTCATCACTAAGGGGATTTTCAAGATGCCAGCTAATTCATTCCTGGAGAGAGGTGAGAGGCCGCTCTCAGTAGCCCACTCGGGAAATCCTGCAACATATTCTGTATTAGTTACATATAATCCTCTGTGTGGTGAGAAGCACTCTTTTCAACACGCACTTAGAGCTATGTGTGTCTCAGTGTTTGGTTTCTTGGAGCATTGGGGATTCTATATAATGAATTGAATTTTCACTTTATTCATGTCTTCAATGCGGTGTAGAAATGTTTGCACAAAAGAAGCATCAATGCTCCATTTAGAGCCAGTAACTGACAATCCGCCTCCAATTAAATCAGCATTATATGTATCTAAAATGGCACAGTTGGAGGCCGCTAAATTGAATCAGACAGTAAAATGACAACCCGCCAGAGAGCTGATAACCGGACACCTGGAAGTACTCAAGGTAGGGAGAATACACAAGCCAAATAATCTTTACACCTGTTTATCTAAGTATGTGGCATATACCGTACTAACTAGGGAGCAGTGGAAGACAGAATTTGCTCCATTAGAGAGGAGGAATTTGCTAAATTAGTTTTGCATTTTCTGGCACCCTGTTGAGTGTCTTTATCTTAACTGAAGCCACGTTGAGAAATTCCTTTTATGGAGAATGTGGAGACGGCAACTCTCTACATCAGTACTGGAAATTCAAGTTAGTTGTGTTCGCTTAAAACGCAAATTTGACTTAATTACAACGTCATGCATTTCAATAGATCCCACCCACACACACAACCCTCTTCTACATCTTCCAAAGCCTGTCCTGTTCTGCTGCAGTGGAATCAAATTTGGGATTTAACACAGAAGCAAAATACTGTGGATGCTGGAAATCTGAAATAGAAACAGAAAATGCTGGGAATACTCAGCAGGTCAGGCAACATCTGTGGAGAGAGAAACAAGAGTTAACGTTTCAGCTCGATGACCTTTCTTCATTGGGATTTAACACTTGGGATAGTGAAAGATTAATGTGTACTATATAGAGCAGTGTTATTCCCGGTAATCCACTGTGTTACACCTGGGATAGTGTGTGACTCACGTAATAAATAGAGCAGTGTTATATTTAGTAATCCATTGCATATTTAATTCCAATAATTGTGCAGTGGTTCTGCTGCAAATTTAATCTTTCGTCAAAAAACATCCTCACACATCAACTGTGTGTCTTTCCGATAATGTTGTCTGAGGCACCACAAGGTAGTGATGTTAGACTTGATGTTTATCATTGAAAATCGTGCTTTTAAATGTATACGTTAGTTTTAAAAAAATGATCGATGTGTATGGGTGATTTAAAATGAATACAATTCTCTCTTGGTTTAGGTAATAAAATTGTCATTTGAACACTGTTCTTTCCCCTCTGTTTAACAAAGTTGAGTTCCTCCTTAAATGTTACAGTGGGCGCTACCTCAAAGGCTGCAGGTCGGTCGCAGGCTTGACCCCCAGCCTGTGCTGACTTCAGCTGGAACGGGCAGGAGGGTGCTACAGTTAGAATTAGCATTCCTAAGTCGGGACAAGGAAAGCAGCCGGGGTCTCCGCTCCTGATCTATACCTGCTGGCGAAGCGGGCCATCGGGTGAGGGCAGGCCTGGCTGTGGTTTGGCCCCATGGCCGAATAGCTCACAGTTAAAGGGGTCACATTATAAACCCAGTGTCCAGTTGGGCCCGGAACTGTAAGGTGACCAGTTGCCGTGGAACTGTATTGTAGCCAGCAGTTCACCCCTTCAAGAGCAGAGGGGTAACAAACTGGTGAGATGGAGGAAAGAAACTAGCGGTGCCGACCGGCTGCTGTATGGTTTTGGCTGCCAGATTGTAGAGGCACTGATAAAATTGAAGTGCTCTGGTGCCGGCTGATGCCTAGGGAGGAGGAGCTACAACAAGCAGAAGGGGGAGGTCCAGTATCTCCCCGAGAGAGAGTGAAGAAGCATCAACCCACATCATTTTCACCTAGTATTCTGATTAGAGCAACGTAGAGGCCTGGGAACAGGCCATCTCTCTGCCCCCTCAGTGGGAATGGTGTCAGGGAAGGGGGTGGGTTAAAGAGGAGGAGAGACATGCAGCGAGGAAAGCGAACAGCCATTCCGCAGAAACCAGGTTTGGAAATGAACACTTTTAAAAAAATTAAAAAATAAAATAAAAATTTTTTTTTGCTAACAGGCAGCTTCTGACAGAAGTGTTAAGAATCGGGTTTCACTCGACACCGTATTGACCAATATCACGAACATTACAAGCCCCTGCACAGACCCTGGGAGTAGAAATAACAGTCGAGCTGTACTCAGAATTTAGATAATCTGAAACAACCCCACGTAACTGCCTTTCACCCTGACTCGCATGTTACGCAGCGAGTCCCCTTCCTCTCCCATTATGTCTAACACATGAAGGTGGTTTGATTTCATGCAGGGATCTGGAATGGATTCCTTCCAAACCACTTGCCTTGGGTCTTGGGGATAACGCAGTTACTCCTGCGCGCACAAGAAAATCCCCGTTGAAATTGTCAGTGCTCGCCTGAGTCGGCCTCCTGAGGATGCATCTCAGGAACTGTGCGCCATCTGGGAGGGCAGTGTGTCGTCTTCCAACTATATTCACTGAATACGAAGCAGCTGTGGAACAGATGATGCTGACTATTTGACAATATATTGCAGTGCTTCCATATTATTTAGGCTCTGTTTAGTTGTGGACAATACACAGTAACAGATGAGACCAGCCATTCTCCATCACAAGCTAAAATATATCTGCCTGTACAGCGATTTCTACCGTTTACCCTGTGATGTGGTTATCCCACAGAGCAGGGTGGTTTCATTCTTTTCCCAAAGTGCTGCTTTCAAAGTGAAAATGTGAGCTGACCACAGTTTTTCTGCAATTCCACAGAGACATCATATTCCTCTTTTGAACCTGATTTTATTTCCCACACAGCTCCTCCTCCCCTACACGGATTCATTTGAATTGTAAGTTTCTCCGCAACTCCCAATCTGCTGCGTCAGTTATCAGTCAGGAGGGGGGGAAGCATGGTATTCTGGCCTTGGAAATGCACGGGCCGAGATCCCAGCCATTAGGCCGAAATCGTGCTTGCCGATGCCCTCTGGCAGTGTCCCTGCCGGAGTTCATGGGAGGCACCTCGTTTACAAGTGGTCCGACGGGCCCCCGTGCCACTGCGGCCACAGATCGGGCTGCTGTCCGCTGCCTGCCATCAGAAACTGGTGCCCGGCTCCTATGGAGAGGTGGAGGGAGCTCGCAGGAACGCCATCTCTCCCGAGACCCCCTGCATTCCCCCCGCCTCTCGTATAAGGGATCAATCCATACATTTTTTTAAAACCTTGCCCTTCGGGGGTCCGGTCATAGTCTGGATCCGCCCCTCATGGGCTCACATCTGCCCTTCTGGGTCAGTACACTTGATCTCACTGGGCGTACCGGCTCAAAATGATTGGTGCTTAGCTACAGACTTGGCAGCTCAATGTACTGATGCTAAAGCTCTCCATTATAGTCTGGGACTTTATGAAGTTGCATTTTGACTTTTAGGGGAAGCTGGAACAAATTCTCATCTCTCCAATGCTTGCTCTAAATGGCGATATATCTTAAGAAGCCCCTGGAATTTCATACTTGTTTGCTTTACATGGTTTGACTTGGTCCTGGATCCTGTCTGGCAGGGTCCAAGTATTTGTGCAATTTTTGGTGTTGGTTGCACAGAAATGAGTCACTCAGGATTTTATTTTGCAGGAATCTGAAAGCAGGCTGTGGTCGTATGTCTATCCTAACAAGTACTCTGAGCAGCAAAAAGCAGAAGAGGAAAGGTGGAAAGAAGCCGAGCGAGACCGGAAATTTAAAGAAGAAAGCTCGTCTCGAATCAGAAGCAAAGAGATAGCAGTGAAAGAGGAAAGTAAAGACAGCATGTGCTTGGAGTCCCGTTCAACCACACTGGAAGAGTGCCGATCTGTTGGGAAAGATCCCAGATCAGGACTTCACATTCCTGTGTCCTCCTCGATGGTTCAGCACCCATCTTATATGCCATATGTCCATGGCTACCCTTATGGAAAGCCTTATGAATCTCCCCACCCAGGATTTCGAGGGGTGACGCCAATGATGATGCAGAATTATCCAGGTAAAGGCATACGTTCATTTGTCGCAGTCGAGTATCTGGGTGAGTCACCAACAGACTATAAAAATCCAACCAATAATCGATCCTAACATCGCTACTTACTGAAACAAGAGCAAACCACTAGTACAGCTAGCAGTTATTTTTTGATGATGCTTAAGTGAATGGAGGACTGTGGACAATAAGAGCCATTTCGTGAATGAGTGTCTTTATGGTTGATAAAAGTCGAATGAGAACCATGGGTAGATTCTGAAGCTAAGCATCCATTTAGATGCTTTTTTTTCCTTATACATTCTGGGGATATGGGCCTCACTGGCAAAGCTGCCATTTATTGCCCATCCCTAGATGCTGTGAGGAGGTGGCGGTGGGTATTCTTCTTTGAGCTGCTGTAGCAGTTTGATCCAAGTGACTTTGTGGGGATGTTCTAAGAGTCAACCACGTTGGTGTGGGACTGGAGTGACGTATAGGCAGGGCCAGGTAAGGATGGCAGGTTTCCTTCCCTAAAGGACATTAATGAACCAGATGGGTTGTTATGACAATCCAATAGTTCCATGGTCACTTTTACTGATGCCTATTTTTTATGATGGGATTTGATCTCGTGTTCTCTGGATTATCAGTCCAGGCCTCTGGATTACTAGCTCATTAATATAACCACTATGCTACTGTACCCCTTGATGTGAAAGGACTACTGAGCACTTGGTTTGAGTATAAAACAAGGCTTTAATCAACTGTTTCACAACCATGAGATTCTAGTTACATCACTAGTTCCTGGTTACAGAAACATCCTGAGCAAGCTGGGCCCACGCCCGAGTATTTATACTCCTTGGACGGCGCCACCAGCTGGTCGCCCAGTGTTACTTCATGAGTCATGATAAGATTCATGTAAGAAATCACACAACACCAGGTTATAGTCCAACAGCTTTATTTGAAACCACAAGCTTTCGGAGCGCTGCTCCTTCGTCAGGTGACGAAGGAGCAGCGCTCCGAAAGCTTGTGATTTCAAATAAAGCTGTTGGACTATAACCTGGTGTTGTGTGATTTCTTACATTTGTCCACCCCAGTCCAACACCGGCATCTCCACACCATGGATAAGATTCATGACACCCCTTGTCCCATTCTTAGAAATCCAGTGTTTGATTCAAGAAAGGTTGGTGCAGAAATTGTATGCAGGTACTTTGAATGTTTTTAGCAGGCTTTGAGATGGTATTTCAGTGTGCTTGTGGCACAGTGTCACTTTATTGCATGTGGAGACCCAACATGGTGTACCACAGCACAGTGGGATGCACAGTTACAATCTCACATCGCTGAGCTCCTAACCTCAGCTGCATCGCTGTGGGGAGGTGCAGAGCAGAAATCAATCCGTTCCAGGAGAGCCGTCATCTCATCACTGTAGTGGACTTTCAAGCAAAGGGGAATGTCGGAGGGGTTCACAGAAAGGAGAATGTAATGGGGAGAGACAGATTATGGGCTCACCGCCCTTGCGGCTAAGATTGACGAGATAGACCTGTGTCTCTTCCCTGCCAAAGGGGATGGTAAGAGCAGTCTCAACATTTCACCCTATTAATGACTTGGATGAAGGAGTAGAGAGTTGTATATCCAAGTTTGCAGATAACACGAAGTTAGGAGGGACGACAGTGAGTAGTGCAGATATGAGCAAGAAGTTGCTAGGGGGCATAGGCCGATTAAGTGAGTGGGCAAAGCTGTGGTAGATGGAGTTCAGTGTGAATAAGTGTGAGGTCATCCACTTTGGACTCAAGAAAGATAAATCAGAATACTTTGTAAATGGTGAGAAAGTAGGGACTGTGGAGGAGCAAAGTGATTTGAGAGTTCAAGTGCACAAATCATTGAAAGCTAGCAGACAGGTACAAAAAGTAATTTTAAAAAGCTAATGGAATATTGGCCTTGATTTCAAAGGGGCTGGAATGCAAAACGGGGAGGAAGTTATGCTTCAGTTATATAGCACCTCGGTTATACCCCATCTGGAGCACTATGTTCAGTTCTGAGCACCACACATCAGGAAGGATATAGTGTCCTTGGAGGGGGAGCAGCGCAGATTCACCAGAATAATACCGGGGATTAGAGGGTTAAATTATGGGGACGGGTTGCATAAACTTGACTTGTATTCTCCAAGTTTGCAGACGACACAAAGCTGGGTGGGCGTGTGTGCTATGAGGAGGATGCAGAGAAACTCCAGTATGATTTGGGCAGGTTGGGTGATTGGGCAGATGCATGGCAAATGCAGTATAATGTGGATAAATGCGAGGCTATCCACTTCGGTGGCAAAAACAGGAAGACAGATTATTATCTGAACGGCAATAGATTGGGAAAAGGGGAAGTGCAACGAGACCTGGGTGTCCTTGTGCACCAGTCGCTGAAGGTAAGCATGCAAGTGCAGCAGGCGGTTAAGAAGGCAAATGGTATGTTGTCCTTCATAGCGAGAGGATTTGAGTACAGGAGCAAGGAAGTCTTGCTGCAGTTGTACAGGGCCTTGGTGAAACCACACCTTGAGTATTGTGTGCAGTTTTGGTCGCCTTATCTGAGGAAGGATGTTCTTGCCATGGAGCGAGTGCAGCGGAGATTCACCAGACTGATACCTGGGATGGCAGGAATGACTTATGAGGAGAGATTGGGTCGATTAGGCTTATATTCGCTAGAGTTTAGAAGAATGAGAGAGGATCTCATTGAAACTTATAAAATTCTAATAGGACTAGACAGTCTAGATGCAGGAAGGATGTTCCCGATGGCGGGGGAGTCCAGAACCAGGGGTCACGGTCTAAGGATAAGGGGTAAGCCATTTAGGACTGAGATGAGGAGGAATTTCTTCACCCAGAGAGTGGTGAACCTGTGGAATTCTCTGCCACACAGGGCAGTTGAGGCCAATTCATTAAATATATTCAAGAAGGAGTTGGATATATTTCTTGAGGCTGAAGGGATCAAGGGATATGGGGAGAAAGCAGGGACAGGGTACTAAATTTGGATGATCAGCCATGATCTCTTTAAATGGTGGAGCAGGCTTGAGGGGCCGAATGGCCTACTCCTCCTATCTTCTATGTTTCTATGTATTCCCTTGAGTATAGAAGATTGAGGGGTGACTGATCAAGGTATTTAAAATGTTAAAAGGATGCGATAGGATAGATAAACTATTTCCTCTAGGAGCAGGAGTAGGCCATTCAGCCCCTCGATCCTGCTCCTCCATTCAATTAAATCGTGGCTGACCTGTACTTCAACTCCATTTACCCACCTTCACTCCATATTCCTTAATAGCCCACCAGAGAAAATAGTGCGGGCTCGAGGGGCTAAACAGCCTACTTTCCTAAGAGCATCACATCAGATAGAACTAAATCAGGCAGAGTATGTGCACTGTTACTTGGCTGGGCTATTTTCCAGAGGTTCTGGAGTCCGGATCCAGGATGACCCCATTGGCATCACATGACCTAGATACACCTAGGTGTGTTGTATTGAGAGATCAGTAAGAAAACTCACTATTAAAACCAACAGTAAACGTTCTCCTCCCAAAAAAGAAGGTATTGTAATACTTTGTGTATGAGTGTGTGTAAAGGGTACTGCTCGTTACCCGATACAGTAAGAAGTGACTTGGTTGATTAAATCAGACCGGTACAGATTGGCAGTCGTGAGGTATAGGCTGTCGTTAAGACTCTTGCTTTTATGCCCAACTCGGTTCAGATCCGATCAGTGTACCTATTTGGTTAGGTTATGAGTTGGTGCTTTTTTTCTGATTGATTTTCTTTTGCCTTTCAGGGTCGTACCTGTCCTCGGGATTCTCTTTCTCACCTTATGCGAATAAGGTTCCAGGGCATGATGACAGCGATCGAGTCCATGGGAGCCCTGGTGTGGGCAACAAACCAAGCTCCGAATCCATGGCCCTAGATATCCTGCAGCAGCATGCCAGTCAGTACAAGAGCAGGTCACCAACGGTAAGTGAGCAAGGCCTGGACCAGAACAAAGGTCACAGCAGCCCATGTGACACCAGTAAGAACAGCTCAACCAAATTGGCCCCTCATTCATATCCACTTGCTAGACTGGCTGAGATGTTTCCATGCTGCTTCAGCACTGAACCCTTATCATTCTCCAAACCTTTAACGAAATATGGCACTGTGCACTTCTATTCACGTTAGCATGATCAGGTCTGTTCATAACTATCTAATCTGTGCTGTAATGGATGGCTCATCCTCTGACTCCTTTTCCACCCCTGGGTTCTGTGCTCTTTCCACCGTGTTCCTCGTCCATAATCAATGATCTTCACTCATCCAATCTGATCACCTCCTTTGCGGTTGATTCCACTCTACGTTCATCAGATTTCTCCAGATTGTATTCTCAGTGCATACAGCCTTCATTCCTTTCATGTGCAGTGGCTGAATATCAACATCTTGATATCCTCTCTGCTCTTAATGGACAGTAAAATATTGATCCATTCAATTCTTCACGAGCAGTTTCTTTATTTCCTGAGTCCAACCAACAGATGCCACCTCTTGCCCTTGATGGCTCCACCATGAGTCCTTCTTCACCGGTTAACATTCTCACTATCCCGAATGCTACTCCCACAGTGCCTCCATTTCTAAACCTGCCTCCAAGAAGCTCAGTTTCCTCTTTTATGCCCAGCACTTTTCCTCTCAGCAACTCTTCGTTCTCAGAAAGCGCAGGTCTGTCCAATACTTCTCCCAAGACTCGTCTAAACACCTCTCTCGCGCTCCTGGATAAGATACAAGAAAGAGCTTGTCATGACAGGTGACCCTTCTCTCACCTCTAGCCTCCAACCCCTCCGTCACAACCTTTCTTGTCGCTCCCTACTACTACAACAATGATCTGATTTTCCCCTTTGTTCCTCATAAACTCCTAATAGGCTGCCTTAAACACTCTTCCTCTCCCCTCCATCTTCACTGTGTTGAAATTTAGGCTTATTGTATAGTCTTCTCATTGCATAGCCTTCTCTTAAGTCATTCTTTGGCGGCACCTACGGAACTCCCTGCCCTCTCCGTCTTTCATTCTTCCTGCAATCCACAGGCTTTGGAAACCAAGCTTGGTGCCACTAGTAATTATTTCTTCATTTGCCTAGTCTTCTCTCCAACTCTCTTCGTGGTGTCCTGCACTTTGATCCTTCACACAAGTTTCTCAATTCAAAAAATAAATTCTGGATGCTTCATTGGAGTCTGTTCACTGCTGTTGGTGGCATCATAATCTGTAAATGTAGATTAAAAGCTGAGTTTTATTTTCATTTTTACATTCAACCAGTTTCCTAATATGACAGCTCACATCTTGCTCTAAGTAAACCTGTCATTCCTACCTCTAACACAGGCTGTCTGGCAAAGGGGTGAAGTTCCACAGTCGTGCTCTTCTCATGTCATCGACCTCCAAACTGTTAGCACTGATGGGAGGAATAGGATGGGTAACCTGTTGATTACAAAACGTACACAATTTTATTTGGCCAGTTACTGTTTTCTTTTGGCCAGATTTATTGGGGTTTGTTTTACATAAAATTGGTAAAACTGCCAACATCTGAACCTTGCCTGCACTCTCAGATTGTCTTAATTCAGCCCTTGTGCTGTGAGGTCGCAAGGCTAGCTGGTTGGGACTGTAGATGTCCCACTAGGCCTGAGAACGGCGCAGTGTTTGGCCACAGTCATGCCGCACAGTAAGATACAGATGTTGGGAGTATGTGCGATAATATTGAAAATACAAAACCGAGCAGAGATCATCCTAGAACCCCATGAGCGCCAGGATTGCCTCGGACTATTGCATACATTTAACCCTTTGTGGTCGGCACTATTGTGGCTCTGCTAAATCATAAATTGGAGCAACATGAACGAATATTTTAAAATTTTATTCCAAGTTATACTTAAAGTGGACTCGCACATCTCTGGAACCTGAGGTTTGAATCCAGCTCAGACTACGATGGCCGTCTTTTATCCAGTCCAGAACTGAAGGCAATACATTTTGTTGTATTAAAAGCTCCTGTCTATCTTATGCATATCAAAACTAACCACAATGTTTTTGAAAGGTAGCGATGATAGAATGGAATTTTGCAATTTTAGATTTTCAAACTCGCTAATCCACCCCACCCTCTTTTTAAAAAAAAAAAAAAAAAAAAGTGCCCTAAGTTGATAAGTGGATGGGAGTGCCATTAACCCAGACCGATGGGAAAATCTCCAGACTGCCAGGTATAATGATTCAAAATGGAACTTGTTGGGCCTTGTCAACCTGCTCCATAGGCCCACAATACTAAAACAGTCTGCAGTTTGGTACTAAATTGACTCGCTCAGCTGGCCTGGGAAATGGAAGCGACATATTGATTTCTCTTATGAGGCTGGGGTTAAAGCGCAGAATTGAGACGGAAACCGAGCTACACTAGGCCATACTACACCTGAGCTGGGAGAGTTCTATTCCCTGACACTGGCATCCCTCACTTTGATGAAGATGAAAATCGTCTGAAAAATATACTTTTAAATATACATTAAAGAGTGATTTGGTACAGACACGATGGGCCGAATGGCCTCCTTCTGTGCCGTAAATTTCTATGATTCTGTGGTGAAACATTGTACTTTGTAATCCACTGTTCCATAGCTGGGCGATTGTTGCTGCTGCCTGCCCTTGTTTGTAGGTAGCTGATAAGGGGCACACTGTTAGCCTTCAGAGATAAAGAACTTGACTTTATTTAGTGTCTCACCATGTCCTCAGGACAGCCCAATGCCCTTCGCAACCGATTGATTGCTTCGTGAAGTGTGCTCATAGAAACATAGACATAGAAGATAGGAGCAGGAGTAGGCCATTCGGCCCCTCGAGCCTGCTCCGCCATTCAATGAGATCATGGCTGATCATCCAAATTCAGTACCCTGTCCCTGCCTTCTTCCCATATCCCTTGATCCCTTTAGCCTTAAGAAATATATCTAACTCCTTCTTGAGTATATTTAATGAATTGGCCTCAACTGCCTTCTGTGGTAGAGAATTCCACAGGTTCACCACTCGCTGTTATCTCGGCAAGTGCAGCAGCCAGTTTGCACATAGCAAGATTCCACGAGCAGCGACTAAGATTAATGACTAGTTGGCCTGTTTATCGTCCAGAACACCAAGCAAACTCCCTGCTCTACTTCAAATAGTGCCCTAAGATCTTTTATGCCCACATATCCAGGCCGACAGGACCTCAATTTAACACCTCGTTCAAAAGACAGCACCTCCGACAATGCAGCACTCCCTCAGTACTGCACTGCACTGGCAGCCTAACCTATTTGTTCAAGTGCTGGAGTGGGGCTTAAATTTGCAGGCTCCTCACTCTGAGGCAAGAGTGATACCAACTGAGCCAAACAGGCACTTGGTCGAGATGTATGTAATATTAATATGTACACTTCCTCTTAAATATAGACGAGTGAGAAGCCTCCTCATGAAAGAGAACGAGGAGAGCGAGAGATCGATAAAGAGCGACCCCGTTCTTCACCATCCCAGCGACAGATTGCCTCACATCACCACCTCGGGGTGGGGTACCCATTGCTTCCAGGGCAATATGACCTCCCATATGCAACAGGTAGGACTAAGTTCAGCCCCAGCTAGAGTATTGTGTCCAATTCTGGGCAGCACACTTTAGGAAGGACATCGGGGCTTTGGAGAGGGTACAGAAGAGATTTACTAGAATGGTTCCAGGGATGAGGGATTACAGTTATGTGGATAGACTAGACAAGCTGGGGTTGTTCTCCTTAGAGCAGAGAAGGCTAAGAGGAGATTTGATGGAGGTGTTCAGAATCATGACGGGTTTAGATAGAGTAAATAAAGAGAAACCGTTTCCAATGGCTGAAAGGTGGCTAACCAGAGGGCACAGATTTAAGGTGATTGGCAAAAGAACCAGAGGCGACAGGAGGAAAAACTTTTTTAACGTAACGAGTGGTTAGGATTTGGAATGCACTGCCTGATAGGGTGGTGGAAACCGATTCAACAGTAGCCTTCAAAAGGGAATTGGATAAATACTTGGAGCAGAAAAAATTGCAGGGATATGTCAACAGAGTGCAGTACAGGAAACTTTGTGATATCCGGCACCGACGGGACCGAGCTGTTGCTGTCCCATCAAAACTGCCGGACAAACCAGCGCTAATGTTAAAGCATACGGAAGCTTTTGAGCTCCGTATCTGGCAACAAACCCTGTTGCTTAACAGCTTCTAAACAGTCGGCCGTAGCTTGCAAGCGTCTCTGTAGCTAAGCAACAGCTTTAGCTAGACCTTGCAGAGCCTGACTGGTGGAAAAAAAAGCAACGAAAAGAAAAAAAACTTACTGAATCGACTCCTGAATTTTGCCGGTGGTTCGAGCATTCCGGACAGTTAACCTCCGGATAAACCAAAGTTTCCTGTAATTCTGAGACATGAGGGAAATGTTGCACCCAGAGCAGGAAGTCCATGGAGTGAGAGTGAATGACTATATCTGCTTGACCTCCCCTTCACCCAATACTTGTGTATTCAGTCCCATTGCTGGGTTTGTGATGTTTATTATGAGTCAGTATTTCCTTGAGGTGAAGTTCCTAAACTAAGAATGGTATAATCTTGTCATATTACTGTACGAAAGTACTGGATATCAAATTTGTAGTTTGCTCCACTAGAACTTCGTACAGTGGACATTCATGGAATGATTTGGCCCTTTGGGATTTTATACAATTCGAAATGAATAGGAAATGATTTGGAATTCTGTTAAAGAAGCAGTCACTAGTTCCACTCTTACAGTCGCTTATGATCCCAGTCATTCCCACACAGTTGACTGACGGCCTTAACTAAACATAGGGACAGGAGTAGGCCATTGAGCCCCTCGAGCCTGTTCCGCCATTCAATATCATGGCTGATCTGTGACCTAACTCCATATACCCGCCTTTGGCTCCTATCCCTTAATACCTTTGGTGAACAGAAATCTATCAATCTCAGATTTTGAAATTAACAATTGAGCCAGCATCAAACTTTCCTTTATTAAAATTCATAGCACACATGGAGTGGTTTATGGTCTTGGCGTGCCGTTGCTGCAACCATTATCCAGTGCCATCGCCCCCGTCCCCAACCAGTCCGGCTCAATTGCTGACCAGAAGCGTTAGAGGAGCAGTAAATGACTGATTGATTTCTGTTTTTGGCTGTGCGTGTGCTAAATCCTGAAGTTGCGGTCAGTTTCAAAGGCAAAATGACAGCAAACGCTGCCAGTTAGCCGTCATCAAGACCGCAACCATTGTGTTGAGACACCGTGTAATTGGGAAAGCAGTGCCACATATATACTGATAGATTTAGATGAGGAAAGACGGGAGGAGGCGCGAGTGCTGCATAAACGCCGGCATGGACTGGTTGGGCCGAATGGCCTGTTTTTGTGGCGTTTGTAATATGTAAGGTGATATCCATATTTCCCCAGATCTTTCATAACACTTGATCCGTGTGATCTCCTGGACTGGTTTTGATGACCTGAGGGGGTCAGAGGAATTTTTCAGAGTATTTTTTCCACTTGTGGCCCTGGGTGATTTTCTCTTTTTTGCCTCTCCCAGGAGATGAGGGAGGGAGGGAGGGAGGGAGTGTTTAGTTCAAATGTTCTGGCCATCATGGTGTGGGGCAGGCTTGATGGACCACCTGGCCTGTTCCTGCCCATCAATTTTGATTTGATTGCATTGTTGTCTCTCTCTCTCTCTCTCTCTCTCTCAATCCAGTGATTCTCTCCACTTCCAGGTCTCTCCTCTCCAGCCATTGTTGCAAGCCAACAGGCTGCAGCACAAGCCTCTGTGTCCACCCTGTTCCCACCCGCCAGAAGGTGAGAATGGTAAGAAAAGTATTTTCTTAGACGTTTTTCTCTCCTTTGTACATTTACTGATCCTGCGGCGTGGTCGTAGTGCTCACCTCCCCAGCAGGACACCAGTGGTTTGAGTTGCAACACAAAGAAACGGTGTTTACCCAACCCCGACAAAAAGTCACGCAGTTTCCTGTATTCCTTTCAATCACAGGATAACATTCATGGAAGGAAGCGAGCCTGCCAGCCTTGTCACGGCCTCTCGCATCCTCTGGCCATCCCAAGGTGCTTCACAACCAATGGGTTACATTTTGAAGCATTGTCCTGGAGACTTGTAGAATTCACCTGATCACCAGGGGCAATACAGAAGGCAGCCAGAGAGTGGGGAAAATGGGAATTAGCCTAAATTTCTTACGATGTACATTTTACCGTTGGCTTCCTCTCGAGGAGATCCCATTTCACATCGCTTGCAGGGAGAGCGATAGAGAGAGAAAGCTGTGTTTACACTCTGGCGGTAGACGGTGAATGGTGACACCTACAGTTCACACAGCAAAGTAAAGAGGCGCATTTATATAGAACCTTTCCCAACCCCAGGATGTGCCAAAGCACTTGACAGGCAATGAAGTACTTTTGCAGCCCAACGTAGGAAATACGGCAGCCAAATTGCACACGGCAAACTCCCACCAACAGCAATGCGATAATGACCAGGCAATCTGTTTTAATGATAACTGAAGGATAACTTGTCTCGGACACCGAGGAGAATGCCCCTGATCTTCATTAAATAATGCCATGGGATCCTTTACGTCCACCTGAGAGGGCAGACCACACTATATAGTTGACTCTTAATGGTCCCGGGGAAACTAGGAATGGGCAATAAAGATGGCTGGTACCCAAGAACAATATATTTTTTAAACTGAAACCTTGCACCGTTGATTCATCTTTCCAGATTTTGATGAAGGCTCCCTTGGTTCTCACACTGTGTATTTTCTCTTTCAGGGAGTGAGTGGGTGCGATCTCTCCATTCAAAGTCATGTGACTGGATCACGTGAGGACGCTCTGCATTTTCTTAGACATCAGTTCAATGGTGTTCCTGGTTCCTGCCGTGAAGTCAGGCAGACTATTGTAATGTTTCTCCTGTAGGACTCTGACGTTTGTAATGGAGACCTGATACCTATTATATATGTGTCTTGGTGGCTATGAGCAGGAAAGTCTACAAGCCTGCCTTCCTCGCTGTGTAGATATATTGTAGAATACACCCTTATCTGTCCCACCCCTTCAATGAAAGACGTTTGCAAGATTGACTGCATCGATGCTGTTGCTCAGTTCACTGTTTTATAAGGGTTGAAGGGCACTGTAAAGCTGGACTGTACTAGGGTAATTCTGACTCGTTCCCTTGCACCCTCTTTAATGACCTGGCCTGGATTGGAAGTGGCTAACTTGTGCGTGACTCTCATCGCTGACATCCCGAACTCATTGTGAAAGTTGTTTTTAAGTGAACAGAGAAAAATATTTGGGAATATTGGCACTCTTAACCCACCTTCCCGCCCCCAGTTTCCCCCAGTTTCCCCGAGTCCCCCAGTCCCCCGTCCCCCCGCCCCCCCAGTCCAGTTTTAACTGAGAAAATAGTCTGGGAGCCTTGGCCCCTGTGCCCCTTGAACTCCAACCTCCAATCAATGCCTAGCCCAGCTGGGGGCAGTGTCTGTTGGAGAATGAGGTGCAGGAGCACCAATGCCCCACCTCGCCCTCTCTCTCGTAGAGCACGTCAAGTAAGAGTGTTTCTCCTACAACTCGAGCACGGCTGCTGGCTCACTCCGAGGAGGGTACAGTCTCATCCAGGTTAGGTTTGACACCACACTGGAGTAGAAACTAGGTTTCAGGGGCCACTAGGACCTTCTGGGCAGTTTTACGGTCTGCCTGGAGTTGATTCAAATGTTGAGGCAGTGTAGATACAGCCGGCCAAGCTCTAAGACAATTTTTTTTTTTTACCCTTTTATTTTGTGCTCCTCAAAGTGAGAGATGTTAGTGCTGGGGAGTGGAACTCTTCACATTTCAGGCACCCAGTGTCGGCACCAAGCACTCTCAGGTCCGCTATACCACAGCCAGACTAAAAGCAAAGCTTCTCCACTCTGCACCAACCTCGGAATAGCAGAGCAGTCCCAACTCCGTCAGAACGACGTTTTTTTTTTCCATTGCCCACACCAGCCCTCCTGTGGTCTTCCAGTGCCATTGCCAGCTCGTGCCGAACTATGATCGGTCTCGGACTGTTGGCCCGAATGAGATTGACCAAACTCATTGCTCATAGTCAGCAGGTGGTGGAGATTTTCAGCCATCGGTGTGAGCCGGATTTGTTCCAGGTCCCAGAGGTGAAAGGCCAGTGGAAACACATCACAC
The DNA here is from genome assembly GCF_052327205.1 of Somniosus microcephalus. Taxonomy (NCBI): domain Eukaryota; kingdom Metazoa; phylum Chordata; class Chondrichthyes; order Squaliformes; family Somniosidae; genus Somniosus; species Somniosus microcephalus. Next base: position 16,361,841 of record NC_141018.1, on the reverse strand, counting down.
CGTCCAGTTCTGCTGGCTAAACATTTATTAGCCGTGTGGAGAGGAGCCTTGTGCTTGTGCTTAATCCAACCTATGCAAAACCCATACGTGCATATCCACAGGGGCAGGAGAATAGCAGTTGGAATCGGGCAGTATAAATGGATGACAGTTCGGTCAGAACCGGTCTCAGGCCGGAAGCTGTAGTATAAATGCAGTAAAAGGGTTTTAGTACCCCCAGGGCGGGGCAGAACAGAACACAGATCAGTTCCTGTCTCAAACAATCTAAGCACACTGGGGTACAGCCCAGAACATGTAAGGATGATCCCAACATTGAAGTCATTCTAATCACTTCTAACATTCAGACAGAAGGCACTTAAAGATGGCCCGTCAGTTTCAACCCTTCGCGTCGTTTCTTTCTTTGGAAACTTTTTATTGCGCGTCAGTGTATCAGAGTGCAGATCTTGCCTTCCTATTACTCCGCCCCAGATCTAGCGATGCCATCAGGAACCATTGGCCCTCTTGTATACATGTCCTTGAGTATCAAAGGCATGCTTGCTGCAGCACAAGAGGGAGAATTAGTAACCCTACCCGTTGAGAAATGTAAATAGTATCTTTTCTAAATCAGGAGCAGTATCAGCGAATGACGTCAAGGCTGTTGGTCTAACCTTGGAATTCAGACAATGACTGTAAACCACTTCATTTTCCTTTTACACTTTCTTACCTGAACCCATCAACTAGATTTGAAGCAGTTAGCTCCCTCCCAGTTTTCAGGTGTTCTGTATATAAATCATTTGAACCCCTCGATTAGATTCTAGCCTGTATCTCACTCCCACTCCATTCCCATGCTCCTCTTTACCTTCCTTGGACAGTTTTGAATTCTGTGAAATGTTTGTTCTGTTTGGACTGTGGTTGTCTTGTAACATCCCCCCCCCCCTCTCGCTGAAACTAATAGGAATGTCAGCAGTCTCAGGTTGAGCCATGTATCTAACTCCAGTGGGTGGCCAGTGGGCCAATTAGCCATCACGTAACCCTTCCAAAGTGGACCCACTGTCATTGCAACATACTAATGTCCCGCCACTAGATGTTGCCTTTTTACTAAATACAGCATCCCGTCGTCTTTACAGAGCATGCTAGAGACACCTAGGTGCAGACTAGCAATACTGCACCAACATTTTCTCCAACACCTGGTATCCAGTATATTAGAATATTGGACACGGGTGCCTGAATGGACTACTTTCCGAATTCGCTAGAGTGCGTAGTTACTGCGTGCTTTTGGAGAGAGCAGTTTTCAAACATGAAGTTACAGTTTGCTCAATAATGTTTAGCAAGCACTGCAACTTCCACCGAAATAACTGGTAGAAATTATTGGTCCTTCGAGAGATTTCATGAGCAACGCTGATGGGGGGGGGGGGGGGGGGCGGTGGGGAAGGGCGGGGTGTAAACCCATCATGGCATAATCGATCTATTTTGAGTGTGGCCGGGCAGACTTTAATGGCTGCGCGTCACGTTCCGGTGTTCAAACCCTGTGCCCGAGAAAGCAGTGACCTCCCATCAGTGCTGCATTCACGTGACAGACTGCACCCCTCCCCTGGCTACACCTCACACTGGAACCTTGCCACTGTCACCTTGAGGCAGCTCCTATCGTTTGGGGGGTGGGGTTAACCTTTTAATGATGGTTTCCTAACAAACGGAGTTGAAGTTGATGCTAAAATGCCAGTGGATGTTTCAGCGTTGGTTGTCCACCCGACTTGGCAAAGTATGGGCAGTGAGTTTGGCTTCGAGACACGTAAAGGGACATGGCAACTCAATCTGCTTCATCACTTTGTAATCGAGAGTTAAAAGATATTATGTAATGCTGCTTTTTTTAAAAAGAGCAACTTGTTTTTGCTGTTATTGGATGGGTTCTAGTCGTTTCTCCCTTTCACTTTGCTGTGTTGGTGTCATCAATTTTATCTTGCAGCCATTTGTTTCAAGACCCTTTGAGGCACCACCCCCCCTTCTATTTCCACAGAGAGTTCTCGCCCTTCTGTCTCCAGCACTGTGTATTGTTCCCGCCCCTCTTGTGTGCACAGCCTCATTACTGCTGCCAGGTGCTGTTTGCTGTAAATATTGTACAGAGAAACTATTGTAAAATGTTTTTGGTTTTTTTTAAAAAAAGAAAAAGTCCCAGATTCTGGTTTCCAGAGTTCTTTTTGTTGGTGAAATTGTTTCCAAAATCCTAATTATGTGATCTCTTACCTTCTTGAACACTGCTGTTAGGTACTGGTGAATTCTACGGTGTTAGTGGGCCCTACATAAATAAACCCTCCCCCTTTGAAATGCGTAGGTTTAATGCAGAGATAGAACTCAAGTAAGACCCAACTGTTTCTCATTACAAATATCTCCGGTGTGTGTCACTCCTACTGTGCAAAATACCCAGTGCGTCACATTCACTCTCACTGTACAGCATTTCCCAATCCCTGTTCCCAGGATAGCAGCCTGTTGTATCAAGTCACACTTCCACTGTGCTGAAATTAAGTGCTGGTTCTGAAAATCACCATCACAAACTTGTCACGGTCTCGGTTCCCGTCCCCTTCGGACCATCGCCGCCCAGTTCACCCCAGTGTGACTGTCCGCCAGCAATAATGACTCCAGCGTGAGGAGTGAACGGCCAAATCTCGCCACTGTTATTTGCTGTTTACAAATAAACAACGAGGGGGAAGGGGAACGCAAACTGCGTCCCTTCGAGCTCAGTGAATTCTCCGCCTTAAAGCTGCCGTTCGACTGAGATAGAAAACTGAAAAGGAGCCTCCCTCCCTCCCTGGGCTGCGGAATCGCCCCCCAAGATCAAACCCGCCGTCCCAAAAGGTTCACCGGGCCGGGCTGAGTGGCCGAGTTAATGTTGGCTCTCGCCCGGGTCAGGGAGTGGCGTGGGAATGAGGTGAAGTTTCATAGAAACATAGAAGATAGGAGCAGGAGTAGGCCATTCGGCCCCTCGAGCCTGCTCCGCCATTTAATGAGATCATGGCTGATCATCCAAACTCAGTACCCTGTCCCTGCTTTCTCCCCATATCCCTTGATCCCTTTAGCCTTAAGAAATATATCCAACTCCTTCTTGAATATATTTAATGAATTGGCCTCAACTGCCTTCTGTGGTAGAGAATTCCACAGGTTCACCACTCTGGGTGAAGAAATTCCTCCTCATCGCTGTCCTAAATGGCTTACCCCTTATCCTTAGACTGTGACCCCTGGTTCTGGACTTCCCGGCCATCCAGTCTGTCTAGTCCTGTTAGAATTTTATAAGTTTTGAATAGGCTGGGGGGGTTAGTGAATGAATCTTGGGGTGGGGTGTGTGGCACAATCTAAATGTGTGTCTTGCATTACATTGGATTAATAGGGGATTCCGTGTGGGGCAGTGAGATCAGGACAGACTGACACCTCTACAAATAGCTGAACGAACACACACACTGCCCAGGTTGTTGTTTCCAGGTCTATTCTCACACATCTCAAATCTCCACACACTCGCTCCTAAAGCACCGTCTTTCTGCTGTGCTGTCTGTCTCTCTCTCTCTCGGCTGGGAGGATTGGACAGTCCAGACGGTGCAGAACTCTACAGACAGACATAAGAGCGCACCTTTCCATTGGATGGGAGGGGTCCATCCGAGCTCGATGGACCTGCTCCACACTCTCGCACTATTCGGCCTGGATCAGACCTGCCGAAACTCCCCTGGCCTGGGCACTGACTTGTGTTCAGGGATTCAGCCGTGAGTCGTCTGGCTGGGAATCCAGTGGTTCTACCACAAGAAACAGCAAACCCCTTTCGTTTCTTTTCCCGTAAACAGGATTTCACGGCGAACACTGGCGGACAGTTTACAAGCGCCGATTCCCTGAATGGTCTGATTTATTATTAGTGTTTTTGGAAATGTAACCAAATGCATCAAAAACCCTTCTTTGAGTTCCTTGCCATGAACCGTTAATGACACAACACAGACTTGACTCAGGTCGAAAAAAGGCTTCAGCGGCCGGTGTCTACAGGGTTTTACCTGTTGCTGGGCAGACCGGTATCAGGTGTCGGGCTGCCTCTACAGCTCTGTTCGCATGGAGAGATTCTGCTCCAGGTTACTGCAGACACCGAGCCTGATTGGCATCAACAGCCCAGAGTTGTTGCTCTGGGTACTCGCAGTGGGGCAGCTCCGTTAAGAACACGGTGAATCCAACCCATCCTCTTGATGGTTGCAACAGACCCAAAAGGAAGAGGTATTTCAACCAGACACACTCACAGGGTCCAATGTGCAGGGTCACATCATCAGGGCATTCACTGCAGTTGGGTGAGTGCCTGGGCCAGTATAGAGAGAGCGCTCCCAGTTTCACTGGGGACAACAATTTCTGCCACCGGTTTAGATTTGTACTCATCCTTCACAAATCGCTGCAGTACTCTGACCCGCTCTCCCTGGTCTTCACCAGTCACCACAGAGGGGGAAAGCCGGCTGTTCTTGTACTTCACTTGTCCTGTACTGTTGTATAGTTTCCTGACCCGATACCACCCTCCCCCCTCCCCGTGAATGTAGCTGTGCGTCCGACTGACGGAGCCTCACCGGTACTTGAAGTGTAGACGTTTACAACATATTATTTTTGTTGCTGCGTTGGATTGGTTTCTTGATAAGTGAAATGAAAGCTCTTACTGGTGTATCTCATGTAAAGTGTATATTAAGGAGTTCTTTTTTATACAGTACTGTACCTTGCCTTGTGCATTTAGGCAAAAAAAAGTAATAAATCTTTTTATGAGACAATCACAATCCCCCCTGGTTTGGTCTCTTTCTTCTGATAAGTTGGTGTGAGGATGGGTGAATGTTTACAGAGCTCATATTGCAAAATTGTGGCTCGATTTTAGGTGGATTTTGGAGGAACAACCAGTCCTGCACTGCAGAGACTGATAGTATTATAGAACTGCCAGTAAAAGCTTAAGTCACTGTAGTTTCAGAACTTCCAGCGACTTAGAAACATAGAAAAATAGGAGCAGGAGTTGGCCATTCAACCCTTCGAGCCTGCTCCGCCATTCAACACGATCATGGCTGATCCTCTATCTCAATACCATATTCCCGCACTCTCCCCATAACCGTTGATGCCTGTTGTGTTTAGAAATCTATCTTTCTCCTTAAATATATTCAGTGACTTGGCCTCCACAGCCTTCTGTGGGAGAGAATTCCACAGGTTCACCACCCTCTGAGTGAAGAAATTTCTCCTCATCTCAGTCCTAAATGTCCTACCCCGTATCCTGAGACTGTGACCCCTCGTTCTAGACCCCCCAGCCAGGGGAAACATCCTCCCTGCATCCAGTCTGTCTAGCCCTGTCAGAATTTTATACGTTTCAATGAGATCCCCTCTCATTCTTCTAAACTCTAGTGAATACAGGCCTAGTCGACCCAATCTCTCCTCATACGACAGTCCTGCCATCCCGGGAATCAGTCTGGTGAACCTTCGCTGCACTCCCTCTATGGCAAGTATATCCTTTCTTCGGGAAGGAGACCAAAACTGCACACAGTACTCCAGGTGTGGTCTCGCCGTCAGAAGGTTGTGGGTTCAAGCCCCACTCCAGAGACTTGAGCACATAATCTAGGCTGACACTCCAGTGCAGCACCGAGGGAGTTCTGCACTGTTGGAGGTGCTGTCTTTTGGATCAGAAGTAATCCCGAGGCCCCGTCTGTGTCCTATTTACGTAAAAAATTCCAGGGGAGTTCTCCCCGTGTCCTGGCCAACATTTATTTCTCAACAAATGCCACCAAAAACAGATTGTCTGGTCATTTAGCCCATTGATGTTTGAGGGATCTTGCTGTGCTTACGTTGACTAAACCAGTTTTGGTTTCTCTCGTTCTATTTAAATCGTCTCAATCCCATTGCATTGGAGGCTCGAACCGTGCCATGAGACCTGTACTATTAACGTATGACCCAGCTCGCCAACAATAACAAGACACGTTGGTGGCCATGATTACAACAGTGACTGCACTTCAAAATCAAAGTATTTTATTGGCTATGAATCCCTCTGCGGTCACGAAAGGGGCGGAAAAATGCCAGTTCTTTCTCTGTTCTGATGGATACCTGAGCCTTATTAAGTGTGACCTGGCTGACACTGCACCGCCTCATCTGAGCAGGTGGAGACTCGGCTTGCGAGCTCTGGGCTGCTACCCAGGTCACACGACGGGCTGGTACACGGCGAGATTGGGAAGCGAAGCTGGTGTCCAGCCTGTCCGTGGGGCAAAATTCCTCGTGTCCTGACCTGCTGGATCGGAGAAGCACAGGGGTCAGGCTAACGTTACCCGATCAGCTGCCCAACCATTTCAAAGGAAATGTGAATTGGCCGGCTTCTATAATGGGTGGGCTATCGTCATCATCAGTTTTATAGCTGGGGGCAAGTTGAAAATTGACCCAATATTTTCTGCAATGCTTTCCTGTTGGAATACAGATCCAGCCTAAGGTTTAATTCTAGCTGTGCTCTGAAGTGTTCTGTAGGTGATGATCAAACCAGTGTTAGTTTCTGTGTGTCACTGGTTCTCTCACTCTGGCTAGCACCAGGTCTTGAGAACACCTGTATTATTAGCATATGTAATATAAGGTCCCTCTTAATGACTAATGAGATGCATTGAGCTGTGTTGAGTTGACTACAGTATAGACCAACAGTGGTCACATTGTGACCCCTGAACCCCGGCAATCCAGCCCTCGAAACCCAAGCGCTATTTGCTCCGATAGATCTATTCATGGCTGGTCCCCTTGAGTTTGGTGGGCTTGGAGTTTTGGAAAGGCCAGTTTTTAGTGCAGTCGCCTCATGGGTGGATATATCTACATTAGAACACAGCTAGTGTCACCAAGAGATCTTCCAATTGACAGGAGCAGGGAATTGAACTTGATATTTGGTCCCAAAGGCTCCACGGTAAACACTGATACAGCACAGGACCAGTTCAGCAGAGTATCTGAAGAGAAAAGCTCGCTCACCCATTGACCACACTCCTTCCAATAGAATTTTGTATAAGTTGTATCCATGGAACACCCAATTTACTCAACAGTCACAAGGAAAACTTTCCAAAGAAGAAATTGAGCAAAACAGCCACATGACAGAAATCTCTCATCACCCGGTTATTGAATTCCCTCATTGCATTCTACATTAATCCTTTTAATGGGTTGAAGAAAGACCATTTTGCCCGTCCCCTCCACTCTTTCCAGCAGACCTGTGTATAGGTGGCACTGGAATGTGGCGTCATCTCAGATGTTTCACCAGTTATGACCGGATCACTTGAGAGAACCCGCTGAATCGTCGGCAACAACACGTGGTTCCCAGATCGGTGCAGCAGGGAGAAGCTGCAACTCCTTGATAATTGGAAGGTATTGTCAGGGCAAGGTCAACTCTTTAGGAGTGAAGACCTCCACTTAACTTATATGGGTGCACAGAGATTGGCAGAGAACATCGTGAGGTTGCTTTCAGGAAGCATTGACACTAACTGGACCTTGGGGTAGCAACATAAGACAGGAGTCGGCCATTCAGCCCCTCGGGCCTGCTCCGCCATTCAATTCGATCACGGCTGCGCTGCACCTCAACTCTATTTACCTGCCTTTGCTCCAGATCCCTTGATACTCTTACCTAACAAAAATCTATCGATCTCAGGATAGCAAAGCTAAATCCAATGGCAACTTCATTGGCTGTGAAGCGCTCTGGGACATCCTGAGGTTGTGAAAATGCAATACAGGAAACCTTGTGCTATCCGGCACCGACGGGACCGAGCTGTTGCCGTTCCCTCAAAACTGCCGGACACTCCAGCGTTAATGTTGAAGCATACGGAGCTTTTCAGCTCTGTGTGAATCAACAAACCCTGTTGCTTAGCAACAGCTTCTAAACAGTTGGCAAGCGTCTCTAGCTGAAGCTGTTGCTTAGCTACAGACCTTGCAGAGCTTGACTGTTGAGAAAAAAGCAACGAAAAGAAAAAAAACCTAACGAAATGGCTCCTGATTTTTGCCGGTGGCTCGAGCATTCCGGACAGTTAACCTCCGGATAAACCAAAGTTTCCTGTATATAAATTTTTAGCACTACTGGGTTGGGTAATCAGAGCTATGATATCTACATACAGCAAATAGACTAGTGACGGATTGTAAAAGAACAAAAACCTGAAATATAGTAGTTGATAAACCTTTAAAATGCTAGATAGTATTCAAAACAAATTGTTCAAACGGCAGTCATAGGCTTCATTAGAAAGATTTGTCTCTATGTATCTCAGAGACGAGGTTAGATGAGATTGAATGCTCTGAAATTGATTTAAAGTAAGACAAAAAAAAAGTGGCGGGCTTGCTATTTACAAAAATCTAACTGCCCAAGAAAGATGTGATTTTGTTATATGAGGTGCGGCTGAGGCTTTCTACAACGAGTGGCTGGCCGGAGTCAGGGATGGTTCCCTCGGACTGGAGAGATACTCATGTAGCTCCAATTTTTAAAAAGGGCAACAAGGCAGAACCGTGGAACTATTAGTTTGGTTCAGCCTTGAATCGCAGAATGATGCAGCACAGAAGGAGGTCATTCGGCCCATCGTGCCTGTGCCGGCTCTTTGAAAGAGCTCTCCAATTACTCCCACTCCCCTGCTCTTGCCCCATATCCCTGCAATTGTTTTCTTTTCAAGTATTTCTCCAATTTCTTTTTGAAAGTTACTATTGAATCTGCTTCCACCGCCCTTTCAGGCAGCGCATTCCACATCATTACTTGCTAAGTAAAACAATTTCTCCTCATCTCCCCCCTGGCTTTTTTGGCAATTGCTTTAAGTCTGTGTCCTCTGGTTATCGACCCTCCTGCCAGTGGAACCAGTTTATCTTTATTTACTCTATCAAAACCCCTCATGATTTTGAACACCTCGATTAAATCTCCCCTTAACCTCCTCTGCTCTAAAGAGAACAATCCCAGCTTCTCGAGTCTCTCCTCGTAACTGAAGTCCCTCATCCCTGGAATCAATCAGGTAAATCTCCTCTGCACCCTCTCCAGCAATAGATAAAATGCGTGAAGGGATCATAAGAGATGTTCTCTTTGATCACCTAGACAGAGAAGAGTCATCAGGGGCACTCAACACGGCTTCTGGTAAAGAAGGCTGTGTTTTACTAATTTGATCGATTTTTTGAAGAAGTTACTAAGTAAAGGGTAACCCCGGTAGACATGTCCACCTGGACATTCAGAAAGCCTCTGAAATGGTCCCTCTCACTAGGTTAGATCGAATCTTGTGAAATTATTGGGAAGCTGCTGCAATGGACTAAGAATTGGCTGAATGCCCATCGGCAGAAAGTCATTGTCAGTAGCTACGGATCTGCCCAGTTACCGGGGGCGTCCCACAGGGATCGATCGGTATGAGGGCCTTTTGCTGCTTACTATCTTTATTAATGGCCTAGACATAGGCGTTGGGGGAATGATCCGCAAGTTTGCGGATGACACCAAGATATGATAGAGGAGACCAAGCTATTGCAAGCAGATCTAGATATGGTGGGGAAATGGGCCCAGGTTTGGCAAATGGTGTTGAACTTAGACAAGTGCAGTGTTACGCACGTGGGCAGGACGAACACTGAACACACACACACACAGACCTGGCAGGGAATGGAACTGAAGCCAGTGGGGAAAGAAAAAGACCTGGGTGTCATCGTTTATAACTCTTTAAGTTCTTTGAGGATGTAACGAGCAGGGTGGATAAGGGTGAACCAGTAGATGTAGTGTATTTCCAGAAGGCATTCCATAAGGTGTCACATAAAAGGTTACTGCATCAGATAAGAGCTCACGGAGTTGGGGTAATATATTAGATTGGATAAAGAATTGGCTAACTAACAGAAAGCAGAGAGTTGGGATAAATGGGTCATTTTCCGGTTTGAAAACGGTAACTAGTGGGGTACCACAGGGATCGGTGATGGAGCCTCAACTATTTACAATCTACATTAATGACTTGGATGAAGGGACCGAGTGTAATGTAGCCAAGTTTGCGGATGATACAAAGATGGGTGGGAAAGCAAGTTGTGCAGAGGACTCAAAGAATCTGCAAAGGGACATAGACAGGCTAAGTGAGTGGGCAAACATTTGGCAGATGGAGTATAATGCGGGAAAATGCGAGATTATCCACTTTGGCAGGAAAAATAAAAAAGCAAATTATTATTTAAATGGAGAGAGATTACAAAATGCTACAGTTCAGAGGGACCTGGGGGTCCTTGTGCATGAAACACAAAAAGTTAGCATGCAGGTACAGCAAGTAATCAAAAAGGCAAATGCCTTTATTGCAAGGGGGTTAGAGTATAAAAGCGGGGAAGTCCTGTTACAACTGTACAGGGTATTGGTGAGACCACACCTGGAGTACTGCGTACAGATTTGGTCTCCTTATTTAAGGAAGGATATACTTGCATTGGAGGCAGTTCAGAGACGATTCACGAGGTTGATTCCAGAGATGAGGGGGTTGACTTATGAAGAAAGGTTGAGCAGGCTGGGCCTATACTCATTCGAATTTAGAAGAATGAGAGGTGATCTTATTGAAACATATAAGATACTGAGGGGGCTCGACAAGGTAGGTGCAGAGAGGATGTTTCCCCTCGTGGGGGAATCTAGAACTCGGGGGGCACAGTCTCAGAATAAAGGGTCGCCCTTTTAGAACTGAGATGAGGAATTTCTTCTCTCAGAGGGTCGTAAATCTGTGGAATTCTCTGCCCCAGAGAGCCGTGGAGGCTGGGTCATTAAATACATTTAAGGTGGAGATAGACAGATTTTTGCAAGATAAGGGAGTGAAGGGTTATGGGGAGCGGGCGGGGAAGTGGCTTTGAGCCCAAGATCAGCCATGATCTTATTGAATGGTGGAGCAGGCTCAAGGGGCCAAGTGGCCTATTCCTGCTCCTATTTATCATGTTCTTATGTTTAAAGGTTCACGACCAATGCAGTGAAGTTATATCTAAAGCAAACAGGGTACTGGGCTGCAACCGCAGCACTAGTCAATATAAAACAAAACAAACCATTTTGTCCTTGTACAGGACCTTGGTGAGGTCTCAGTTAGACTTCTGTGTCCAGCTTTGCTACCCTCACATGGTGGGTGACATTGTGGCTTTGGAAGAGGGTTCAGTTGAGAATCACAAGATTGATTCCCAGTTTATAACACCCTCCTGACCCAGATAGGATTAAAAAGCTGGGTCTGTGTACTTCACAGTTGCACAAGAGCAGAGTTGTTGGACGTCAGGAGGTTCCTCTTTCCCCAGAGGATAGTCGTCCCATGGAACAAGTTGTGTGGCGAATGCTGATTCACCGCATACCTTCAAAAGAGAGCCGTACCAGTTTCTGGCTGGGGCGGAGGTCACAGCATACAAAAGGTAGATGGAATATTAAGTAACATAAATAAGGCTGGGTCTCAAGAGACGGCTAAGGGGTGACCTAATAGAGACCTTTAAAATGATGAAAGGTTTTGATAGAGTGGATACAGAGAGAATGTTTCCACTTGTGGGGAAGAGCATAACTAGAGGCCGTCAATATAAGATAATCACCAAGAAATCCAATAGGGAATTCAGAAGAAACTTCTTTACCCAGAGAGTGGTGAGAAGTGGTTGAAGCGAATAGTATCGATGCATTTAAGGGGAGGCTGGACAAGTACATGAGGGAGAAGGGAATAGAGGGTTATGCTGATAGATTTAGATGAGGAAAGACGGGAGGAGGCTCGAGTGGAGCATAAACGCCGGCATGGACTGAATGGGCCGAATGGCCTGTTTCTGTGACGTATTTCTATGTAAATCGTAGTCAGCTTGGTTTCCTGGACCAGTTTCGATCGCTTTGGGGGGGAGTCGGAGAGGAAGTTTGAAAGTTTTTTCCCCTAATGGGCCTGGGTTTTTACCTGTTTTGTGCCTCTCCCAGGAGATTCCATGGCTCCGGATGGATGGGAAATAGTGACATGGAAGGCAGCATTGCATGTGGCAGGCTAGATAGAATCATCTTACATCAAACCTGGTCATTCAGTCTGCAGCTCGTTCAGAGTTACTGGCTGTAATAAAGTGAAGGAAGTGCTAATAATTATTGGAGAATTGCAGAAACAGGTGAAATAAACACAGTAAATGATATCAAGTGGGTCTAAATATTCACTCTTACACTTCAAACATCAGCGACATTAATATGTAATCAGTTCATGTGCACAGACCCGGTCTCCTGACTGTAATTGTGTTCTGCAACAGAAATAAAAGAAGCCATGACGGTAGTTTACAGAGATATAAACTGGAGCTGGGTTCAGGGCAATCCTCCCACACTGAATAACACATGGTGCACTGCCACCATCTAGTGGCCAGTGTTGAATACTTCAGCACTACAATAAGGAGACGGTTCTATTGAGACTGACATGCAGCTGTCCCTAAACGGAGTCATTAGAATAGGTAAATAAGAGGGTATATCTGACATGCCAAACACTGAATACCTGTAAAACTGGATAGATAGTGTTACAATACCAACAAGATATTATAAAATATTTCTCTTTTAGAAATGGGAGGATATGTTTATAAAGCTTTGTTTTAAAGAAAGACTTGCATTTCTGTAGCGCCTTTCACGACCACCAGATGTCTCAAAGCGCTTTACAGCCAATTAAGTACTTTTGAAGTGTAGTCACTGTTGTAATGTGGGAAACGCAGCAGCCAATTTGCGCACAGCAAGCTCCCACAAACAGCAATGTGATAATGACCAGATAATCTGTTTTTGTTATGTTGGTTGAGGGATAAATATTGGCTCAGGACACCAGGGATAACTCCCCCTGCTCTTCTTCAAAATAGTGCCATGGGATCTCTTACATCCACCTGAGAGAGCAGACAGGGCCTCGATTTCACGTCTCATCCGAAAGACGGCACCTCTGACAGTGCAGCATTCTCTCAGCACTGCACTGGGAGTGTCAGCCTAGATTTTTGTGCTGAAGTCCTTGGAGTGGGTCTTGAACCCACAACCTAAAAAAAGAAACATACCGAATCTTAGTTTTTATAAATAGGGGAATCAAGTACAAAGCCACAGCAATATCACTAAATCTGTAGTTATCATTGGTTAGGCTGCAGTTAGAATATTGTGTCCAATTTTGGATGCCTTACTTTAGAAGGAGTTAAGGCATGGAGAAGGTGCTGAAGAGATTCACTCCGCTTTAGTTATTGTAGAATGTTATAGCACAGAAAGAGGCCATTCAGCCCATCGTGCCTGTGCCGGCTCTTTGAAAGAGCTATCCAATTAGTCCCACTCCCCCGCTCTTTCCCCAGAGCCCTACCAATTTTTTCAAGTATTTATCCAATTCCCTTTTAAAAGATATTATTGAATCTGCTTCCAACCTTTCAGGCTGCGCATTCCAGATCATAATAACTCGCTGTGTGAAATAATTCTCCTCATCTCGCCTCTCGTTCTCTTGCCAATTATCTTAAATCCATGTCCTCTGGTTACTGACCCTCCTGCCAGTGGAAACAGTTTCTCCCTATCTACATAAGAACATAAGAAATAGGAGCAGGAGTCGGCCATTCGGCCCTTCGAGCCTGTTCCGCCATTCAATAAGATCATGGCTGATCTTCTACCTCAACTCCACTTTCCTGCACTATCCCCATATCCCTTGATTTCCCCATAGCCAAAAAATCTATCGATCTCTGTCTTGAATATACTCAATGACTGAGCCTCCACAGCCCTCTGGGGTAGAGAATTCCAAAGATTCACCACCCTCTGAGTGAAGACATTTCTCCTCATCTCAGTCCTAAATGGCCGACCCCTTATTCTGAGACTGTGACCCCTGGTTCTGGACTCCCCAGCCAGGGGAAACATCCTCCCTGCATCTACCCTGTCAAGCTCTAAGAATGTTGTATGTTTCAATGAGATCACCTCTCATTCTTCTAAACTCTAGAGAATATAGGCCTAGTCTACCCAATCTCTCCTCATAGGACAATCCCCCATCCCAGGAATCAGTCTGGCGAACCTTCGTTGCACTCCCTCTATGGCAAGTATATCCTTCCTTAGGTAAGGAGACCAAAACTACACAATACTCCAGGTGTGGTCTCACCAGGGCCCTATATAATTGCAGTAAGACATATTTACTCTTATACTCAAATCCTCTTGTAATAAAGGCCAATATACCATTTGCTTCCCTAATTGCTTGCTGTACCTGCATGTTAACTTTCAGTGATTCGTGTACAAGGACACCCAGGTCCCTCTGAACACCAACATTTCCCAGCCTCTCACCATTTAAAAAAATACTCTGCTACCAAAGTGGATAACTTCACATTTCTCCACATTGTATTCCATTTGCCATGTTCTTGCCCACTGACTTAGCCTGTCTATATCCCCTTGAAGCCTCCTTGCATCCTCCTCACAACTTACATTCCCACCCAACTTTTTATTATCAGCAAACTTGGATATATTACATTTGGTCCCCTCATCCAAATCATTGATGTAGATTGTGAATCGCTGAGGCCCAAGCACTGATCCTTGCGGTACCCCACTAGTTACAGCCTGCCAACCCAAAAATGATCCGTTTATTCCTACTCTGTGTTTTCTATCTGTTAACCAATCCTCAATCCATGCTAGTATATTACCCCAATCCTATGGGCCCCATCTACTCTATCTAAACCCCTCATGATTTTGAACACCTTTATTAAATCTTCCCTTAACCTTCTCTGCTCTAAGGAGAACAATCCCAGCTTCTCCAGTCTCTCCACATCACTGAAGTCCCTCATCCCTCTAATGGGGCTTTTTCCGTTAGAGCGGGTATGGTTAAGAGGACATCTGATAGAGGTGTTGAAAATCATGAGGGATTTTGATAAGATAATTATTGCAAGACTCAACTGGCCGATGAGTCAGTATCTGGATGGCATCAATTCAATACCATCAGCAGAAGGAGAAAGGCAGGGGTTTGGAGAGGTTTGTTTAATGCAGTGAGTTGTTGGGACATGGAAGTCCGACCAGGAACGAGCAGATCTAGAATAGCTTTTCAAAGGGAAGTGGCAAATTGCCGGAAAAGGAAAATTGAAAAGGGTCTGGGGAATGGGAGGAATGGAAAGCTCTGTTAGAGAGCCAGTATGGGTGATATGGGCCGAATGGCCTCCGCCTGTGCTGTAAAATTCTAATCTTCTGATTATAGTCATTCCTCTTCCTCAAAGCTGCTGGCTCATGCTCGGGGACAGACACTTCTACCAGCGCGGGTATCCAAAGTCTCCGCTCGTCAGTAGGAGCCTTGCAATGAGTCTGTCGGATGTGCAACCTTAATGGGGAAAGGGGGAATCACAGCTGAGGGCAGAGGTCACCCCACATCCCAGGACCAGTGCTTTCCAGCAGGGCTGCTGGTCAGGAGTGGGGACACTGGCTGATTGTTCCTCTCCCTAGCCCAGGCACCAACAGGAGCCACAGCCAGGATTGGCCAGGAATCAAGCTTGGATTCTCCTCATCTTCATGGTTCAGCACCACGGCAGGCTGCACAGTGTTCAGCGCCATTCACAACCCCTCAGATAATGAAGCAGTCCATTCCCGCATGCAACAAGACCTGGACGATGTTCAGGCTTGGGCTGATAAGTGGAAGGTAACATTTGCGCCACACAAGTGCCAGACAATGACTATCGCCAACAAATGAGATCTAACCACCACCCCTTGACATTCAATGGTATTACCATCACCGAATCCCTCACCATCAACATCCTGGGGGTCACCATTGACCAGAAACTTAACTGGAGCAGCCACATAGGTACTGTGGCAACAAGAGCAGGTCAGAGGCTGGGTATTCTGCGGCAAGTGTCTCACCTCCTCAATCCCCAAAGCCCACCCACCATCTACAAGGCACAAGTAAGGAGTGTGATGGAATACTCTCCACTTGCCTGGATGAGTGCAGCTCCAACAACACTCAAGAAGCTCGACACCATCCAGGGCAAAGCAGCCCACTTGATTGGCACCCCATCCACCACCTTAAACATTCACTCACTCCACCACTGGCGTACCATGGCTGCAGTGTGTACCATCTACAAGATGCACTGCAGCAACTCGCCAAGGTTTCTTCGACAGCACCTCCCAAACTCGCGACCTCTACCACCTAGAAGGACAAGGGCAGCAGGCGCATGGGAACACCACCACCTCCAAGTTCCCCTCCAAGTCACACACCATCCTGACTTAGAAGTGCATCGCCGATCCTTTATCGTTGCTGGGTCAAAATCCTGGAACTCCCTCCCTAACAGCACTGTGGGAGCACCTTCACCACACGGACTGCAGCGGTTCAAGAAGGCGGCTCACCACCACCTTCTCAAGGGCAATTAGGGATGGGCAATAAATGCTGGCCTTGCCAGCGACGCCCACATCCCATAAATGAATTTTAAAAAAAGGTGGCGTATTAACTCACTGAGGCATTAACGTTTGGGGTCGAAGGGCAGATAGAACTACCGACCTGTAAAGTTCATGCTGAAAGAGACAAAATAAATTCACGTTCTCCTCTGTTTGTTACGAAGAACAGATACGAGGGGAAGGGGCTGAGGGCCTCTGTTTCAGTACCAAACGAGCGGAGGATGCTGGCATGTTTGTGTTTTGAGTTTTGAAGGGGATGGCAGCTGAAAACGATGTTTATTCTACGATGTGAAGGGGATCACATCATCCGCCAGAGAGAAAGTGGTGAGTGGGCGACTCGCTCACACCTGTGGAACAGATCTGATGTTCAGCAACCTCCCACTCACCGTCCTATTTATAGAGGCTGTGTGCTCAAAGCTGGAGTTGAGTGGAAAGCGGCCCAGGAGTGTTGCCAACCCTCTTCATTAGGTACTTGGTGGCTTTTAATCACAGCGGTGACATTGATCCCCGCTGGGATATGGAGCCAATGGAAAGGTGAACTTGTAGTAAAATATGTAGAGACTGGGGCAGCTGGGATTGTTCTCTTTAGAGCACAGAAGGGTCAGGGGAGATTTAATGGAGGTGTTCAAAGTTATGAGGCATTTTGATAAGCTAATGAGGGGAAGTGAGTCAGTATCTGGATGGCATCTATTCAATACCATCAGCAGAAGGAGAAAGGCAGGGGTTTGGAGAGGTTTGTTTAATGCAGAGAGTTGTTGGGACATGGAAGTCCGACCAGGAGCGAGCAGATCTAGAATAGCTTTTCAAAGGGAAGTGGCAAATTGTCAGAAAAGGAAAATTGAAAAGGGTCTGGGGAATGGGAGGAATGGAAAGCTCTGTTAGAGAGCCAGTATGGGTGATATGGGCCGAATGGCCTCCGCCTGTGCTGTAAAATTCTAATCTTCTGATTATAGTCATTCCTCTTCCTCAAAGCTGCTGGCTCATGCTCGGGGACAGACACTTCTACCAGCGCGGGTATCCAAAGTCTCCGCTCGTCAGTAGGAGCCTTGCAATGAGTCTGTCGGATGTGCAACCTTAATGGGGAAAGGGGGAATCACAGCTGAGGGCAGAGGTCACCCCACATCCCAGGACCAGTGCTTTCCAGCAGGGCTGCTGGTCAGGAGTGGGGACACTGGCTGATTGTTCCTCTCCCTAGCCCAGGCACCAACAGGAGCCACAGCCGGGCTTGGCCAGGAATCAAGCTTGGATTCTCCTCGTCTTCATGGTTCAGGAACATGGCAGGCTGCACAGTGTTCAGCTCCATTCACAACTCCTCAGATAATGAAGCAGTCCATGCCCGCATGCAACAAGACCTGGACGATGTTCAGGCTTGGGCTGATAAGTGGCAGGTAACATTCACGCCACACAAGTGCCAGACAATGACTATCGCCAACAAGTGAGAGTCTAACCACCGCCCCTTGACATTCAATGGTATTACCATCGCCGAATCCCTCACCATCAACATCCTGGGGGTCACCATTGACCAGAAACTGAACTGGACCAGCCACATAGGTACTGTGGCAACAAGAGCAGGTCAGAGGCTGGGTATTCTGCGGCAAGTGTCTCACCTCCTCAATCCCCAAAGCCCTCCCACCATCTACAAGGCACAAGTAAGGAGTGTGATGGAATACTCTCCACTTGCCTGGATGAGTGCAGCTCCAACAACACCCAAGAAGCTCGACACCATCCAGGACAAAGCAGCCCGCTTGATTGGCACCCCATCCACCACCTTAAACATTCACTCCCTCCACCACCGGCGTACCGTGGCTGTAGTGTGTACCATCTACAAGATGCACTGCAGCAACTCGCCAAGGCTTCTTCGGCAGCACCTTCCAAACCCGCGACCTCTTCCACCTAGAAGGACAAAGGCAGCAGGCGCATGGGAACACCACCACCTCCAAGTTCCCCTCCAAGTCACACACCATCCTGACTTAGAAATATATCGCCGATCCTTCATCGTCGCTGGGTCAAAATCCTGGAACTCCCTCCCTAACAGCACTGTGGGAGTACCTTCACCACACGGACTGCAACGGTTCAAGAAGGCAGCTCACCACCACCTTCTCAAGGGCAACTAGGGATGGGCAATAAATGCTGGCCTTGCCAGCGACGTCCACATCCCATAAACAAATTTTTTAAAAAGGTGGCGTATTAACTCACTGAGACATTAACTTGTGGGGTCGAAGGGCAGATAGAACTACCGACCTGTAAAGTTCATGCTGAAAGAGACAAAATAAATTCACGTTCTCCTCTGTTTGTGCAAAGAACAGATACGAGGGGAAGGGGCTGAGGGCCTTTGTTTCAGTACCAAACGAGCGGAGGATGCTGGCATGTTTGTGTTTTGAGTTTTGAAGGGGATGGCAGCTGAAAACGATGTTTATTCCACGATGTGAAGGGGATCACATCATCCGCCAGAGAGAAAGTGGTGAGTGGGCGACTCGCTCACACCTGTGGAACAGATCTGGTGTTCAACAACCTCCCACTCACCGTCCTATTTATAGAGGCTGTGTGTTCAAAGCTGGAGTTGAGTGGAAAGCGGCCCAGGAGTGTTGCCAACCCTCTTCATTAGGTACTTGGTGGCTTTTAATCACAGCGGTGACATTGATCCCTGCTGGGATATGGAGCCAATGGAAAGGTGAACTTGTAGTAAAATATGTAGAGACTGGGGCAGCTGGGATTGTTCTCCTGTAGACTATCCCAGCTGGGTAGAGGTGGCAGGTACATAGAAAAATAGAAAAATAGAAAAATAGGAGCTGGAGTAGGCCATTCGGCCCCTCGAGCCTGCTCCGCCATTCAATGAGATTATGGCTGATCTTCTGCCTCAACTCCATTCACCAGCCCTATCGCCATATCCCTTGATGCCCTCACTAGTCAGAAATCTATCGGCTTCTGTTTTGAATATACCCAATGACTGAGCCTCCACCGCCCTCTGGGGTAGAGAATTCCAAAGATTCACCACCCTCTGTGAGAAGAAATTTCTTCTCATCTCAGTCCTGAATGGCCGACCCTTTATCCTGAGGCTGCGGCCCCTGGTTCTAGACTCCCCAGCCAAGGGAAACATTCTCCCAGCATCCACCCTATCAAGCCCTGTAATAATTCTGTATGCTTCAATGAGATCCCCTCTCATTCTTCTGAATTCAAGAGAATACGGGCCTAGTTTACTCAATCTCTTCAATTCAATCAATCAATCAATCAACTCAATCATTTCAATATCATGGCTGATCCTCTATCTCATAACCATATTCCTGCTCTCTCCCCATACCCCTTGACGCCTTTTGTGTCTAGAAATTTATCTATCTCCTTCTTAAATATATTCAGTGACTTGGCCTCCACAGTCTTCTGTGGTAGAGAATTCCACAGGTTCACCACCCTCTGAGTGAAGAAATTTCTTCTCATCTCAGTCCTAAAAAACCCTTCACCGATGGGCATTAGTCAACCTGTTGGGGTCTTATGACAAGCTGGCAATTCTCATGATCATTTTCTGGCACTAGCCCACAAGTTACCAGCTTCATTGGATTCAATGTTATAACTTGCTGAGGTTGGATTATGATCTCTGTGTTGCCAGGGCAGTACTTGTAATCACTAGACTACAGGACCCACAATGACGCCACTCAGCATATTGCTGAACAAACTGTTTGGATGCACCAGGTTCTGTCGGCGCCATGTGCTCCTTGAAGTCATGTGATCCTTGAAGTCATGTGATCACCAGGGTGGTTGGTTTGCATTGAAGAACTGATGGCCTCTTTTTTTATGACCTTGTGATTGGCCGAGTCAACCCTTAGCTCTCAGAGACCAAGTTGACATTCGACGGTATAAGTTACAGATCAAATCAGCAAACTTGATCACAAGACCCTGATTTCACCAGGATCCTGTTGTACTGTTTGATGTTCTGCTCAATGAGCCATGCAGCTTAATTGTTTTTGGTGAGCGTAGTTTGAATGTTCTTTCTGTTTTTGGAGCTCCCGTCGATATATACCTCGGGCTCCCCTTCGAATAGCAGTTTTAAAACTGCTGACCGAGCCACGCCATTGCCTGGGACCAGAATACGTGTGAGCACCAGAAGTACTGAGGCTAAATTTCCACAGGGAGTGTCTGCTGTAACTTTGGTCAAAGACCTGAAGAAATTGATTCCGCCATTTCCATTAAAAACCCTGCTACAACACAAAACGGTGTTACTTTTGAGGTTCTTCCATGTTTAAATCTCTCCGTGGCCTCAAACCCTCCCATCTCTGCAACCTCCTCCAGCCCGACAACCCCAACTAGCAGTTTCTTTTTGTTGTGTATGTACCTTTAAGAGAGAGCTGCTTTTGCAGCTCCTGTGTACTGTAGTACCGGCAGTATATAAGCTTTTGCGCATGCCTCTGTACCCCAGTCTTGAGACTACCGTCCTCCAGTAAACACCTGTTATTTGTTAAGTTACAGCCTCTGTGTAGTTATTGAGGAAACCCTCATACCTGAAAGATCAAGGATCTTACAGTGGCGACGAGATCGATTCGAATCCAACTGCAGCTCTGTTTCGACGGCAAGGATTCAAAGATTCAATCCCTTCAAGGATTCGTTCGGGGAGGGCGGTGGAAGCAAGTCGAGGCCAGAAGCACGGGCATCAACCACGAGCAGCCGCCCAGTCATCCAGCAGAGAGTGAACATCGCAGGGGAGGCTGTTGAGAGCCGGGCTTGGTTCCCCAGCCACGACGATCCAGCAACAGACTGGCAACAGGTACATCGCACACCCTTCCCGGACAGCGGCGGCTGGAGCCGACCGACGGCAGAGGAAAAGCCGAGCAGCATCAACGGGGTAAGAGAGAGGGTGAAGAGCGCAGGGCGCAGCCGGGGGGGTTGGAAACCGAGCGGCGTTGAAGAAAAACAATCGGAGAGAGAGAGGGTAAAACAGCAGCCGGGTTCAGGACCGAGAGGCAGAAATGGGAAGGCGTACAGGAAAGTGCGCAGAGCACAGCCAGGGCTCAAGGGCTGAACATTGTCTGCAGGGAGAAGAAGGGAGAGCGCGGGAGACGCCATTGAGCCACGGAGAAGAAGGGAGAGCGCGGGAGACGCCATTTTGTGCCAGCGGAGAAGAAGGGCAAGCGCGGGAAGGAAGGAAAGCGCGGGAGACGCCATTTTGTGCCAGCGGAGAAGAAGGGAGAGCGCGGGAGATGCCATTTTCGATAGTTGAATCACGCCCAGGGATGCCGAAGAGTGGCAGTATCTCTACGTTTGACAATGAAGTCGAAGATTGGGTGACATACGTGGAACGTATTGAGGTGTACTGCCAGGCGAATGAAGTGCCAGATGCTAGGAAAGCACTGGTTTTGTTAAATTCCATGGGTGCAAAAACATATGGCTTACTGCGAAACTTAATAACCCCAGAGAAGCCCGCGGATAAGAACTTCGGAAGCATAGTAGAAATTCTACAGGACCACTTAAACCCCACACCGCTGCTGATAGCAGAAAGATTTAAATTCCACAAAAGGAACCAGCATAAAGATGAAAGTAATGCTGAGTACTTAACGGAACTGCGCAAGCTATCGACACACTGCCAGTTTGGAGTGGGACTGCAGATGCGTTAAGGGACAAGTTTGTGTGTGGGCTTCAAAGCGAAGGAACCCAGAAACGGCTTCTATCAGAAAAG
The DNA here is from genome assembly GCF_052327205.1 of Somniosus microcephalus. Lineage (NCBI taxonomy): Eukaryota > Metazoa > Chordata > Chondrichthyes > Squaliformes > Somniosidae > Somniosus > Somniosus microcephalus. The sequence goes on along the minus strand of NC_141018.1, from coordinate 16,339,924 downwards.
GATCTTACGCGGGACAAGACTTTCAGCATAGCAGTATCACACGAAGCAGCCGCAAGGGGCGCTGCAGAGATACAACGGAGACCGCAAGAATATGGCACCAATGAAATGTCATATGGAGCAGGGAAGTGTTATCGTTGCGGCAGAACAACACACGATCAGAAGGATTGTTGGTTCAAGGACCAAGTGTGCAGACAGTGTGGAAAAGCAGGACATAGCGCAAGAGTCTGCAGGTCGGGGAAGAAAACCAACAGCAAGAAATCTCCACAGGAGACGGACAAAAAGGTACATCAGGTGATGGACAGTAGTTCAGACAAACAGGAAAGTGATACAGACTCCGGAAGCATGGAGCTGGGTTGTCTGAAACTACATAAGGTAAACGAAATGGAGGATCACCAGACTATCTGGGTCATACTCAAGATAGACGGAGTCCAAGTGAAGATGGAACTGGACACAGGATCAGCCCTAACAGTCATAAACCAAAGGGACTACAAGCGGCTATTTTCACATATACCCTTGGAAGCTACAGAGATTGTCGTGAAGATGTACACGGGGCAAAAAGTCTACCCCAAAGGAAAAATAAGGGTGAAAGTGACATACAAAGGCCAGGAAATACCTAAAATGGACCTATACGTATTGCCAGATGGAGGACCACCACTACTAGGACGTGAATGGATCCGGAAGATACAATTAGACTGGCATTCCATACAGGCACTGCAGGTTGAGGCCAAAAAGGATGATGACGTCACATCTGGACGACTGTCAAAAATGCTAACTGACGCACAAGAAGGGTTCCAGGAGGGACTCGGAACACAAAAAGGTACGAAACAGCATGGAAACGCTGATGGGCTATCATGCCTGCCACTGCCTATGAGGGAGGAAGCACCAGCAGTGGACCCTATCGAGATATTTTATTCGTCAATAATTGAGCGATTGCCAGTGACCGGCGCGGATATAGAGAAGGAGACCCGCAATGATCCGACACTGTCTCGGGTATATGATTTGACGGTGAGGGGATGGCCAACACATAGCGACTCACTGTTGCCAGCATTCTCATCCAGAAGAGAACAGCTGTCAGTATGCCAGGGGACAGTGATGTGTGGATCCCGAGTGGTAATTCCACCCAAGTTAAGGGAAAGAGTGCTCAATGAGCTTCACGAAGGTCATCTGGGAGGGGTGAAAATGAAAAGCCTCACCAGGGCTTATGTGTGGTGGCCGGGAATCGATCAACAAATCGAGGGCCTAACCAAGAGCTGCTCAGGATGCCAGAAGGTCCAAAATGCACCACCACATGCCCCTCTACACCCATGGGAGTGGCCCTCCTCTCCATGGCAACGGGTGCATATTGATTTTGCTGGTCCATGCATGGACTCAATGTTCGTAATAGCAGTGGATGCTCACTCGAAATGGCCTGAGGTGATAAAAATGTCCTCAACCACTACAGAGAAAACGATTGCAGTCCTACGGACCATATTTGCCAGGAACGGCTTGCCAGAGCAGATTTGCTCTGATAATGGACTACAGTTTGTGTCCGAAGAGTTTCGGAAATTTATGAGAAGGAATGGGGTAAGGCATTACACATCCGCCCTGTATCATCCAGCCACAAATGGATTGGCTGAGAGGTTCGTACAAACCGTTAAAAAGGCGATAAAGGTCATGTGCGATGATGAAATTCCATTACAGCATAAGGTGGACAATTTCCTGTTAGCCTACAGAAATGCGACACTTACAGTTACCAACCAGACCCCGGCCATGATGTTCTTTAACCGAAGGTTGAGATCTCGTCTGGATTTGCTCAGACCAAATGTACGAAGAAAGGTTAGGAACAAGCAATTCCAGCACATCAAGGAGAAGCCGACAAGGAGCTTCAATAGAGGGCAACCAGTCTTGGCCCGTAACTAACCAACGAAAGGGAGCCAGAATCGCCTCCGCACCAAGAACAAGAACCTCAGGAAAGGCGTTATCCAGAAAGGGTCCGGAAGCCGCCCCAAAGACTGAATCTATAACTGGACTATTTCTGTTTAATGTGCATGCTAAAGTGTTAATTGTTATTTGAATATTATGGGTACTGTTAATCTAAAAGGGGAGGAATTGTTGTGTATGTACCTTTAAGAGAGAGCTGCTTTTGCAGCTCCTGTATACTGTAGTACCGGCAGTGACCACACCGGTATATAAGCTTTTGCGCATGCCTCTGTACCCCAGTCTTGAGACTACCGTCCTCCAGTAAACACCTGTTATTTGTTAAGTTACAGCCTCCGTGTAGTTATTGAGGAAACCCTCATACCTGAAAGATCAAGGATCTTACACTTTTCATAAGAACATAAGAAATAGGAGCAGGAGTAGGCCATTCGGCCCCTCGAGCCTGCTCCGCCATTCAATGAGATCATGGCTGATCTTCTACCTCATCTCCTCCTTCTGCATTGGCTTTCAGTTGCCTCGGTCTCATTGTCTGGAATTCCCAAAACCTCTCTGTCTCTCCACCTCCTTCTCCTCCTAATGTGTTCTGCATTTTTGAATCCTCTCTCACCCCCTCAATTTCTATCTATTGTCTCCCGTCCCTTCGAATACTCCCTGATGGATCCTCCCCGTGGTATTGCTAATGTTAATTCAGATTGTACATTGTTTTATAATAACCCATCATTGTACCGTGACAGATCGACCTCTAAAATGGACAGCTTGTCTCCTTAATGCTACAAAGCCTAATTGCTGTAAATCCTGAGGTTAATTGGAGGCCAATTGTTGGTGATGGAAATTTACCGATTGCGAGGTGCTTGTAAATTTCTGGCCGGTCAGAAAAAACCAGCATGAAACAACTGCCTGTAGTTCTATTTAAAAAAAAAATACTTTTGGCACTGTGAAGTCGGATGTCTAAATGTGACAGATGTGTGTTAGATGCCCAATATATTATACCTGGCTGGAAAACAAAAGGGCCGATTTTAACCCTTCCCGTCTGGCCCGAACCAGGCGGGCGGGCAGTTAAAATGGGGGTGGAATTTTAACCTGCTCTTTTGAGCAGGCGAGCGGGACAGCCACCAGAAGGCAGCAGGGGGGGTCCTCGCTTTAAATCAGACCCTCCTTAAAACCCACCTTTTCGACCAAACCAAGGTTCTAAAGGGAACCAACAGCAGGAAGTTCTTTGCCCAGCGGTCAATGCATGGAGCGGGGCGCTGGGTGGGGGGGGCTACGTGTGGCTCAGTGGGTGACACTCTCGCCTCTGCGTCAGAAGGTTGTGGGTTCAAATCCCCCCCAAATCCAGAGAGCTGAGCTCAGGGTCCGGGCTGACGCTCACGTCCCTGTGCTGCACCGTGGGACGTCTGCGCTACATTAAAGGTGCGACATAAAAGGCGAGTTGTTGTTAATCTTGCTTCTGCCTTTGGGATATAGGAACTGACATGAATCAGTCATTCATGAAAGAAAGACTTATGAAATAATACTGAGCGGCCTGCAGGTGGCGCTGTCCAGGGAGAGTATAAATACTCGGGCATGGGCCCAGCTTGCGCAGGACATTCTTAACAGGAACTAGTGAAGGACACAACTAGACCTCCATGTTGTAAAACAGTTGATTAAAGCTTTGTTTAACGCTTAGACCGAGTGCCTAGTAGTTTTCTTACGTCAGGAACTGCGCCTCATTTTTCACTCATGAATACTGGCTGACCCTCGGGCGGGCCAGCGGAGCGGAAGAGAGACGGATTTTCCTAGCCTCTACTGCGCCCGTCGTTGGTCATTGTCTGCAGGTGGTGGGCTGGGGGCGGGGTTAGAGCACTAGATGAAGCAGGCGACACAAAGCCAAACATTTCCAATGTATAATGGGAATCAATTCTCCTCAGTCGCACTGTCAAAGCCCCAGTGCCGGCTGTTGTGTAATTAAATGAATTGCACAACTCGAGTTGGAATTAGTCACATTTTCCTTCCTGATTCTTTCAGCTGGGTTTTTTTTCCTCCCCATAGCTGCCTCAGGACTTAAAGCTGCGACGAAACGCAGCCCGATCCTCAGGGCCTGGAATTAAGCAAAATTGCCGATTGGTTCGAAATGGACGAATCCAAGCAATGCAGTCCCGTGGCGGAAAAACCAGGCAGGGTTCCCTCTCCCTCTCCCGCTCTCTCTCTCTTAGGCAGTCCCTCGGAACCGAGGATGACTTGCTTCCACACTAAACATGAGTTCTCAGGTGACTGATGAGTCCGATGCGGGACCTACAGTCTCTGTCACAGGTGGGGCAGACGGTGGTTGAAGGGGGCGGGTGGGTGGGTGGGGTGCATGTGTTGACGTCTGTCCATCCACCGACTCCTGCCGAAGCTCATGTGAGGATGGGATGGGTGCGGCTGTGATGCCCGCCACTGCCAAATAGTCCGTGGGTATTTACAATCTAGGCGCACGCCTGAAGATTGGCCACTTGAGTGAGGGAGTACGGGGCACCCCCTGAACTCACACCCACAACAAGAATCAGCACATTGAGGACAGAGGGGAGAAGGCGAGAGGTGTATTTTCGGTTGATGCGGTGCAGGACTGGAACTCGCTGCATTGCTTCCTCCACAATAAATGACATCAGGGCCTTGTTAGATACTGGGACAGTTTAGAGAGAAGGATTTGACAGAAATTAATGACACAGATTCCTATCTATTGTGTAAACCTGCCCAAGGGACAATCTCGCGGCTCCAATCCCACATTGTGAATTCCTGATTCCAACTGTTCCATCAGGTTCTTTCCAGCTGTTTGGCGAGAAGATTTAGTGGGCGAGTTACCCTGACTGTACTTAGTGGCGTAAGGGAGCAATGGAACCGGAGGAGGCCTTTCAGCCCCTCGATCCTGTTCCCCCATTCAATTAGATCCTGGCTGATCTGCACCTCAATCCCATTGACCCGCCTTAGCTCCATATCCCTCGATACCCTTACCCAACAAAAATCTATCAAGTTCTCTTGAAAATTTCAATTGACCCCCCAGCATCCACAGCCTTTTTTGGGGGAAGAGAATTCCTGATTTCCACTACCCTTTGTGTGGAAAAGTGCTTCCTGATTTCATTCCTGAATGGCTTGGCTCGAATTTTAAGATTTGAAGAGCAGGGCTAATAGGGGATAGGAGGAACTTCAGCGGAGCCTGGGGGAGGAAGGCCCGGTGGAGGGGGAGACCTGGGGGAAGGGTCAGGGGAAAGGGGAGACCTGGGGGGGTGATTGTAAGGCCCGGGAGAGGGGAGCCTGGGGAAGGGGAGGCCCCAGGGGAAGGGAGCCTGGGGGAGAGGAGGCCTGGGGAAAGGGGAGACCTGGGGGGGTGATTGTAAGGCCTGGGAGAGGGGAGCCTGGGGGAGAGGAGGTCTGGGGAAAGGGGTGACCTGGGGGGGTGATTGTAAGGCCCGGGAGAGGGGAGCCTGGGGGAGAGGAGGCCCCAGGGGAAGGGAGCCTGGGGGAGAGGAGGCCTGGGGAAAGGGGAGACCTGGGGGGGTGATTGTAAGGCCTGGGAGAGGGGAGCCTGGGGGAGAGGAGGTCTGGGGAAAGGGGTGACCTGGGGGGGTGATTGTAAGGCCCGGGAGAGGGGAGCCTGGGGGAGAGGAGGCCCCAGGGGAAGGGAGCCTGGGGGAGAGGAGGCCTGGGGAAAGGGGAGACCTGGGGGGGTGATTGTAAGGCCTGGGAGAGGGGAGCCTGGGGGAGAGGAGGTCTGGGGAAAGGGGTGACCTGGGGGGGTGATTGTAAGGCCCGGGAGAGGGGAGCCTGGGGGAGAGGAGGCCTGGGGAAAGGGGAGACCTGGGGGGGTGATTGTAAGGCCTGGGAGAGGGGAGCCTGGGGGAGAGGAGGCCCCTGGGGAAGGGAGCCTGGTGGAGGGGAGGCCCTGGTGGAGGGGAGGCCCCTGGGGAAGGGGAGCCTGGGGAAGGGGAGGCCTGGGGAAAGGGGAGATCTGGGGGGGTGATTGTAAGGCCCGGGAGAGGGGAGCCTGGGGGAGAGGAGGCCCCAGGGGAAGGGAGCCTGGGGGAGAGGAGGCCTGGGGAAAGGGGAGACCTGGGGGGGTGATTGTAAGGCCCGGGAGAGGGGAGCCTGGGGGAGAGGAGGTCTGGGGAAAGGGGTGACCTGGGGGGGTGATTGTAAGGCCCGGGAGAGGGGAGCCTGGGGGAGAGGAGGCCTGGGGAAAGGGGAGACCTGGGGGGGTGATTGTAAGGCCTGGGAGAGGGGAGCCTGGGGGAGAGGAGGCCCCTGGGGAAGGGAGCCTGGTGGAGGGGAGGCCCTGGTGGAGGGGAGGCCCCTGGGGAAGGGGAGCCTGGGGAAGGGGAGGCCTGGGGAAAGGGGAGATCTGGGGGGGTGATTGTAAGGCCCGGGAGAGGGGAGCCTGGGGGAGAGGAGGCCCCAGGGGAAGGGAGCCTGGGGGAGAGGAGGCCTGGGGAAAGGGGAGACCTGGGGGGGTGATTGTAAGGCCCGGGAGAGGGGAGCCTGGGGGAGAGGAGGTCTGGGGAAAGGGGTGACCTGGGGGGGTGATTGTAAGGCCCGGGAGAGGGGAGCCTGGGGGAGAGGAGGCCTGGGGAAAGGGGAGACCTGGGGGGGTGATTGTAAGGCCTGGGAGAGGGGAGCCTGGGGGAGAGGAGGCCCCTGGGGAAGGGAGCCTGGTGGAGGGGAGGCCCTGGTGGAGGGGAGGCCCCTGGGGAAGGGGAGCCTGGGGAAGGGGAGGCCTGGGGAAAGGGGAGATCTGGGGGGGTGATTGTAAGGCCCGGGAGAGGGGAGCCTGGTGGAGGGGAGGCCCCTGGGGAAGGGAGCCTGGTGGAGGGGAGGCCCTGGTGGAGGGGAGGCCCCTGGGGAAGGGGAGCCTGGGGAAGGGGAGGCCCTGGTGGAGGGGAGGCCCCGGGGGAAGGGAGCCTGGGAAAGGGGTTGGGGAGGGAGGCCTGGCCCAGGGGGAGGGGTGGCCTGGGGTGGGTGGGGGGGGTGATTGTAAGGCCTGGGAGAGGGGAGCCCGGGGCTGGAGAGGCTCTCGCTTTCCTGGTTGGGTTCCTGAGGAAAGTGGCTGCTCCTTCCAGCTCGCAAGGAACCTCCCCCTCCCACAAAAAAAATCTCCTCACCTTTATGAGCTTCTTCTAGCCTTGCTCCAGTTGGATCGGTTTGGAATCCACAACTGTTGCCTCGTGCAGGCCTCAGGTTAAAATTGAGGCCGGGGCCCAGACAATATCATCGGGGCTTGATTTGCATATTTAAAGCAAGGCCCCACCCCCCGCTGCCTTCTGGTGGCTGTCCCGCTCGCCTGCTCAAAAGAACAGGTTAGAATTCCGCCCCCACGGGAAGGGTCAGCCGGTGCGACCATTTTAACTGCCCGCCCGCCTGGTTCGGGCCAGACGGGAAGGGTTAAAATCAGCCCTTTTGTTTCCAGCCAGGTATAATATATTGGGCACCTAACACACATCTGTCACACTTAGACATCCGACTTCACAGTGCCAAAACTATGAAAAAAGAACTAAAGGCAGTCCTTTCATGCTGTTTTTTTTTGACCTGCAGCCAGAAATTTACAAGCACCTCGCAATCGGTAAATTTCCATCACCAACAATTAGCCTCCAATTAACCTCAGGATTTACAGCAAATAGACTTTGTGGCATTAAAGAAACAAGCTGTCTTAACGACCGGGTCCATTTTAGAGGTCGATCTGTCACGGTATAATGATGGGTTATTATAAAACAATGTACAATCTGAATTAACATTAGCAATACCACGGGGAGGATCCATCAGGGAGCATTCGAAGGGACGGGAGACAATAGATAGAAATTGAGGGGGGCGAGAGAGGATTCAAAAATGCAGAACACATCTGGATTAGCCGTAGCTCAGTGGGCAGCACTCTTGCCTCGGAGTCAGAAGGTCGTGGGTTCAAGCCCCGCTCCAAAGACTTGAGCGCTAAAAGCTAGGCTGACACTTCCAGTGCAGTACTGAGGGAGTGCTGCACTGTCGGAGATGCCGTCTTTCGGATGAGACGTTAAACCGAGGCCCCGTCTGCTCCCTCAGGTGGACGTAAAAGACCCCAGGGCACTATTTCGAAAAAGAGCAGGGGGAGTTCTCCCCGGTGTCCTGGCCCATATTTATACCTCAATCAACATCACTAAAAACAGATTACCTGGTCATTATGACATTGCTGTTTGTGGGAGCTTGCTGTGCGCAAATTGGCTGCTGCATTTCAACAGTGACTCCACTCCAAGGTAGCTCATTGCTTTAAAGCGCTTTGAGATGTCCTGAAAGACACTATATAAATGAAAATTCTTCCTTTTTATTTCTGTAATAGGGTACCTTCTTCTTCTTCTTAGGCAGTCCCTCGGAACTGAGGATGACTTGCTTCCATATTAAAAATGAATTCTCAGGTGACTGATGAGTCCAATGCGGGACCTACAGTCTCTGTCACAGGTGGGGCAGACGGTGGTTGAAGGGGCGGGTGGGTGCGGTGCTTGGGTTGACGTGCGCTCCTTGCGCTGCCTGCGCTTGGCTTCCACTTGCTCCCAGCGAAGAGACTCGACGTGTTCGGTGCCTTCCCGGATGCTTCTCCTCCACTTTGTGCGGTCTTGGGTCAGGGATTCCCAGGTGTCGGTGGGGATGTTACACTTTTTCAAGGAGGCTTTGAGGGTGTCCTTGAAGCGTTTCCTCTGCCCACCTGGGGCTCTCTTGCCGCGCCGGAGCTCCGAGTAGAGTGCTTGTTTTGGGAGTCTCGTATCGGGCATGTGGACAATGTGGCTTGTCCATCGGAGCTGATCGGGTACCCCACTAGTCATGATGACAGTGAAAGCCTCCTATTTGGCCCTCTATGTTTTTAATAGAGGAGTTTCATTACCACTATGTGTGGTGGGATGGCCCTATCTCCATAGCTGTCTCTTGCTTTCTAGCAAGAGAATGCACGAGAAAGTAGCTGCAAACCCAGATCCGGGTAGAAGAAGATAGAAACTCTTGTACTTATATAATGCCTTTCATATCCTCAGGATATTCCAAAGGATTTTAAGAACCAATGGGTTATGTTCTGAAGTGCAGAGACTGTCGATATGTAGGTAAATATGTCAGTCAAGGTGAAGTTTCAGCCTAGATTTTGTGCTCAAGGCTTGGACTTGAACCCACAACCTTCTGCCTCAGAGGTCAGAGTGCTACCAACTGACATTAGGTTAATTGTGGAGAGGAAAAGAGAAAGAAAACACAGAGAAAGAGAAGGAAAGGTGGAAAAAGAGAGCGCATTGCTATCACTTGCCCTCCGCTGTGACTCCGCGTAATGAACACAGCTTGCTACATTTCGGAAGTTCTTCAACAGTTGAGTCAGAGTTGCATAAATCAGAGTGGGGGAGCGATGACCCTGAAGTGGACAAACAACTGCAACAACGTGGGCTTGTGCGCCGTCCAAGAACAAACAAATAAGAACAAACCCCAAGCACTTTAAACCAGATACGACCTGGAGTTCTTCGCCTGTGGATGAAGCTTTGACAGATGCAGCTGCCGCCAGGCTGGGAAAGTGGAAGAAATGAAGTTCTCCAGATCATTGAGGTTCAACACCGAGTTGATTTGTGGACAGTTGGTGCCGAGAAACACTTTGTACCTGTAAACGGTGGAGGGGAAAATCTGTCAGAATTGGGACATTTTTTTCTTTCTCTGATGGGATTGCGAATATTTTCCTTTAAAGAGTGAATGCCGATCATATGATCAGTGAAATGGGCTGTCAGCGGGTACTGAGGCCCACATTGTAGAGGCGCAGAATGTACATGGGCCAATTCAGGTAGATACTTGGCCCTGTGGATCTTCTGATCAGCCTCCAAGGCCCTGAGCTTAACCACCGGGATCCTGATATGTTAGGAATATAGGACCAGGAGGAGGCCATTCAACCCCTCGAGCCTGTTCCGCCACTCAATTAGATCATGGCTGATCTGTGTCTTAACTCCATCTACCCGCCTTGGTTCCGTAACCCTTAATACCCTTGTCTAACAAAAATCTATCAACCTCAGTTTTGAAATTTTCACTTGACCCCCAGCCTCAACAGCTTTTTAGTGGATAGAGTTCCAGATTTCCACTACCCTTTGTGTGAAGAAGTGCTTCCTGACATCACCCCTGATCGGCCTGGCTCTAAGTTTAAGGTTATGCCCCCTTGTTCTGGACTCCCCCCACCAGAGGAAACAGTTTCTCTCTATCCACCCTGTCAAATCCTTTAATCATCTTAAGCACCTCAATTAGATCACCCCTTAATCTTTTAAACTCAAGGGGTTGATCATTCCCAACTTCCCTCCCCCCGCCTCCAGAAATTGACGGATCTTTAATAATTGACGAACTTTGGAGCTTGTTACTGAATCCTGGCGAACTGCATTCCCGACACACATCATTAACTGCACCAAAGATCTTTTGTGAAGTATTTTTATTTTCAAAACTAGTAAACAACAGTCCAGGTCAATAACCAGTGAAGCAGGCAGTTCAAAGTGGATGATGTAAATGCTGATGTGGAAAACCACCATTCAGCTGGGTGACTGCCCCACAGCTCGTTGACACTTTGTTTGCCCGGCCATGTTAAATTTTGGCAATGTCTTTGAGCAGACCTTGTGATCTGTGACACGTCATGGGAACTGAATGTCTCTTGTGATGGGCGGGGGTGGGGGGAACAGGGGGGTGGGGGTGCGAGAGAGCCAGTGGTTTAACTGGAACTTGTTATAGATGAACTTGACCCTGCCACGTAACCTGTAGCCCCGTCCCATTCTCTTACAGGTCAAGATCGGAGAAAACCGGGCGACAGGTGATTACTCCAATCTTAAGTTTACAACCGAAAAAAAAAGCGTCAAAAGTAAAGGTGTTGGACTGGAAAAGAACAAATATTAGGCGGGGTTGCAAGGGGACCTAACCCAGATTGCTTGAGAGGGAAACCTGGCAGATAAAACAACGGGCCAGCAGCAAAGAAGACTTGCATTTCTATAGCGCCTTTCACATCCTTAGGATGTCCCAACGCGCTTTACAGTCAATGAAGTACATTTTGAAGTGTTGTAATGTAGGAAACGTGGCAGCCAATTTGCGCACAGCAAGCTCCCACGAGCAGTAACTTGATAATGACCAGATAATCTGATTTGGTGATGTTGGTTGAGGGATTAATATTTAGGACAGTGGGGAGAACGCCTTTGCTCTTTTTAAAAATAGTGCCATGGAATCTTTTACGTCTATCTGAGAGGGCAGACTGGGCCTCAGTTTAACGTCTCATCCGAAAGACATTACCTTCAATGCACTCCCTCAGTACCGCATTGGAGCGTCAGCCTAGATTATGTGCTCAAGTATCTGGAGTGAGACGTGAACCCACAACCTTCTGACTCAGAGGTGTACTCATGTATGCTGACGACACCAAGCTCTACCTCACTACCTATTCTCTCGACCCCTCCACGGTCTCTAAATTGTCAGACTGCTTGTCAGACTCCAGTTCTGGATGAGCAGAAATTTTCTCCAATTAAATATTGGGAAGACCGAAGCCATTGTTTTCAGTCCCCGCCACAAACTCCGTTCCCGAGCCACTGACTCCATCCCTCTCCCTAACATGTCTGAGGCTGAACCACATTATTCGCAACCTTGGTGTCATATTTGACCCTGAAATGAACTTCCGATCACATATCCGCAGCATAACAAAGACCGCCTACTTCCACCTCCGTAACATCACCCGTCTCCGCCCTTGCCTCAGCTCATCCGCTGCTGAAACCCTCATCCATGCCTTTGTTGCCTCTAGACTTGACTATTCCAACACACTCCTGACTGGCCTCCCACAATCCACCCTACGTAAACTTGAGGTCATCCAAAACTCGGCTGCCCGTGTCCTAACTCGCACCAAGTCCCGTTCGCCCATCACCCCTGTGCTCCCGGTTAAGCAACGCCTCGATTTCAAAATTCTCATCCTTGTTTTCAAATCCCTCCATGGCCTCGCCCCTCCCTATCTCTGTAATCTCCTCCAGCCCCACAACCCCCCGAGATATCTGCGCTCCTCTAATTCTGCCCTCTTGAGGATCCCTGATTATAATCGCTCAACAATTGGTGGCCGTGCCTTCTGTTGCCTGGGCTCTAAGCTCTGGAATTCCCTGCCTAAACCTCTCTGCCTCGCTACCTCTCTTTCCTTCTTAAAACCTACCTCTTTGACCAAGCTTTTGGTCACCTGCCCTAATTTCTCCTTATGTGGCTCGGTGTCAAATTTTTTATCTTAAAATACTCCTGTGCAGCGCCTTGGGATGTTTTACTACGTTAAAGGCGCTATATAAATACAAGTTGTTGTTGTTATTGTTGAGAGGCTACCACTGAGCCACGGCTGACACCTCAAATATTTAATTGTGAAATATTTAAGTGCGAGACGGGCAGGGCACAAATTAAATACATCTGGAACAGGAGTAAGGGAGCTGCATCAAAGGTCAGAGGGCGTGGATGGATAAGAAAATTAGGGCAGGTCAAACATCTATGAACCAGTGAGTTAGACAGCGGAGGAGAGGAGGACTATGTCAAAGGCTGCAGAGAGGTTGAGAAGGATGAGGAGGGATAATGCCGCACGGTCACAGTCTCGGAGAATATTGATGTTGACTTTTTGCTAGGACCACCTTGGTTCTGTGGGAAGGGTGAAAATCTGATTGTGGGGATTCAAATGGGGGGGAGAGATGAACATGAGAGGCAATATGTTCACGGGCTTTGTGGAGAAAAGGGAAGTTGGTCATTTGCAAGGTCGAGGGTTTTCTTTGAGGAGGGGTAGGGGGGCGACAGCGGCGTTTTTTGGAAGGGAGAAGGACAGTTCCTGGAAAGAGGGAACCGTTTACAATGTCAGCTAGCATGGGGGACACGAAGGAAGTTGGGTGTTCAGCAGTTTAATGAGGAATGGGGTTGAGAATCCAGTGTGACGCATCCCCACCCCTTTTCCAGATTGCTTATTCCCAGGTTACACCCATATAACTGACCGAGGGATATGGATGACTGTGTAGACAGAGGCAGTGATGCTGACTGGGCTTTGGTGAGGTTGGTGTGTAAGTGACTCCAGGTGGAACTTAGAAAACCTCTCGGCAAACAACCTATAAACATGTCTGGTTGGAAGGTGTGCAGCTCCATCCCAGCTCTGCTTTATTAGGACCCAAGGGCACTGATGGAACTTCAATCCCTTGTAGAATGATCAGTGGGACTGAAGCCATGGTGATACACAAAGGGCTGAGGGACAAATCAACCACCAACTCAGAGCATCACCATCAACAACTCCTCAGAATTATCTTCGGTTTCCATCAACACCAGAGTACAATAATAATTATCTTTTTAATAAACAGACTATTCCACTTGGGATGTGGGCCTCGCTGGCAAGGCCGGATATTTATTGCCCATTCCTGGTTGCCCTTGAGAAAGTGGTGCCAACTGAGCCGTTTCACTTTTACAAAAAAGCCTTCACGTGTGATTTCCAGTAGAAGGTGCGGAATGCTAAAGTTCTTCAGCAAATGCTTCGCTGTCAGTTAGTGATTGAGAGGATGTGACGAGAAGCAAGCGCGGGAGAAAGTGCTTAGCACGAACCCTGGCGTGGGGTCCTGATGTCCTATCTCCAAAGTCGCTTGCAGTCTCGTTCCGCAGAATATATGGGGCTTCTTCCTCAACAACTTGCATATGTATGCAGCGCCTTTAACGTAGCAAAATGTCCCAAGGCGCTTTGCAGGAGCGTCGTCAGACCAACGAGTGACACCGAGCCGTAGTAGGAAATAACGGGACAGGTGACCGAAAGCTTGGTCAAAGCTTTAAGGAGCATCTCAAAGGAGGAGAGCGCGGTCGAGAGGTTCAGGGAGGGAACTCCTCACGTGCGATTAGTACGTGAATCTTAGAGCGTCCTCCTCCTGTGTGTGTTCTCGCTGTCTTCTGCCTGCAGATTGGAAGATCTAAGAGGGCACAGTTGCTTCGATGATGCCCACTGATACCCAAAGGCCAGCATACAACCCACGTTGGGCCCTATGATACGTGCGTTGCGTCCTGCGGCCACACGAGGTGGGACAAGCACTTCATTCCGAATGCCTGTGAGGTGTGAGTGGAGGAACATGTCCACAAGCAGGCTGGAAGTACTTCATGGGCATTCAAGAAGAGCATTGAAAGGAATTTGACCAAATAATTCCAGGTATTGTAGGTGCTTAATACATTGAATTAATTGAATGCAACAGCCCGCTCTTTTATAATACAAACAGAAAGTGCTGGAAATACTCGGCAGGTCAGGCAGCATCTGTGGAGAGAGAAACAGAGTTAATGTTTCAGGTCGATGACCCTCCGTCAGAACTGCTCAATAACTCTCATTGGCCATTGCGGCCTAGAATTATCAGAGGAGACGTAAACCTGACAGAAAGTGGGTGGTGGGGGGGGAAGGGAGGGGGTTTGTGAGATGAGCATCTTCCCAACCCGAAGTGTGCTTTTATCTTGGCTAACCCAGTAAAGTCATGAAATTCCTTCCTACATGGCCTCCAGGTACACAGTGCGTTGGGTTGCGGCATTGTCGCTCGTCTCCTTTCTTATTGGGCAGCTTGCCTGAGGATCCTGTGGCTCTCAGTCCCAACGAGAGACACCCCCCTCCCCCCTTCCCCGCCCCACACCCCGCTGTGTTTCACTTAATCCATCAGAATTTCAAGTGCCGCCTCCGAGAAAGGGGGTCACTCTCTGCCCTGCGAAGCTGTTTGCACCAAGGGTGCTGCCTTGCAAACCATGCTGCCGGTCCCTTTAAGCTGCTGCAGGCTTTTAAATCAGACAGCAGCCTGCGATTTCCCGCCCGGAAATGGTCTCCCTTCCAATCACAGTTCCCTGGGATTACGCTACTGACACTGACCTGTAAACGGGCACGAGGGCAGCACACCCCCTCCCCCCCCACCCCCACCACCTACTTTCTGTCAGGTTCACATCTCCTCTGATAAGTCTAGGCCGCAATGGGAGTTATTGAGCATTGATATTGAGTTCCGACTCTAAACTGAAATAAAAAGAAATCTAAATTGATCTCATTGAAACGTATAGAATTCTGACAGGGCTAGACAGACTGGATGCAGGGAGGATGTTTCCCTCTGGCTGGAGGGGGGTCTAGTATGAGGGGTCACAGTCTCAGGATACGGGGTAGGACATTTGGGATTGAGATGAGGAGAAATTTCTTCACTCAGAGGGTGGTGAACCTGTGGAATTCTCTACCACAGAAAGCCGTGGAGGCCAAGTCACTGAATATATTTAAGAAGGAGATAGATAGATTTCTAGACACAAAAGGCATCAAGGGGTATGGGGAGAGAGTGGGAATATGGTATTGAGATAGAGAATCAGCCATGATCATATTGAATAGCGGAGCAGGCTCGAAGGGCCGAATGGCCGACTCCTGCTCCTATTTTTCTATGTTTCTATGATCTGAATTCAGGCAACTTCACTTTATTCTAGTAAATAACAATCCTTAAGCACGAGAGTTCGCAACGTTCGGAATTTGGATGAACTGAGTGCTAATTTCGTGGACAAACACCACAATAAGAAGGAAAGACTTGCATTTCAACCTCAGGATGTCCCAAAGTGCTTTACAGCCAATGAAGTACTTTTGAAATGCAGTCACTGTTGTAATGTAGGAAATGCAGCTGCCAATTTGCGCACAGCAAGGTTCCCCAAGCAGATAATGGCCAGAGAATCTGTTTCACGTATTTTAGTGATGTTGGTTGAGGGATAAATATTGAGCAGGACACCGGGGAGAACTCCCCTGCTGTTCAAAATAGTGCCGTGGGATCATTTACACCCACCTGACAGGGCCTCGGTTTAACGTCTCATCCGAAAGACGGCTCCTCCGACAGTGTAGCACTCCCTCAGTACTGCAACTGGGAGTGTGATATACCTATCGATTCGTCCAATGAAAAGCGATGAGTTAGGAAAGTAACTATAGGTTTTTATTGACTAAATAACAGAGCCCACCCTCATGGGTGATCGGATCCAGCAAGGAGGAATACCAGCCAGTCGACTACCTTTATACCTGGGCAGGTAGGTGGAGCCATGGGCGGAGTCAGTGATGGTCAGCCCAGGTATAACAGTGTGACAAGAGGCGACCTCGTATAGTGATACAACAGTGAGAACAGTGAGAACAATATAACAGTGATAACTATAGTGTAACGATAGTGAACGATAAAAGTGGTTTACCACATTCACCCCTTCTTTAGATTTGAGTCCGGCGGGGTGAAGTGTACTACCAGTTCTGGTATGTCAGTCTGTCCGGAGGCCTCGTAAGCCTCTCCGATCGTCGCAGCGGCGGTGTTGCATTATCCGGTCACTATGTATATAGTTCGGGAACCCGAACAAGGCGAAGAGTTCGTTCAGGCATTTAATGACCGTGGTACTGGTCATGTCTGGGCAGGGGAAGGCAAAGGGGAAACGGGAGTACTCATCAACGATGTTGAGGAAGTACACATTACGGCCGGATGACGGTAGGGGCCCCTTAAAGTCGATGCTCAGGCGCTCGAAGGGGCGGGTGGCCTTGATCAGGCTTGCTTTGTCCGGCCTATAGAAGTGCGGTTTGCACTCGGCACAGGTCTGGCAGTTCCTGGTCATGGTCCTGACCTCCTCGATGGAGTAGGTCAGGTTGCGGGCCTTAATGAAATGGTAAAGTCTGGTGACCCCGGGGTGGCAGAGGTCGTTGTGGAGGGTCTGAAGTCTATCAATATGCGCGCTGGCGCATGTAATTCGTGAAAGAGCATCAGGGGGTTCGTTCAGCTTACCTGGCCGGTACAAGATCTCATAATCGTAGGTGGATAGCTCGATTCTCCACCTCAAGATCTTGTCATTCTTGATTTTGCCCCTCAGCTTGTTATTAAACATGAAAGCGACCGAACGCTGGTCGGCGAGGAGGGTAAATCGTTTGCCTGCCAGGTAATGCCTCCAGCATCGTACCGCCTCCACGATCGCCTGGGCTTCCTTCTCGACCGACGAGTGTCGGATCTCAGGGCCCTGTAGGGTCCTTGAGAAGAAGGCCACCGGCCTCCCATCCTGGTTAAGGGTAGCGGCTAGGGCGAAGTCGGATGCATCGCTCTCCACTTGGAAGGGGATGGACTCATCCACTGCGTGCATTGTGGCCTTGGCTATGTCTCCCTTAATGAGGGAGAAGGCCGCGCACGCCTCCTCCGTGAGGGGGAAGGATGTGGACTTCATGAGGGGTCTGGCTTTGTCCGCATAATTGGGCACCCATTGGGCATAGTAGGCGAAGAGTCCCAGGGTTCTCTTAAGTGCCTTAGGACAGTGGGGGAGGGGTAGCTCCATGAGGGGGCGCATTCTTTCGGGGTCGGGGCCGATGACTCCGTTCTCTACTACACAGCCGAGGATAGCAAGGTGTGAGGTGTTAAACACACATTTCTCCTTATTGTAGGTGAGGTTCAGCCGTTGGGCCGTACGGAGGAATTTCTCCAGATTCACATCATGGTCCTGCCGGTCGCGGCCGCAGATGGTGACGTTATCTAGATAAGGGAACGTAGCCTGCAGTCCGTTCTGGTCGACCATCCGGTCCATCTCCCTTTGGAAGACCGACACCCCATTGGTGACACCGAAGGGGACCCTAAGGAAGTGGTAGAGGCGCCCGTTCGCCTCGAAGGCGGTATACTGGCGGTCCTCCGGGCTGATAGGGAGTTGGTGGTAGGCCGACTTAAGGTCGATGGTCGAGAATACTCGGTATTGTGCAATCCGATTGACCATGTCAGATATGCGGGGAAGGGGGTATGCGTCCAGCTGGGTGTACCTGTTTATGGTCTGGCTGTAGTCGATGACCAAGCGATTTTTATCGCCGGTCTTAACGACCACGGCCTGGGCACGCCAGGGGCTGCTGCTCCCCTCGATGATGCCCTCTCTCAGGAGGCGCCGCACCTCATAGCTAATGAAGGCCCTGTCCCCGGCGCTGTACCGCCTGCTCTTGGTAGCGACGGGTTTGCAGTCGGGGGTTAGGTTAGCGAACAGGGAAGGTGGCGGGACCTTGAGGGTGGATAGGCTGCAGGTGTTACGCGGTGGGCGGTTTAACATCCGCTGGTTGTTGACTGTGAGTGGGGGGAGGGGTCCACCGTATGCTAGGGTGACACTTTGGAGGTGGGATTGGAAGTCCAGCCCTAGTAGGACGGCAGCGCAGAGCTGGGGGAGGACGAGGAGTTTAAAGTTTTTATACTCCGTACCCTTAACCGACAGGGTCACAACACAGTAGCCGCTGATGTCCGTGGCGTGGGACCTTGATGCCATCGAGATTCGGTTGCGCGTTGGCAGGACGGGGAGGGAGTAGTGGCTCACCGTGTCTGGGTGGATGAAGCTCTCCGTGCTTCCGCTGTCGAACAGGCAGGTCGTGGCGTGGCCGTTTACTTTGATGTCCATCATCGACTTGGACAGGTGATGCGGGCGGGCTTGATCCAGAGTGACGGAGGCTAGTGTGTAGCTGAGCGAGTCGTTGTCGTCTGCGGGTGAGGCGGTCGTCGGGTCTGGAGGCACGGTGGCAGTCGAGCGTGGTGGGTAAAATGGCGTCTCCCACGAGGTTGGACAAAATGGCTGCCCCCATAACTCACATGAGGCACTATTGGGGTCGGTTGCCTTGATCAAAGATGGCCGCCCCATGACTCACGTGTGGGGATGCTGGCCTCTGTTGCCTTGAAGGAAGATGGCCGCCCCCACAGTTCGCATGAGGCACTGCTGGCCTCTGAAGATCCACTTCTGCAGGCCTTAGCAAGGTGGCCTTTCTTCCTGCAGGTTGAGCAGGTGGAGTTCCTAGCTGGGCAGCGCGACCTCGGGTGTTTCTCCTGGCCGCAGAAAAAGCAGCCGCGGGGGTCCGATGTCGGAGCCGGTACCGGGGGTGGCGGTCCCGATCGGGTCCGGGACGCCGACGCTGAGGTAGGTCCCGGGGGCGGCGCGGTGAAGGATATTGCGGTAGGGGTCGGGCCCGAGTCCCAGGGTCGCGAACAGTACCTGGAGAACGCCTCCTGGTCCCGATGGGCCACCTCCAGGGAGAGAGCGAGGGCTGCAGCTTTGTCCAGGTCGAGGTCCTTTGCTTCCAGTAATCGCTGCCATGAGTAGTCGGACCGTAGGCCTTTCACGAAGGCATCGCGGACGTTGTCTTCCGTATTTTCTGCCGCCGTTACTGCTTTAAAGTTACAGTCTCTGCCGAGTGCTTGTAGCACCCGTAAAAATTCCTCCACCGGCTCCCCTGGCAGTTGCGGGCGGGACCTTAGGAGGTGCCTGGTATACATGGGGTTTACCGGGGTTTGATACTGTCTTTTCAGCCGGTTGATGGCGTCCTCGTATGTTTTAAGGTCCCGGATGAGCGCGAATACTTTAGGGCTCAGTTGGGCGTTCAGAACTCTTAGCTTGGATCTCTGAGGCACGTTGGACTCTTCCAGGTAGGCTTCAAAGCAGCCCAGCCAGTGATCGAAGTCGAGGGCTGCGTTCGCTGCCCGTGGATTTAGATCCAGGTACGGTGGTCTGAGGGCTCGCAGCCAAGCCGGCTGTTGTGATTGTTGCGGCTCGGCGTCTGAAGGCTGCTGTGGCTGTTGTGGCGGGGCGTCTGGATGAGACATCTTAAAATTTAGTCAATAAAATTGATATACCTATCGATTCGTCCAATGAAAAGCGACGAGTTAGGAAAGTAACTATAGGTTTTTATTGACTAAATAACAGAGCCCACCCTCATGGGTGATCGGATCCAGCAAGGAGGAATACCAGCCAGTCGACTACCTTTATACCTGGGCAGGTAGGTGGAGCCATGGGCGGAGTCAGTGATGGTCAGCCCAGGTATAACAGTGTGACAAGAGGCGACCTCGTATAGTGATACAACAGTGAGAACAGTGATAACAATATAACAGTGATAACTATAGTGTAACGATAGTGAACGATAAAAGTGGTTTACCACAGAGTGTCAGCCTAGATTTTGCACTTAAGTCTCAAGAGTGGGACTATGAACCCACAACCTTCTGACTCAGAGATCAGTGGGCTACCAGTGAGCCACGGCTGACACCTAATTGACTTTGGAAATTCCTGCTGGAGAAAGTGTGACCGGGGGGCCGGAAAATGTTGAGTTGGGTCACTCACGGGCTTCTGGCATCAATACCCTGGTCTGGTGTGCCTGCTAGCGGAGTTCACTCTCACACCGAACCTCACGGGCTGTTACACGCTTAAAATCAGAGAGCCAGGCCATTCAGGAGTGAAGCTAGGAAACACTTCTTCACACAAAGTGGGGTAGAAGCGTGGAACTCTCTCCCACAAGAAGCAGTAGATGCTGGCTCAATTAATAACTTTAAATCTGAGATCGACAGATTTTTTGCTAGACAAGGATATGGAGCCAAAGCAGGTGGGCAGAGTGAAGATACAGATCAGCCATGATCTCACTGAATGGCGGGACAGGCTCGAGGGGCTGAATGGCCTCCTCCTGTTCCTAATAGTTGATTTGCATTGTATTTGAATTTAAAATGACGCACTTGCACATTCTGTGTGAGGGCGTCATTTTAAATTCAAATACGATGCAAATCAGCTGTTGATGTCACAGCCAATGAAATTCCCGTGCCCTCACTCCACGTCCGTTTTAGTTGGGTCTTAAAGGGCCAGCCAGTTTTCCTGCTGTTGGGAAAGGGGTCCCTCGAAACTGTGCTCACCACTTCCTTTTAGCTGCCATTCAGTCACAAGTTATGGTAATTACCGTCGGTGCTCCCCTCCCATTTATGGGAAACAAAGAGGAGCGTGTCCATTGACACCACTGTGTCAGCCAATGGGTTGGAGGCGGGGGGGGGGACTTACGGCAGGATTCACAGCAAACAGAGTCTATTTACTCAGAAAACAGTCTGCTGAAACAGCGCACTACAGCAAACAGTCTACAGAGTCTATTTAAAAAGAGTCTCTACGCAAACAGAACTCATGGCTGAAACTGCAGCAACGTCTCCCGATAAAAGCAGGATTATTGCTCCAGCAAAATGCAGTGATTGGGGAATAGTAACAGACAAATTATGTACATAAAAACAATCCCAGTGACTTACAGCAGTACGGTCTCCAGGCATGATTGACGGGGGTGGGGTGGGGTGGGGGGTTAGGTTTACGCAATCATCTCCATTCTGGCCAAGAATAGTGGTATCACTATATGCCTCCAATAAAGAGGGGACATCAGATGGCATTAGATGCACCCTTTATGGCATCAATTGTATCTACAGCTACGTGGCAGTGACAGACTTTAGACCAGTTAAAAACCTTCCCGAAATGTCTTTTTCTGACTGCCTGGACATTGAAATGTAAGAGGCATGCTGCGTAATTTCCCAAAGACCTGCTCCTCAATGGGAGAGCCTATTTCTTATGTTCTTCTGACTGAAACAGAGCCAGGGAAAGTGGAGTGAGATGATATGAAGCTGGGAAACTCTCACCATGCCAATGTGATGGAGGCATGGTGATCGGTCATACCCTATTGAAGGCTCTACAGATGTTGAGGGCAATTGTTTGGACTTTCCATAGAATCATAGAATCATAGCGCACTGAAGGTGGCCATTCAGCCCATCGTGTCTTAGTTCTGGCCGTTAGGAGAAAGGCTGGAGGACAACACAAGTTGGCTGATTCGCTCTGAAGACAAACCGGATAGCTGATTATTGTGACTTGCTGTGGATTCACTGTGGCTTCTATAAACTATGTGTTGCTGAAAGAAGCGATGCTGGTCTACAGAAGGGTTGGAGCTGATCTAGCCAGTGCTTCACACATTACTCATTGAAGCTAGAGTCAGAAAAGCTGAGCCTGGCTAAATCCTGTCTGACACTCTTCAAGTTGAAGGCTTGCATTAGTCATGGATTAAATCCTGTCCGGGCAACATTTGGGTGGTTCTGTACCGTGAAGACAACAGCTTGAGTGTAATCCTTGCAATCTTGAAAACTGAAGTGTGCTTTGCCTGAAGCAATATTGCACAGATAGTTTGCTGACTTGAGCAATATTATATTTTTGTTGACATTAAGAGTAATCCTGCCATGTTGCAACAAAAACATGGCTGTTAACAGCTGCCCTGTTGTCAAAGTATGGAGGCAGCTGTCTCTCTCTCTGTGCTTGCATGCTTGAATAGGCATGTTGATTGTGTCAGAGAGTGGCTGGGATACAGTGCAGGACTGTGCGGGTAGATGCAGGGAGGATGTTTCCCCTGGCTGGGGAGTCTAGAACCAGGGGTCACAGTCTCAGAATAAGGGGTCGGCCATTTAGGACTGAGATGAGGAGAAAGTTCTTCACTCGGAGGGTGGTGAATCTTTGAAATTCTCTACCTCAGAGGGCTGTGGAGGCTCAGTCGTTGAGTATATTCAAGACAGAGATCGATAGATTTTTGAATATTAAGGGAATCAAGGGATATGGGGATAGTGCAGGAAAGTGGAGATGAGGTGGAAGATCAGCCATGATCTTATTGAATGGTGGAGCAGGCTCGAAGGGCCAAATGGCCGACTCCTGCTCCTATTTCTTATGTTCTTATGATTGAAACAGAGCCAGGGAAAGTGGAGTGAGATGATGTGAAGCTGGGAAACTCTCACCATGCCAATGTGATGGAAGCACGGTGATCGGTCATACCCTATTGAAAGCTCTACAGGTGTTGAGGGCAATTGTTTGGACTTACCATAGAATCATAGCGCACTGAAGGTGGCCATTCGGCCCATCGTGTCAGTTCTGGCCGTTAGGAGAAAGGCTGGAGGACAATCTGCAGAACAACACAAGTTGGCTGATTCGCTCTGAAGACAACCCGGATAGCTGATTATTGTGACTTGCTGTGGATTCACGATGGCTTCTATAAACTATGTGTTGCTGAAAGGAGCAACGCTGGTCTGTGGAAATCCGATCCTGACTTTGATCCCTTTGAGAACATGAACACTAGAGTCACCTAGTGCCTTTTTTGATCAGTTGGTTGGGTCGCGGCACTTTGATGGGACGCTTGGCACATGATGAGACCTTAATGCGAGGCCCCGTCTGCCCTCTCAGGTGGGCGTAAAATATCTCATGGCACTATTTCGAAGGAGAGCAGGGGAGTTATCCCCGGTGTCCTGGCTAATATTCATCCCTCAATCAACATGACTAAAAAAAAGATTATCTGTTTATTATTGCTGTTTGTGGGAGCTTGCTGTACGCAAATTGGCTTCGGTGTTTCCTACATTACAACAGCGACTACACTTCACAAAGTACTTCATTGGCTGTAAAGCGCTTGGGATGTCCTGAGGTCATGAAAGGCGCTATAGAAATGCAAATCTTTCTCTCTTTAGATTTCAGAAATGTTGTCAACAAATATCAATAATTAATCCACATGTGATTGTGTCGTTCCTGATGAGGAGGGATAATTGGCTTGGATGCTGGAAACTCAGGGGCAGATTTTACTCTGCTGTGCACCTTTTATTTATTCGTCCATGGGATGTGGGCATCGCTGGCAAGGCTGGCATTTATTGCCCATCCCAAATTGCCCTTCAGAAGATGGTGGTGAGCCGCCTTCTTGAACTGCAGAAGGCAGTTAAGAGTCAACCACATTGCTGTAGGTCTGGAGTCACATATAGGCCAGACCGGGTAAGGACGGCAGATTTCCTTCCCTGAAGGACATTAGTGAACCAGGTGGGTTTTTGCAACAAAACAATAGTATCATGGTCACCATTACTGATAATAGCTTTTTACTCCAGATTTATTTAACTAACTGAATTTAAATTCCCCAGCTGCCATGGTTGGATTTGAACTCACATCTAGTGGATCATCAATCCAGTCCTACTGGATAACGAGGCCAGTAACATGACCACTATGCTACCATACCTGGGTAGCATTTACTTCCTGGGCTTAAACCACAGGAGAAAGGAGACAGAGACTCACAATGCTGAATCTCTGTCTCCTGTATGTTCCTTCAGGATGTCGGGGGCTTTATCCCAGGGGAGGTGGAGTGCCTGCTAAGGAGGTAGGTAGAGGTGGGAGGAGGTGTTCCCATCCCTCTCACCTCATTTCCCTCTAGGCTCCCTGCAAGGCAACCCAGGTGCAGGGGGACCCGAAGAAGCTGTAATTGGACCTTGTGTTTGGTCCCAATAAATCATAGGGTCTGAGAGGGGGGAGGTAGAAAGGTGAAGAAGGTCCAAACCAGTAAGAGGTCTTGTTTTGTGGAGAGGCCTATTGAATCCTAAGGGCTGGTGGCCTTCTAGCTAGTGTTTCTGGACATCAGTGGCCTTTGGCTATTCTGGCTGGCTTTTCACAACCCCCACACTTCTGGACACAGCAGGTCATTGCAAATCCTGGTGGGTCCAGGTTAGTTGAGGTGTAGCACATTTTGTATTGCGCCTGGTTAGCGCCCAAGTACAGGGAGGGGAGGACAATCAGTCCTATACTTGCTCTTCTCAGGCTTTGGATGCTCGTCTGAGATTCAGGCAGTTTGGAGCCAAGGACTTCAAAGGAACTTGATTTAAAATCTCGCCAACTCATGCTGGTATCATGGCTGTGTTGCCGAGTGCTCCATGGATGAACAGTGCATATCATTAAAAGTCCAGGAACGTCTCAGCTTCAATCACTGATCCAAGCTAGCTGGGTTGTCAGTGGGAGTGGAGGGACTACAAGTGGTCCAGCACTTCTGGGTTAGGGTGCGGGGGGGGGGGGGGGGGGGGGGGTGGGAAATTGGCCAGGGTTCGCACTCCTGCTCACTAACATCACTATTCCCAATGAACCCCTTCTGGAAGCGCATGCGTGCGCTCATTGAGTGAGGACAAGATCGAGCTTGTGTGTGCTGCCCCCGCACTTGGGGCGCTTGCTCATGTTCACTGTCCATGCTCACCCATAAATAGTGGCGACTTAGGCCAACTACAGGAGGGCAGCCAGCACCCATGGACCGGTATCCCAGCAAAGAGTCAGCGCCATCAGGAGAGGCTGGAAAAGGAGAAAAGGAAAACAGAATTAAAAACAATAACAATCACAATTACAATTGCCGAAGGGTCAAATGTCACAAATGCTGTCATTTGAAAGCGTTGGACATCGATGGAACGTTGGTGCTGAAGAAAGAAAACATTGCATTTATATAACACCTCAGGACGTCCCAAAGCACTTCACAGCCAATTAAGTGCTTTTTTTGGAAGTGTAGTCGCTGTTGTAATGTAGGAAACACGGTAGCCAATTTGCGCACAGCAAGCTCCCACAAACAGCAACGTGATAATGAGCAGAAAGTTTGTTTCCATTGATGTTTTAGAACTCCCCTGCTCTTCATCAAAATAGTGCCATGGGAACTTTTACATCCACCCGCGAGGCCTAGATTTAATGTCTCATCCAAAAGATGGCACCTCCGACAGTGCAGCACACTGGAGTGTCAGCCTAGATTTTTGTACTCAAGTTTCTAGAGTGGGACTTGAAGCCACAACTCTTCTGACTCAGGTGAGTGTGCTACCAACTGAGCCATGACTGACATTTGTAAGCGCTGCAACATGTGGCACCAAACAATGGGTAGGGAGTGGGGGATGCATCGCCCACACTGCGGAGAGGTGTTTAGGAGAGACCAGGAGCTTTCCCCGCAGGATTGGTTCTCCAATGACTCCTCTGGAAACGGGGAGGAATCTTCACCCCAGAGCAAGGAGAAGTTCCATTAACTGCGAGGGAGGGCTGAAAATTTTCCGTGCTTTAATGATGCATTGAGGAAGTGAATTAACAGAGGGGAGATAGTCCTCTTCACTTTGCATGGGGAGTGCTCAGATCCCAAGTGCAGTGAAGAAGAAATGGGGGCAAAGATCTGTTAGAGCAAGTCTTCAACCCACGACTCTGTCCCAGCATCTTCTGGCGTTCCCTCAGTAGGCATAACTGGACTGGCACTCTCTTTGTCTGCCTGTGGGTTGCACAGATGGAGGGGCACCCCCAAAGCTAGTGGTGAGGCTTGATGCCAAGACCCTCTGTCGGGGACCCAGCAGCTGCAGATAATTTCACCCCCACAACCCCCAACATGACCATCAGATCCCAATGCTGATGGTCAGATGAGCTGCAGACCCTGCTGGGAGCTGGATCATGCACCCGGCCAGGAAATTAGGACTGCCCTCCTCTCATAGCAGGTGACGCTTAACCTCAGGTGTGCCTGATGATCTCTGGGGGGAGATGGAGTGGGGGGGTGGGGGGGCGCAGAGGACTGAGAGGAAAATCTGCCCTTATATCTCCTCATGGGACGTACCACATGTGGCTTTGACTGAAGGATGCGCTCGTGGTTTTCTTGCTAAGAAAGAACATACAGTTACACAGCGGTTTTCGTGTCCTCGGGATGTCCCAGAGCGCTTCAGTACAGTCACTGTTGTTACCCAGGCAAATGCGGCAGCAAATTTGTGCACAGCAAACTCCCACAAACAGCAAATGAGGCGAATGACCAGATCAGCTGTTTTTGGTGATGTTGGTCAAGGAAGGATTATTGGCCAGGGCACCGGGCGAGCTTGCCCGAACGATGGCAGCTCTGACAAAGCAGCACTCCCAGTACTGTGCTAGTGTCAGGTGACATGCTCTCAAATAAAAACCCGATGGGTGGATGTACTCTTACTCATGGAGGTAAGAGGAACGTAGGAACAGGAGGAGACCATTCAGCCCCTCGAGCCTGTTCCGCCATTCAATTAGATCATGGCAGCTCTGTATCTTACCTCCATTTACCCGCCTTGGTTCTGTATCCCTTAATACTATTACCTAACAAAAATTGTTCAATCTCAGTTTTGACTTTTTCAATTGACCCTGAGCCTCATTAAAGAGTGCCAGATTTCCACTGCTGTTTGTGTGAGTAAGTGATTGCACCTCTGAATGATCTGGCTCTAATTTTAACCTAATTTTAATTTAATTCTAACCCGCTTGTTCTGGACTCCCCCCACCAGAGGAAATAGTTTCTCTATCTACCCAATCAAATCCTATAATCATCTTAAACTCCTCAATTAGATCACCCCTTAATCTTCTATAATCAAGGGAATACAAGTCTGGTCTCTGCAACCTGTCCTCGTAATTTAACCCTTTCATTCTGAAAAGGTCAGACAGAGCGCAAAATGTGAATCCTGGCTCCCGAAACTGGAAACTGTAACAAAGTGAAACCCCATCGCAACAAACGACAAGCATAAAGAGAGTCAGAAAACAATGGGACGGCTTAGCAGGCTAATGAATATGGTGCAGATGTTGTCGCCGGCAGGTCTCACCTGGCCCAAGCGACTGATGTTGAAAGGAACTGGGTAATGCGTCATGGAGCTGGCAAAAGAGCAAGACGACACGAAGCTTTCACAGGTGGCCTGAAACTGGTAGACCAGGAAAGGATGTCGATTAGGAGAGAATTCAGAGGAACTTATTCAGGGGATGAGACTCCGACAATCCTTCATATCATGTTGCATCCTGGTAATGAGTCCTTTGTCGCTCTCTCTCGAGTTGTGGAAGGGATTGGTTTTCCACTATTAGTGTAATTGGTGAAATGTCACACCTGTGTATCAGTTGGGGTAAATGAAGTGGAGCTTGGCACCATTCATTAACAGGCCCTGTGAGCAGTCAAACAGGGAAGAAGGAAAGAAAGACTTGCATTTATATAGCGCCTTTCACGCCCACCGGACGTCTCAAAGCGTTTTACAGCCAATGAAGTACTTTTATTGTTGTAATGTGGGAAAGGCAGCCATTTTGCGCACAGCAAGCTCCCACAAACAGCAATGTGATAATGATCAGATCATCTGTTTTTGTTATGTTGGTTGAGGGATAAATATTGGCCAGGACACTGGGGAGAACTCCCCCCTACTCTTCTTCGAAATAGTGCCATGGGATCATTTATGTCCACCTGAGAGAGCAGACTGGGGCCTCGGTTTAACGTCTCATCCGAAAGACGGCACCTCCGACAGTGTGGCACTCTCAGCACTGCACTGAAGTGTCAGCCTAGCTTTAATGTGCTCAAGTCCCTGGAGTGGGATTTAAACCCACAATGTTTTGACTCAGAGGTGAGCATGCCAGGGCTGAAAGTGAAACAACGCCACAGTGCAACAGAGAGCTGCTCAATGGTGGCAGTGTGACGATCTGGAGACATTAATATCCTTCTGGTTGTCCGTCAGCCGAACCAAGCTGCTCGGGGCTGGCTGTGCAACCATGCAAAGACATTTAGCATCAGCCCAAGATTCTGTCAGTGTAATTGATGCTACTCAATCCTGACGGGGTGCCAGAGATCGGATCAGCATCTCGCAGCAACATGCCAGTGTGAAGTCTTTGAGAAACGGAGGATTGCTCTTTCAAGGGTGCAACAAGAAGCGCGTTGCTATTTTTTTTTACTGAATTGTAACAGCACAAGATTGTTCGATGCAAAGTGCTGTCTACTTTATTTTTTACAGATGGGGCCTTTGTGCGCAAGCTGTGAGAGTTTGTGTTGTTTTGTATAATCGTGTTCTTGATACAATGCTGACCACAGACCGGGGTTTTTTTTGCGCTATTTCCTGCTCCCCTTGAAGCAAGTGACTTAAAAACATCTTTGGATTCAGTGCTCAGAGTCTGCTGAGGGCGTGTGTGCAGCACTGAGAGGCTTGCAGATACATGGGGCTCCTTACCTCAACCAGGAGCGACTGAACAACTGTTCCACACGTTGTTCATGAGGAGCAGCGTGGCACAGGTAAAGGGACATTCCTTATAAACTCCTACTGCTTGCTCGCTGATCTGGACTCAGAAATATTACAGCCAAGTGGTCAAGGGGGTCACAATCAGATGCTGGTGGGATGGTCTGAGATGTGTCGCCTTTAGGGTGTTGTCATAGATACTGAGCCCTCACTCTACCTCGGGACAATGTAAGGGGGGTGTTGGGGGGTTTACTCACTTCAAGCTCCTCAGGTGGGACCCTCACCCAGTGCGGCTGCAACTCCGGGGGTGGGTGTGCTCGATTCCTCGGCCACAATCTTCTTCTTAGGCAGTTCCTCGGAACCGAGGATGGATTGCTTCCACACTAAAAATTAGTTCGCAGGTGACCGATGAGTCCAATGCGGGACCTGCAGTCTCTGTCACAGGTGGGGCAGACGGTGGTTGAAGGGGCGGGTGGGCGGGGTGCTTGGGTTGACGTGCGCTCCTTGCGCTGCCTGCGCTTGGCTTCCGCTTGCTCCCGGCGAAGAGACTCGAGGTGTTCGGCACCTTCCCAGATGCTTCTCCTCCACTTTGGTTGGAAGGTCGCGCCGGAGCGCGTCTGAACTTCCGATGTGCGGTCACGACGGGTGAGACTCATCCGCTGGGAGCTCAAAGTCGGAAAGTGACCCGTATAGTGCATTTAATATTTTATAATATTAACACGTACATGGTGATCATTGCATTTCAGTCTACTGTATATTAAATAGCATCTGTGATATATGGTTTATAGCAATTCTATAATGTACGCTATATTATCACACAACCTGTCACAATTTAGTGTCAGCCATGGGTAGCACACTCACCTCTGAGTCAGAAGGTTGTGGGCTCAAGTCCCACTCCGGAGACTTGAGCACAAAAAGCTAGGCTGACACTCCAGTGCAGTGCTGAGTGAGTGTTACATTGTCGGAGGTGCCGTCTTTTGGATGAGACGTTAAAATCGAGGTCCCGCCTGTCCTCTCGGATGGACGTAAAAGATCCCATGGCACTATTTCAAAGAAGAGCAGGGGAGTTATCCCCGGTGTCCTGGCCAACATTTATCCCTCAACCAACATAACAAAAAAACAGATTATCCGGTCATTGTCACATTGCTGTTTGTGGGAGCTTGCTGTGCGCAAATTGGCTGCTGCATTTCCCACATTTCAACAGTGACTACACTCCAAAAAGTACTTCTTTGGCTGTAAAGCACTTTGAGACATCCAGTGGTCATGAAAGGCGCTATAGAAATGCAAGTCTTTTTTTTTTCTTTTAACGTAGAGCAATGTATGGTATAACACATACTGAAGAATATTATTTCTTTAATGTTGCATAGTGCATTATTATGCAGTATATTATCAATTTTCATTTGTGACGTATAATAGAATCTATAATATTTACAATATGTAGTCAATAGAGTACAGAGTGTACCTGACAATTATGGAAAGCATCAAGTCTTTGTCACACAGCAGTTGACTTGCTGGCTTTATTTAGGTTCTTGTTTCCCAATTTATCACGTGGGGTCTTAGTAGAGGATAAAGCTATGACATGCTGTGTGATACTGAGTGATCTGGCCCCCCAGCGCTTCAGTGAGCGGAGTGTACATTGTGCAGTTGGTACACTGAAGGGTCACTGGTCAAAGTGTTTCTTGCGTCATCTTCAATAAATGGAAATACTAAATAATTGGAACTAGTGTTAACGGTTGAAGGGAGGGCAGTTCAAAGGTTGATGTGATCAGATGTGTTTGTGTGTGGGTCGTTTAACCTGTCACACGGTTCCTGGAATGAAAAATGCAAGTTTCAGGATGAATCAGAGAACATGTGGTATAATTTACCACACTCCACAGTGAAAACAACAGTAAACTGCCACTTCCTATGGGCTATTTAACTTCACAGGGTGAACTTGTGAGATAAGGCTCTAGAACCAACCCTGGCTCGCTGGGATTAACTTTATCTGCTGGAAAATCAGGAGCTTCCCATCCGGCTCAAATTCCTGTCACACGTGGCTCTGCACCAGGAGCGGCGTCTCACAAAATTTACCTTCACTAATGTAGACCGACCAGTCATTTTATTGAAGGTCAGCTGTTGCTGAATAATTCTACTGAAAAATGTAGTGTTGGAGCACTGTTTTAAAAGAACAGGTCACATTTTCAGAACCCTTTTAAAAGAGGTCTAAACCATTGGGGGGACCCTTTAGAAAGAGGGTGTTGTGATGAAATATGCCATTCATCAGGCACTCTGTATTCTCTGTGTTTGATTGTGCCTGTGACTGTGACAAGCAGGGGAGTTTAGTTTCAGTTTCATTTCCTTACCTGTATTGTATTGTGTGTAGGGCTCCGCCCATACCTGGCCCCTATTTAAGCAGGCCCCAGCGTGTCTCACAGGCAGTACAGCAGATCTCTGGATGAGAGACACTTCTCCACTGTGTATTACTTTCTGAGTTAATAAAAGCCTTGCTTTGCTCCGTTAACGTTGAGTCTCGGATTCATTGAGGCACATCAATTTTATTAACTCAATTTTCAACGCAATGGATCAACTCTTGAAACCCGAACATTTGGATTTGGACCCGCATGCTTCGGACGCATCGGCACAATTCGGACACTGGTTTAAGTGTATGGAATTCTTCCTGAACAATTCCGCAGCCATCACAGACACTACGGACGCTGAAAGTATGAAACTCGGAATCCTGCGGAATTGGGTAAGCCACCGGGTTTACCCCCTCATCCAAGACGCCGACACGTACCCGGCCGCCTGCGACATCCTAAAGGCGCATTACCAGCAGCCTACGAACGAGGTGTACGCTAGGCATCTGCTCGCTACTCGCACACAGCGACCTGGGGAATCGCTGGATGAGTTCCTAGTCACCCTGAAAACGCTTGGCAAAGACTGCAAGTGCCAAGATGTAAAAGCCGCAGTGTACACTGACGAGCTTGTTCGTGATGCCTTTATCACAGGCCTCAGCTCCACTTACATCCGGCAGAGACTACTGGAAAAAACGGGATTGGACCTGAAACAGGCTGTGGACACAGCGCGATCCCTGGATGTGGCCCAGAGAAACTCGGACGCCTACTCTTCAGCCCGCGCCGCCCACGCCACCATCTTGGAAGGCATCTTCCCCGCCCGGCAGCCCGACACCGTCGGGACCCCGCTCTCCCCCCAGAAGCCCTACGACAGCCGCGATACGTCGGGGCCCCAACTGCTACTTCTGCGGGCAGCCGAAGCACACCAGAAACCTGTGCCCGGCGAAAGGCACCACCTGCTTTAAGTGCGGTAAGAAGGGGCACTTCGGGAAGGTGTGTCGAGGGAACCCCGCTGGAAAACCCGCCACCGCCGCGTGTGTGCCGTGGGAGCGGCCATCTTGGACGCCATCTTGCCCGACCTCGTGGGGTCCGCCATCTTGTGAGCAGACAGCGTGGACGCCATCTTGTCTCGATCAGGGCCCTACAGTGGCATCGGTCACAGTGGACCAGACCAGACCGCACCCGCTATCCAAATCAATGGTGGACATCGAGGTAAACGGGTGCGGGGTTAAATGTTTAATTGACAGTGGAAGCACAGAGAGTTTTATCCACCCTGAACTAGCACAACAACTCTCTCTAACGGTGGTCCCTGCTCGGGGCACCATCTCTATGGCTGATAAAACCCAGACTTCGACCATTATGGGTTACTGCGCGGTACAATTGTCCGTTAACGGAACTGTATACGATAATTTTAAATTACTAATCATGAAGAGTCTATGTGCGAGCGTGATCTTGGGCCTGGATTTCCAGTGCCACCACCAAAGCATCACGCTCAATTACGGTGGGTCCCAGCCGCCCCTCACAGTGTGCGGTCTGGCTACCCTGAAGGTAAAGCCGCCTTCGCTATTCGCGAACCTTACTCCCAACTGCCGGCCAATAGCGACCAAAAGCAGGAGGTACAGCTGGGAGGACAGGCGGTTTATCGCGACCGAGGTGGACAGACTGCTGAGGGAGCGCGTTATTGAACGCAGCAACAGCCCGTGGTGCGCCCAAGTGGTGGTGGTGAGGGGTAGCGAGAAGAAACGGATGGTGATCGACTATAGCCAAACGATCAACATGTACACCCAACTAGACGCCTACCCGCTACCCCGCATATCAGAAATGGTGAACCAAATTGCCCAATACCGGGTGTTCTCCACCACCGACCTCAAGTCAGCGTACCACCAGCTCCCTATCAGACCAGAGGACCGCCCGTACACTGCCTTCGAGGCGAACGGACGCCTCTACCAATTCCTCAGAGTCCCCTTTGGGGTGACGAATGGGGTCTCGGTCTTCCAGAGGGAGATGGACCGCATGGTTGATGACCACCACTTGCAGGCAACCTTCCCCTACCTCGACAACGTCACCATCTGCGGTCACAACCAGCAGGATCACGACTCGAACCTCGAGAGGTTCCTGAAAACCACACAAAAACTCAACCTCACTTACAACGAGGACAAGTGCGTTTTCAACACCACGCGCCTCTGCATACTAGGCAGCGTGGTGGAGAATGGGGAAATCGGACCAGACCCCGACCGATTGCGCCCCCTACGGGAGCTGCCCCTGCCCAACACTCCCAAAGCCCTGAAAAGGTGCCTGGGGTTATTTTCTTATTATGTCCAATGGGTCCCCAACTACTCCGACAAAGCCCGCCCCCTCTTGAAAGCATCCTCTTTTCCGCTCTCTGCTGAGGCCCACGCCACCTTCAAAAGCATTAAGCGGGATATTGAGCGGGCCACGCTACAGGCAGTGGACGAGAACACTCCCTTTCAAGTGGAAAGTGATGCGTCTGACTTTGCCTTGGCGGCCACCCTCAACCAGGCGGGACGGCCCATAGCTTTCTTCTCGAGGACCCTCCAAGGGCCCGAGATCAGACACTCCTCCGTGGAAAAGGAGGCCCAAGCCATCGTGGAGGCAGTGCGCCACTGGCGCCACTACCTAGCCGGCAAACGCTTCACCCTACTTACCGACCAGCGGTCGGTAGCGTTTATGTTTAATAATAAACAGACGGGGAAGATTAAAAATGATAAGATTCTCAGGTGGCGGATCGAGCTCTCCACCTTCGAGTATGACATCATTTACCGGCCAGGGGCCCTTAACGAATCCCCTGACGCCCTCTCACGAGGGATGTGTGCCAGCGCCACCGGGGATCGGCTACAGACCCTCCACAACGACCTCTGCCACCCAGGGGTCACACGGCTGTTCCACTTCATAAAGTCCCGCAACTTACCCTACTTGATTGAGGAAGTTCGGTCTCTGACCAGGAACTGCCGCACTTGCGCTGAGTGCAAGCCTCGGTTCTACCGCCCAGATAGAGCCCACTTAATCAAAGCTACACGGCCCTTTGAGCGGCTCAGCTTAGATTTCAAGGGCCCCCTCCCGTCAGTCGACCGCAATGTTTACTTCCTGAACATTGTGGACGAATACTCCCGTTTCCCATTCGCCTTCCCCTGCCCAGACATGACCAGCGCCACGGTCATTAAATGCCTCAACAGCCTGTTCTGCCTGTTCGGTATGCCGAGCTACATCCATACGGATAGGGGGGCGTCCTTCATGAGTGAAGAGCTACGCCAGTACATGCTGTCCAGGGGGATCGCCACGAGCCGTACCACCAGCTACAATCCCCAGGGTAACAGCCAGGTGGAGCGAGAGAACGGGACAGTATGGAAAGCAGTCACTCTAGCTCTAAGGACCAAGGGCCTCCCTATCTCCCGCTGGCAGGAAGTCCTCCCAGGTGTGCTCCATTCGATACGGTCGCTATTGTGTACTGCCACTAATGCCACGCCTCATGAACGAATGTTTGTCTTTCCCCGGAAATCCACCTCAGGCGTATCCATGCCGTCATGGCTCTCCACCCCAGGTCCGGTATTTGTACGAAGGCATGTGCGGGGCCACAAGACGGACCCTCTCGTGGAGTCAGTGCACCTACTCCACGCCAACCCCCAATACGCGTATGTCCGGCACGCTGACAGAAGGGAGGACACCGTGTCCATAAAAGACGTCGCCCCAGCTGGTAATGACAACAACCACGACAACAGCAACAACGATCACAGCAACGCTTACCCACCCACTATCCTTTCATCACCCCCGGAAGAACATCGACCAACGGTGCCCCCACCAACTACCCCTTCAACAACCCTGGCGGCGCCCCCGGCAGAGACCCAGGAGGCCACCGGGGACACCCAGCCGACACCCGCGGCACCACAACAGCTACGTCGGTCACAGAGGACTATCAAACCCCCGAACAGACTAAATCTGTAGAAGGGGTGAATGTGATGAAATATGCCATTCATCAGGCACTCTGTATTCTCTGTGTTTGATTGTGCCTGTGACTGTGACAAGCAGGGGAGTTTAGTTTCAGTTTCATTTCCTTACCTGTATTGTATTGTGTGTAGGGCTCCGCCCATACCTGGCCCCTACCTAAGCAGGCCCCAGCGTGTCTCACAGGCAGTACAGCAGATCTCTG
This sequence comes from Somniosus microcephalus, assembly GCF_052327205.1. Taxonomy (NCBI): domain Eukaryota; kingdom Metazoa; phylum Chordata; class Chondrichthyes; order Squaliformes; family Somniosidae; genus Somniosus; species Somniosus microcephalus. The sequence goes on along the minus strand of NC_141018.1, from coordinate 16,305,005 downwards.
GATGAGAGACACTTCTCTGTGTATTACTTTCTGAGTTAATAAAAGCCTTGCTTTGCTCCGTTAACGTTGAGTCTCGGATTCATTGAGGCACATCAGGTGTCTCACCATCAGGACCTTTAGAAAGAGTGGTCACACCATCAGTACCCTTTAGAAAGAGGGGTCTCACCATCAGGACCTTTAGAAAGAGGGGACTGACCATCAGGACCTTTAGAAAGGGGGGTCTCACCATCAGGACCTTTAGAAAGAGGGGTCTCACCATCAGGACCTTTAGAAAGAGGGGTCTCACCATCAAGACCTTTAGAAAGAGGGTGTCTCACCATCAGGACCTTTAGAAAGAGGGTGTCTCACCATCAGGACCTTTAGAAAGAGGGGTCTGACCATCAGGTCCTTTAGAAAGAGGGGCCTCACCATCAGGGCCTTTAGAAAGAGGGCGCCTCACCATCAGGACCTTTAGAAAGAGGGGCCTCACCATCAGGGCCTTTAGAAAGAGGGCGCCTCACCATCAGGACCTTTAGAAAGAGGGGTCTGACCATCAGGGCCTTTAGAAAGAGGGCGCCTCACCATCAGGGCCTTTAGAAAGAGGGCACCTCACCATCAGGGCCTTTAGAAAGAGGGCGCCTCACCATCAGGGCCTTTAGAAAGAGGGGTCTCACCATCAGGGCCTTTAGAAAGAGGGGTCTGACCATCAGGACCCTTTAGAAAGAGGGATTTCACCATCAGGACCCTTTAGAAAGAGGGGTTTCACCATCAGGACCCTTTAGAAAGAGGGGTTTCACTGTCAGGACCCTTTAGAAAGAGGGGTTTCACCATCAGGACCCTTTAGAAAGAGGGATTTCACCATCAGGACCCTTTAGAAAGAGGGGTCTGACCATCAGGGCCTTTAGAAAGAGGGATTTCACCATCAGGACCCTTTAGAAAGAGGGGTCTCACCATCGGGACCTTTAGAAAGAGGGGTCTCACCATCAGGACCTTTAGAAAGAGGGGTCTGACCATCAGGACCCTTTAGAAAGAGGGATTTCACCATCAGGACCTTTAGAAAGAGGGGTCTCACCATCAGGACCCTTTAGAAAGAGGGCTCTCACCATCGGGACCTTTAGAAAGAGGGATTTCACCATCAGGACCCTTTAGAAAGAGGGGTCTGACCATCAGGACCCTTTAGAAAGAGGGGTCTGACCATCAGGGCCTTTAGAAAGAGGGATTTCACCATCAGGACCCTTTAGAAAGAGGGGTCTCACCATCGGGACCTTTAGAAAGAGGGGTCTCACCATCAGGACCTTTAGAAAGAGGGGTCTGACCATCAGGACCCTTTAGAAAGAGGGATTTCACCATCAGGACCTTTAGAAAGAGGGGTCTCACCATCAGGACCCTTTAGAAAGAGGGCTCTCACCATTAGGACCTTTAGAAAGAGGGGTCTCACCAACAGGACCCTTTAGAAAGAGGGGTCTCCATCAGGACCTTTAGAAAGAGGGCTCTCACCATCAGGACCCTTTAGAAAGAGGGGTCTCACCATCAGGACCCTTTAGAAAGAGGGGTCTCACCATCAGGACCTTTAGAAAGAGGGGTCTCACCATCAGGACCTTTAGAAAGAGGGGTCTGACCATCAGGACCTTTAGAAAGAGGGGTCTTACCAACAGGACCTTTAGAAAGAGGGGTCTGACCATCAGGACCTTTAGAAAGAGGGGTCTCACCATGAGGACCTTTAGAAAGAGGGTGTCTCACCATTAGGACCTTTAGAAAGAGGGTGTCTCACCAACAGGACCCTTTAGAAAGAGGGGTCTTACCAACAGGACCTTTATGAAGAGGGATTCTCACCATCAGGACCCTTTAGAAAGAGGGGAATAGGGAAATAGTGGAGAACCAAGGATCTAGCGAGAATGAGGAACTGAAAGAAATTAGTATTAGTAAAATAATAGTACTGGAGAAATTAATGGGACTGAAAGCCGATAAATTCCCTGGGCCTGATGGCCTACATCCTCGGGATTTGAAAGAGGTGGCTATAGAGATAGTGGATGCATTGGTTGTCATCTTCCAAAATTCCATAGATTCTAGAACGGTTCCTGTGGATTGGAAGGTAACAAATGTAACCCCACTATTTAAGAAAGGAGGGAGAGAGAAAACGGGGAACTACAGACCAGTTAGCCTGACATCAGTAGTAGGGAAAATGCTAGAATCTATTATTAAGGCCGTGGTAACAGGACACTTAGAAAATAATAATAGGATTGGGCAGAGTCAACATGGATTTATGAAAGTGAAATCATGTTTGACAAATCTATTAGAGTTTTTTGAGGTTGTAACTAGCAGAATAGATAAGGGGTAACCAGTGGATGTGGTGTATTTGGATTTTCAGAAGGCTTTCAATAAGGTGCCACACAAGAGGTTATTATACAAAATTAGGGCTCACGGGATGGGGGGTAATATACTAGCATGGATTGAGGATTGGTTAACGGATAGAAAACAGAGAGTAGGAATAAACGGGTCATTTTCTGGTTGGCAGGCTGTAACTAGTGGGGTACCGCAAGGATCAGTGCTTGGGCCTCAGCTATTCACAATCTACGTCAATGATTTGGATGAGGGGACCACATGTAATATATCCAAGTTTGCTGATGATACAAAGCTGGGTGGGAATGTAAGTTGTGAGGAGGATGCAAGGAGGCTTCAAGGGGATATAGACAGGCTAAGTCAGTGGGCAAGAACATGGAATATAATGTGGAGAAATGTGAAGTTATCCACTTTGGTAGGAAAAATAGAAAAGCAGAGTATTATTTAAATGGTGCTAGATTGGGAAATGTTGATGTACAAAGGGACCTGGGTGTCCTTGTACACCAGTCACTGAAAGCAAACATGCTGGTGCAGCAAGCAGTTAGGAAGGCAAATGGTATGTTGGCCTTCATTGAAAGAGGATTTGAGTACAGGAGCAAGGATAAGAACATAAGAACATAAGAAATAGGAGCAGGAGTAGGCCATACGGCCCCTCGGGCCTGCTCCGCCATTCAATAGGATCATGGCTGATCTGAATCTAGACTCACGTCCACTTCCCTGCCCTCTCCCCGTAACCCCTAATTCCCTTATCTGCTAGGAAAATGTCTATCTCCATTTTAAATTTATTTAATGTTGCAGCTTCCACAGCTCTCTGGGGTAGCAAATTCCATAGATTTACTACCTTCTGAGTGAAGAAGTTTCTCCTCATCTCAGTTTTGAAAGGGCAGCCCCTTATTCTAAGATTATGCCCCCTAGTTCTAATCTCACCCATCAGTGGAAACATCCTCACCGCATCCACCCGATCAAGCCCCCTCACAATCTTATATGTTTCGATAAGATCGCCTCTCATTCTTCTGAACTCCAATGAGTAGAGTCCCAACCTACTCAACCTTTCCTCATACGTCAACCCCCTCATCTTTGGAATCAACCGAGTGAACCTTCTCTGAACTGCCTCAAGAGCAAGTATATCTTTTCTTAAATATGGAAACCAAAACTGCATGCAGTATTCCAGGTGTGGCCTCACCAATACCCTGTATAACTGCAGCAAGACTTCCCTGTTTTTATACTCCATCCCCCTTGCAATAAAAGCCAAGATTCCATTGGCCTTCCTGATCACCTGCTGCACCTGCATACTAACTTTTTTTGTTTCATGCACCAGGACCCCCAGATCCCTTTGTACTGTAGCACTTTGCAGTTTCTCTCCATTTAGATAATAACTTGCTCTTTGATTTTTTCTGCCAAAGTGCATAACCTCACACTTTCCAACATTATATTGCATCTGCCAAATCTCTGCCCACTCACTTAGCCTGTCTATGTCCTTTTGCAGGTTTTTTATGTCCTCCTCACTCACTGCTTTCCCTCCCATCTTTGTATCGTCGGCAAACTTGGATATGTTGCACTCGGTCCCTTCCTACAAATCGTTAATATAGATTGTAAAGAGTTGGGGTCCCAGCACTGACCCCTGCGGAACACCACTAGTTACTGATTGCCAGCCCGAGAACGAACCATTTATCCCAACTCTTTGTTTTCTGTTAGATAGCCAATCTTCCACCCATGCCATTATATTACCCCCAATCCCGTGATTTTTTATCTTGATCAGTAATCTTTTGTGTGGAACCTTGTCAAATGCCTTTTGGAAGTCCAAATACACTACATCCACTGGTTCCCCTTTATCCACCCTGTATGTTACACCTTCAAAGAATTCGAGCAAATTTGTCAAACATGACTTCCCCTTCGTAAAACCATGCTGACTCTGACCTATTAAATTATGTTTATCCAAATGCTCTGTTACTGTTTCCTTAATAATGGACTCCAACATTTTGCCAACCACAGATGTTAGGCTAACTGGTCTATAGTTTCCAGCTTTTTGTCTACTTCCCTTCTTAAATAAGGGTGTTACATTAGCAGTTTTCCAATCTGCCGGGACCTTTCCTGAGTCCAGGGAGTTCTGGAAAATGATCACCAATGCATCCACAATCCCTACCGCCACTTCTCTCAAGACCCTAGGATGTAGGCCATCAGGTCCGGGGGATTTATCTGCCTTAAGTCCCATTATTTTACTGAGTACCATCTCCTTAGTGATTTTAATCGTGTTTAGCTCCTCCCCCCCCCCCCCCCCCCATTGCCCCGTTTGTCCAGTGTTGGGATATTTTTAGTGTCCTCTACTGTAAAGACTGATACAAAATATTTGTTCAGCGTCTTTGCCATCTCCATGTTCCCCACCACTAGTTTCCCAGTCCCATCCTCTAAGGGACCAACATTCACTTTAGCCACCCTTTTTCTTTTTATATAGCTGTAGAAACTCTTGCTATCTGTTTTTATATTTTTTGCTAGTTTACTTTCATAATCTATCTTCCCTTTCTTAATTAATCTTTTAGTTATTGTTTGTCTTACTACAGTTATACAGGGCCTTGGTGAGACCACACCTGGAGTACTGTGTGCAGTTTTGGTCTCCTTACCTAAGAAAGGATATACTGGCCATAGACGGAGTGCAGCGAAGGTTCACCAGACTGATTCCTGGGATGGCAGGACTGTCGTATGAGGAGAGATTGGGTCGACTAGGCCTGTATTCACTAGAGTTTAGAAGAATGAGAGGGGATCTCATTGAAACGTATAAAATTCTGACAGGGCTCGACAGACTGGATGCAGGGAGGATGTTTCCCCTGGCTGGGGTGGGGGGGGGTCTAGAACGAGGGGTCACAGTCTCAGGATACGGGGTGTCACAGTCTCAGGATACGGGGTAAGATATTTAGGACTGAGATGAGGAGAAATTTCTTCACTCAGAGGGTGGTGAACCTGTGGAATTCTCTACCACAGAAGGCAGTGGAGGCCGAGTCACTGAATATATTTAAGAAGGAGATAGATAGATTTCTAGACACAAAAGGCATCAAGGGGTATGGGGAGAGAGTGGGAATATGGTATTGAGATAGAGGATCAGCCATGATCATATTGAATGGCGGAGCAGGCTCGAAGGGCCGAATGGCCTACTCCTCCTATTTTTCTATATTTCTAAGAGGAGTCTTAGTTTTTCCTGCTCCTTAGCTCTGTCACTGAGACAATTATAGTTTTGCGCCGGGTCCCTAGTCAAGACTGACTATAATTGCATTCATGTCAGCCAAACCCGTGAGTTGCTTTCCCTGCCAGGTTCAGTTCCCTAGGACACCCTTTAAATTAGAAATCTCTCCGCTGGGACCTCCTTGGCAGAACAGCATTGCCTTTTCAGCTTCCTTTTTTATCATTCACTTCAAAAATATTTCCCCATTATTAAGTTTTGAAATTTGATACAAAAGTGCTGTGCCTTTCTCAGAAGCCTCGTCCAAAGGTGTTAAAAGTTCTGCCTGCTTCAGCCAGTTGCTGTGGAGTCAGGTGGGATGCAGGTATTTTGTGCTGAAGTGTTATTTTTGCAGTCTGTGGTTTTGTGTGGGAGGTTCTTTTAGCTGGCTGAAATGTGTCTGAATATTTTCTCTAACCACACCCTGCCCGGTCGACTCAGATCCGATTTCCTTTTATCTAACCCCAGCTCTGTTGACACATCACGCTGTGGCCACACTGACTGACTGGCTAGCTGGCTGTGTGCAGGTTGGTGCTTCCTGGGGACTGAGCAGAGAGTATGGAATGACTACTCCGAAAAGTCGAGGCAAGATGAACAGCCACAGGTGAGTGACAGTCTTACTGTGTCTGTGTGGTTACTGGTGTGTGCCCCCCTCTCCCCTTTGGCACTGTGTTGCAGGGGTGTCTGTCTGTCTGCCTGTCTGCCTGCTGTTCTAGTTGCCTCAGTTCACGTTGCACTTTCAGTCGGTGACTTGTGAGGTTATCGCCCTGTGAAAGCTTGCAGCTGGGAACTCGAGCTGGCCACTTCGGATCTGTCGAAGCTGAGAAGGAATTCAACTCGTGTCTGCAATCGCATTGGAAAATAATCCCACCTCCCCACTCAAGCTGTTCAGCGGGACAATTGATCTATCTTTGTAAATCCTTAACAGAGAGACCTTGCAGGCTGCAAACTCCAAGCCAAGTGCCCCCTGCTGATGATGTGTGCGGTTTATTTTATTTTTAGTCCGGTAGGCTGTTTTGAGATGTTCTGTGTTTAACTTGTGCGCTTTATTGGTTTACGCTGAACCTTCCTGTGAGTTGCCCAAAGTGACCCGGGTACTTGGCCGACGTTTGAACACTTTAATCCCCAGGGAGGACCTGTGAGTGCGGACTGCACTCCGGGACAGCCTGTGGTACACGGAGGAGGGTCTGCCCCCGGCAACATTTGCCAAATTCTCCCAAACTTGATCCTGCACTTTGCCGTTAGCAAACAGGACACGTGGCCATGTCCCCTTTCAATCAACAGAATGTCTCTTGTCACCCAGGAACAGCTGTGTGGCACAGGATCATGTGATGGTGTACAGCTTGGAATAGTAAACAAGGAGAACAAACATTGACCTTCAACAGATGCTGAAGGAGCCTCAATGGCAACTAATACCTTCTTCACCCGACAGAAAGGGGCTTTGGAAAATGTAAATTCTGACAAATGGAGAATGGGGGTGGAATCTAGTCCAGGGACAACATTTGCCACTCTCCAGGTAAGACTGAAGGAGGTCCACCTGAGACTGTGTTAATGGCCTGAAATGGAGACTGACAGAACTGTGATATTGGTCTGTACTAGAGGTTGTATTGCTGGTCTGAAACAGAGGGGTGAATTTTAACCCCCCCCAAAATGGGAGGGTCGGGGTCGGGGTTGGGCCAGATGTTGACATTTAAAGAAACTCAAAACTGACCCCAATCCGCATCCAATCCTTCTGGGTTTAATGGAGGTGGGACAAGGGGCAGGCAGCCATTCTGCTCCCAGGAGGCGGGCTGGCAAGTTCAATATTTTAATAAGGCTGGCAGCCTCTGATTTAACCTGCTTTGCAGGTTTAAGCCCGGCCAGGAGGGAGGCGAGGACAGCTTCGGGGAGAAGGTAAGTGCTTTTCCAGCACTGCTTGTGGGCCAGGACAGGAGTGCTCCCCCCCCCGCCGCCCCCCCCCCCCCCCCCCCCCCCATCATCAGCACTCCCCATACAAAGACCCCCAGACCCCGAGGATTGGATCCCTGGGGCTGGGGATCACAGCCCCCTGCCCCCCCGGGGTCGAGGATTGGACCCCTGAGGATCAGAATCCCCCCAGGGTTGGGGTTTGGACCCACACCCAGTACCAGGGATCGACCCCCCCCCACGCTACCACTGGCAGCTGCAGACTCCCTACCCTGCTACTGCGGCCTGCTCCAGAGTCCTCCCTTCTCGACTGGCAGCCGAGCCTGTTAATCAGACTGACTTACGGGTGGGAATCCTGTCAAGGAAAAAAGTCGCGGGCAGTCCCGTCTGAAATTCCACCCCCCTCCCCCGCCTGTGCAACCCGCCGCTGTCAGTATCGGGGCCAGAGTTTGGATAGCTGGTCTGTAACAGAGGTTAAGTGGGTTTGTAATAAAGAAAGAAAGACTTGCATTTATATAGTGCCTTTCATGACCTCAAGACTTTACAGCCAATGAAGTGCTTTTGAAGTGTAGTCACTGTTGTAATGTAGGAAACGTGGCAGCCAATTGTGCACAGCAAGCTCCCACAAACAGCCATGTTATAATGACCAGATAATCCTTTTTTTTGTTATGTTGATTGACGGATAAACATTGGCCAGGACACCGGGGAGAACTCCCCTGCTCTTCTTCAAAATAGTGCCAGGGGATCTTTTACATCCACCTGAGAGAGCAGACAGGGCCTCGGTTTAACATCTCATCCGAAAGACGGCGCCTCCGACAGTGCAGCTCCTGGAGTGTCAGTCTAGAAATTTGTGCTTGACTCTCTGGAGCGGGACTTGAACCCACAACCATCTGACTCCGAGGCAGGAGTGCTGCCCACTGAGCCACGGCTGACACAGTGGTGCTCTGTAATGGCTACTAGTTGCTAGGTAGTAATATCACCTCAATGCGGAATATAAATAATACAAAGGAACCGATAGAAGATGAACCAATATAATAGACATAGCAAACACAATAAATGAAAGAATCCTAAACTCTAAATAAATATAACTCAAGAGTTTACAACAAGCCAGTCCAAGACAATTATATTGAACTGCAGTTCGGTTGCCTTTCTTCACCACCCAGATCTTCTCTGGCCCTGCTTCTCTGTCTCATGGCTCACCCGATAGCTTCTGGCCTGTCCTGAGCTGTCTTGGACCTGCCACCTCCTGTATTTCCTATTGCCTCCCACATTGTCCTGATCTTTTTTTTGCTGCTGCCCTGTTGTCCTCTCCCCCTGGAGTAACTGCGTTCAGTTCTGGGTACCGCACCTCAGGAAGGATATATTGGGGGGCAGGATGGCGGGGACGGGGTGGGTACAGTGCAGATTCACCAGAATGATACTGAGGCTTAAATTATGAATTTGTTTTGTATTCCCTCGAGTTTAGAAGGTTGAGGGGTGATCAAATTGATGTGTTCAAAATGACGAAAGGATTCGATAGGGTAGATATAGAGAAACTGGTTCCACTCGGGGGCAGGGGAATCCAGAAAAAGGGGGCAAGATCTTAAAATTACAGCTGGGCTGTTCAGGGGTTAAATCAGCGACCACTTTTTCATGCAAAGGGGAGTTGGAAGTCTGGAATTCTCCCCCCGTAAGGCAGCGGAGGCTAGGAGTCCATAGAAATGTTCACGACTGAGATCAACTGATTTTTATTAAGTAAGGGTAACTAGGGGTATGGATCAAAGGCGGGTAAATGAAACTGAGGTACAGATCGGCCATAAAAACAGAAAATGCTGGAAATACTCAGCAGGCCAGGCAGCATCTGTGGAGAGAGAAACAGAGTTAACGTTTCAGCTCGGTGACCCTTCGTCAGAACTGGGAAAAGTTGGAGATGTAACTGGTTTAATTCTCCGCTCCCACTCTGACCTCTCTGTCCTCGGCCTCTTACACTGTTCCAATGAAAATCAATGTAAGCTCGAGGAACAGCACCTCATCTTTCGATTAGGCACTTTACAGCCCCCTGGACTCGACATCGAGTTCAACAATTTCAGACTATAACCTCTGCCCCTATCTTTTTTCTCTCTCTCTCACTTGGCAGCTGTCGATCATTCTGCCAGTGCCATTTACACTTCTTCTAGAGTCATCTTTTGTTTCTTAACTTGTCCCATCACCATCTCCTTTTGCCTCGCACCATCATCGCTTTTGTTCTTTCCTCCCCTCCCCCCTCTCCCTGCCCCTACACTTGCTTAAAAACCTGTTACATCTGAAGAAGGGTCGTCGACCTGAAATGTTAACTCTGTTTCTCTCTCCACAGATGCTGCCTGACCTGCTGAGTATTTCCAGCATTTTCTGTTTTTATTTCAGATTTCCTGCATCCGCAGTATTTTGCTTTTGTACAGATCTGCCATGATCTGATTGAACAGGCTGGAGGGGCTGATTGGCCTCCTCCAGTTCCTAGATTTCTTTGTACCTGATGTTTCTCGGTTGTTTTGTTGCAGCTCTTCCCACTATCTCTTCCTTCTGGCCTCTCTGTTTCTCAAAGCTGCCCAACCTGCTGTCTCCTGCCCATTGCCTCCAGGTTCAAGAAGCTTTAAAAAAAATTAGTTTATGGGATGTGGGCGTCGCTGGCGAGGCCAGCATTTATTGCCCATCCATGATTGCCCTTGAGAAGGTGGTGGTGAGCCGCCTTCTTGAACCGCTGCAGTCCGTGTGGTGAAGGTACTCCCACAGTGCTGTTAGGGAGGGAGTTCCAGGATTTTGACCCAGCGACGATGAAGGACCAGCGATATACTTCTAAGTCAGGAAGGTGTGTGACTTGGAGGTGGTGGTGTTCCCATGCGCCTGCTGTCCTTGTCCTTCTAGGTGGAAGAGGTTGCGGGTTTGGGAAGTGCTGCCGAAGAAGCCTTGGTGAGTTGCTGCCGTGCATCTTGTAGATGGTACACACTGCAACCATGGTACGCTGGTGGTGGAGGGAGTAAATGTTTAAGGTGGTGGATGGGGTGCCAATCAAGCGGGCTGCTTTGTCCTGGATGGTGTTGAGCTTCTTGAGTGTTGTTGGAGCTGCACTCATCCAGGCAAGTGGAGAGTATTCCATCACACTCCTGACTTGTGCCTTGTAGATGGTGGAAAGGCTTTGGGGAGTCAGGGGATGAAACACTTGCTGCAGAATACCCAGCCTCTGACCTGCTCTTGTAGCCACAGTATTTATATGGCTGGTCCAGTTAAGTTTCTGGTCAATGGTGACCCCCAGGATGTTGATGTGGGGGATTCAGTGATGGTAATGCCATTAAATGTCAAGGGGAGGTGGTTAGACTCTCGCTTGTTGGATATAGTCATTGCCTGGCACTTCTGCGGGGCGAATGTTACCTGGCACTTATCAGCCCAAGCCTGAACATCGTCCTGGTCTTGTTGCATGCGGGCATGGACTGCTTCATTATCTGAGGAGTTGTGAATGGCACTGAACACTGTGCAGTCATCAGCAAACATCCCCATTTCTGACCTTATGTTGGAGGGAAGGTCATTGATGAAGCAGCTGAAGATGGCTGGGCCTTGGACATTGCCCTGAAGAACTCCTGCAGCGATGTCCTGGGGCTGAGATGATTGACATTCAACAACCACAACCATCTTCCTTTGTTCTAGGTATGACTCCAGTCAGTGGAAAGTTTTCCCCCCGATTCCCATTGACCTCAGTAAGCTGATTCTATCCGTGTATTTCCTGGCTCTGCCCAGCTCCTTCCCTAAGTTACTGACTGTCAGTAGTAGCCTCCAGCACTGCCTTACTGTTCCCAGGGCCAGCCTTACAGGTGGGTGACATGGGCGACCGCCCAGGGCGTCGTGGTCAGGGGGGCGCCGTGATCAAGGGGCGCTGCGTTCAAGAGGGTCTGACGTTAACGGCATCAACCTCTGCGAAGAACTTGGCTGTCTCCAAAGTCAGCTTCCAATGGACTGTAGCGTTATGAAGAACAAACTTTAAGTTTCAAGAGCAAGTTCCCAAACACACGGAGAGCGCTCAGGATCCTGTTCACCATGCCCATATCAGTGGCGAGCAGTGAACGGAGCTTTTCAAAGTTGAAGCTCATAAAAACATATTTGCGATCGACCATGGGAGACGATAGGCCATCTTCACTGTCTGTCGAGAATGATGTGGCTCAAAATATCTTGGTGAACAAAGTTTTTTATTTGTTAGTGCAGAGTTTAATTGAATGTTTAGTTTATTTGTCACTTGGTTATAATATTTTTTCTGACTTCCATCGTTTATTATTTAAATTATAAAAAAGGTTTGGCGATTACAGCTGTATTTCTGAAACTTTCACTAATACTACATACTTAAACTCAAAGAAAGGGTGCCAAAATACAAGTTCGGCCAGGGCGCCATTTTCCCGAAGGCTGGCCCTGACTGTTCCCATGTTTCTTCACTATGTTGCTGTTGCCCCCTGCCATCACCAAGGACCGTCTTGCCCTCCGCTCAATCCTAATGAATATTGCCCCCGCCTTAACCTTCCTTGGCTTTGTTTCCAAATTTTACAATTTAATACTGACATTTTTCTGGCAGTTCCTGTTGCAGCTTGTCTCTGCCACTGTGTTAAGACACCTACCTCTTTAACAAAACTTTTCATCACCTGTCCTAATATCTCCTTTATATGACTCAATGTCGATTTTTGTCTGATAATGCTGCTGGGAAATTCAGCTATTGGCATGGGTACAGAAATGGGCGGTACTGGATTGGCTGCCTGTTCTACACCCAGTCTGATTGAGGTCAAATCGGGAGGGTAGGGGGCAATGTTCCCGCTAATTGTTTTTGGGCCCCTTTAATGGGCTGCGCGGCCCATTCGCATTTTTTTCCATTGAGAAGCAACTGAGCCGGACCTCCAGAGCGCCGAGGAGCCGTGCAGCCTGACGGGAACATTGGGTGGGGTGGTTGTATAACAGGCAGCTGATCCACTTTGCACCCCAGCTTTACAAACAACACCCACCACCCCTCACCCCATTTTCCTGCATTCCCGGTGCCCAAGCAATCCAAAATGCTCAAATCAAGGGCCAGGAAAATTTATATTTAACTGTAACGCGCTACACCATAGTCGGTTCCATTTGTTTTCTCTTCTGTTTGCATTTTAAAATCAGGTTAAGTGACAAATTGGAATGCACAGTTTATCACTAAGATTACATGGAAGTGTCAGTCCTTTTCTAGCAGATTGCACCACTCGTCCCAGAGCACAGTGCTGAGACCATCTCTGACTTCATCCAAAGACAGCCCATACTTTACTGCAAAAGATTAGAAAACCCACAATCGTGAAAGTAATTACTGTTCATCGCGAACAGCTAAAGTAAGGGGAATAAATTGTGAAAATCAGAAATAGAGACAGAAGTATTGGAAATACAATGTGGGCTGAATTTTCCTCCCTCCCCTGCCTACTGCCACCTCCGCCCCCGCAGACTTCGATTGCATTTGCCGCCCTCGCTGGGACTGTCGCTGGCTGCCATTACCCCCCTGCATATAGATGTTGTTGGTCTTGCATCTGCTGCTCCCTGGGGCCATCTGGTGGAAGGCCTGGGCAGTGATGATAATGACCCTGCCTGGTCATGGGCTCCTCTCCCTCCATACAGGCCCACTAAACTGTGACCTTTTTAGGCCTCAGTCTCAGCTGTTTAACATCTCATCCGAAAGACGGCACCTCCAACGCCCCTCGGTGCTGCACTGGAGTGTCAGTGAAGATGATGAACGGGGGAATCTGGTTATAGTCATTGGCTTTGAGCACTCCCTCAGCCGATTGGGTGTGAGCTTGGCTCAGTTGGTAGCACTCTACCCTCTGTCGATTCCAAGGATTGTGAGTTCAAGCCCCACTCTGGGACTTGAGGTACGTAATCTCAGCACAATGCTGAGGGAGTGCTGCACAGTCGGAGGTGCCATCTTTTGGGTGAGACGTTAAACTGAGGCCGTCTCGGGTGGACGTAAAAGATCCCATGACACAGTTTGAGGAAGACCCTGGACCAACATTCCTCCCTCAACCAAAATCAAAACAGATGAATTAGTCCGTAATCTCATTTGATATTTGTTGCACTTGGCTTCTACATTTGCCGAAACACCAGTGACCACAATTTATTGGCTGTTTATGGGCTTTAGGTCAGGCCCATGATAAAATGCTATATCAATGCAAATTCTCTTTCTTCTAACTGTGTGATGAGTGTAGCAGAAGGTGACAATGTCCTCTGGGCCACAAGGTTGCCACGTCCTGATATAGCTGCAGCTTATAGTCTGTCTAGGAAGAGGGCTGCTCATTGGCACTTCAAACAGCCGAAGAAGAGTGTTCTGGTCAGAGTGCTTGTGTTGGCCCGAGGGCAATGAATGGAACATAAAAGCCAAAGGTCAAATTGCTTCTATAGCACTGACATTGTTTCAAAATGACTGGACAGCACATTGGGGGGGAGGGACTGAGAAGCACATTGGGGAGGAGGGACTGAGGCACATTGGGGAGGAGGGACTGAGGCACATTGGGGAGGAGGGACTGAGGCACATTGGGGAGGAGGGACTGAGGCACATTGGGGAGGAGGGACTGAGGCACATTGGGGAGGAGGGACTGAGGCACATTGGGGGGGAGGGACTGAGAGGCACATTGCGGGGGAGGGACTGAGAGGCACATTGGGGAGGAGAGACGGAGGCACATTGGGGAGGAGGGACTGAGGCACATTGGGGAGGAGGGACTGAGGCACATTGGGGAGGAGGGACTGAGGCACATTGGGGAGGAGGGACTGAGGCACATTGGGGAGGAGGGACTGAAGCACATTGGGGAGGAGGGACTGAGAGGCACATTGGGGAGGAGGGACTGAGGCACATTGGGGAGGAGGGACTGAGGCACATTGGGGAGGAGGGACTGAGGCACATTGGGGAGGAGGGACTGAGGCACATTGGGGAGGAGGGACTGAGGCACATTGGGGAGGAGGGACTGAGGCACATTGGGGAGGAGGGACTGAGGCACATTGGGGAGGAGAGGCTGAGAAGCACATTGGGTTTTTTACACAGTTCTGTGAGCACCCATCAGCTGCTCTACAATCTGCTCAGCAACGCCCTGACGCGATATCAGAAGGTGGCTGTGAGGAGGAAATGCTATCAGCGTGGGGCAAACAGCCCTGCACAAAGCTGACCAGTAAAACCGATGGAAAGGGCATAGAGTGGAAGCAAATGGGTGTTGGGAAGAGCAATGTGAGTTTGATATCTACATGGTCGGTATGGACAGTGATCACTAAAAGAACCATTTGTTGTATTTAAGGCTGTATGGGGGAGGGCAGATGCTCTCAATTCAAGTTACTGGAGCTTGAAAAAAATGCAAATCTTTTTCCCCCAACTGTGCCATCAACACAGTTTGCATCGATAGAATCGTTTCTAGAGCACAGCCCAGAACCCACGGCCAATGGGCTCTCTGATGTTAGACAACACGCTGGAACCTTGAGTTATTGCACAATGTTATCCTGAGAGCAGACTGAAATCTGATGGCCATTATGTTGTAAATGGATTCTTGCTGCGATTAACAATCGAACAGGAGAAATAAGCTGGATGCGTCACAGTCTGCTGTCTCTATAGAAGGTATTGGATGCCTGTCAGTCTATTATTCAGACAACATTATAAATAGCAAGCGCACTGCTCAAGTGCTTTGTGTTGAATGCTGGACACTAGATTGGATTACTGTCTTCAGTTCACCGTCAACCGCCCAGTTTTATTATTTATTAAAGCTGTTTCCCACCCCCCCCCCCCCCCCCCAATCCCCTGCACCGCTGCCAACTTCCTGGCACCAGGGGTGGCTCTGCTGCACAGAATGGGAGGAAAAAGAGGGGTAGAGCTATAGTAATAGGGGATTCTATTGCAAGGGGAATAGATAGGCGTTTCTGCGGCCGCAAACGAGACTCCAGGATGGTGTGTTGCCTCCCTGGTGCAAGGGTCAAGGATGTCTCCGAGCGGCTGCAGAACATCTTGGAACGGGAGGGTGAACAGCCAGTTGTCGTGGTGCATATAGGCACCAACGATCTAGGTAAAAAGCGGGATGAGGTCCTAAAAGCGGAATATAGGGAGTTAGGAGATAAATTAAAAAACAGGACCTCAAAGGTAGTAATCTCAGGATTGCTACCAGTGCCACGTGTTAGTCAGAGTAGAAATAGAAGGATACTTCAGATGAATACGTGGCTAGAGGAATGGTGCCAGGGGGAGGGATTTAAGTTCCTGGGACATTGGAACCGGTTCTGGGGGAGGTGGGACCAGTTCAAACCGGACGGTTTGCACCTGGGCAGGGCTGGAACCGATGTCCTAGGGGTAGTGTTTGCTAGTGCTCTGGGGGAGGGTTTAAACTAAAATGGCAGGGGGTAGGGAACCTGAGCAGGGAGACAGAGGAAAGGGAAACAAGGATAAAAGCAAAAGATAGGAAAGAGAAAAACAAAAGTGGCAGTCAGAGAAAGCAACGGTTTAAATCAAACGTGGCCACAGTAAATAATAATTCTAATAGGTCTAAGAGCGTTAAAAAAACAAGCCTGAAGGCTTTGTGTCTTAATGCGAGGAGCATTTGTAATAAGGTGGATATATTGGCTGCGCAAATAGAGGTAAACGAATACAATTTGGTTGGGATTATGGAAACGTGGCTCAAGGATGGTCAAGACTGGGAACTCAACATCCAGGGGTATTCGATATTCAGGAAAGATAGGCAAAAAGGAAAGGGAGGTGGGGTAGCATTACTGGTTAAAGAAGGGATTAACACAATTGTAATGAAGGATATTAGCTCTGATGATGTGGAATCTGTATGGGTAGAATTGAGAAATACTAAGGGGAAAAAAACGTTAGTGGGAGTGGTATATAGACCTCCAAACAGTAAGGCGGAGGTTGGGGATGGCATTAAAAAGGAAATTAAAGAAGCGTGCAATAAGGGCACAGCAGTCATCATGGGTGACTTTAATCTACATATAGATTGGGCCAACCAAATTAGCAACAATACTGTGGAGGAGGAATTCCTGGAGTGTTTACAGGATGGTTTCCTGGACCAATATGTTGAGGAACCAACCAGAGATCAGGCCATCTTAGACTGGGTATTATGTAACGAGAAAGGATTAATTAGCAAACTTGTTGTACGAGGCCCCTTTGGTCGGAGCGATCATAATATGATCGAATTCTTCATTTAAGATGGAGAATGAAGTAGTTGACTCGGAGACTAGGGTCCTCAATTTAAATAAAGGAAACTACGATGGTCTGAGGAGTGAGTTGGGTAGGATTGATTGGGGAATGGCACTCAAAGGGTTGACGGTGGATAGGCAATGGCAAACATTCAAAGACCGAATGGATGAGCTACAGAATTTGTTCATCCCAGTTTGGCATAAAAATAAAACAAAAAAGGTGACTCTACCGTGGCTAACAAGGGAAATTAGGGATAGCATAAGATCCAAGGAGAGGACATATAAATTGGTCAGAAAAAGCAATAATCCTGAGGATTGGGAGCAGTTTAGGATTCAACAAAGGAGGACAAAGGGATTAATTAAGAAAGGGAAAATAGAATATGAGAGTAAGCTTGCAGGGAACATAAAAACTGACTGTAAAAGCTTTTATAGATATGTGAAGAGAAAAAGATTGGTGAAGTCAAGCGCAGGTCCCTTGCAGTCAAAATCAGGGGAATTTATAATGGGGAACAAAGAAATGGCTGACCAACTAAATACATATTTTGGTTCTGTCTTCACAAAGGAGGACACAAATAACCTCCCAGAGATGCCGGGGAACATAGGGCCTGATGAAAGGGTGGAACTGAAAGAAATCAGTATTTGTAGGGAAATGGTGTTAGGAAAATTGATGGGACTGAAGGCCGATAAATCCCCAGGGCCTGATAATCTACATCCCAGGGTACTTAAGGAAGTGGCCCTAGAAATAGTAGATGCATTGCTGGTCATCTTCCAGAACTCGATAGACTCTGGAACAGTACCCATGGATTGGAGGGTAGCTAATGTTACCCCACTATTCAAAAAAGGTGGTAGAGAAAAAGCGTGGAATTATAGACCGGTAAGCCTGACCTCGGTAGTGGGGAAAATGCTAGAGTCCATTATAAAAGATGTAACAGCAGAGCACTTGGAAAGCAGTGACAGGATCGGACGAAGTCAACATGGATTTACAAAAGGTAAATCGTGCTTGACTAATCTACTGGAATTTTTTGAGGATGTAACTGGTAAAATAGATAAGGGAGAACCAGTGGATGTGGTGTATTTGGACTTTCAGAAGGCTTTCGATAAGGTCCCGCATAAGAGATTAGTGTGCAAAATTAAGGCACATGGGATTGGGGGCAAGGTATTGACTTGGATAGAGAACTGGTTGGCGGACAGAAAGCAAAGAGTTGGAATAAACGGGTCGTTTTCCGAGTGGCAGGCAGTGACTAGTGGGGTACCGCAAGGATCGGTCCTAGGACCCCAGCTGTTCACAATATATATTAATGATCTGGACGAGGAATTGGATGTAATATCTCCAAATTTGCAGACGACACAAAGCTGGGTGGGAGGGTATGCTGTGAGGAGGATGTCGTGAAACTCCAGTACGATTTGGACAGGTTGGGTGATTGGGCAGAAACATGGCAAATGCACTATAATGTGGATAAATGTGAGGTTATCCACTTTGGTGGCAAAAACCGGAAGGCAGATTATTATTTGAATGGCAATAGATTGGGAGAAGGGGAAGTGCAAAGAGACCTGGGTGTTCTTGTGCACCAGTCGCTGAAGGTAAGCATGCAGGTGCAGCAGGCGGTTAAGAAGGCAAATGGTATGTTGGCCTTCGTAGCGAGAGGGTTCGAGTACAGGAACAAGGATGTCTTGCTACAGTTGTACAGGGCCTTGGTGAGACTGCACCTTGAGTATCGTGTGCAGTTTTGGTCGCCTTACCTGAGGAAGGACGTTCTTGCCATGGAAGGAGTGCAGCGAAGATTCACCAGGCTGATACCTGGGATGGCAGGAATGACATATGAGGAGAGATTGTGTCGATTGGGTTTATACTCACTGGAGTTTAGATGATTGAGAGGGGATCTCATCGAAACCTATAAAATTCTGTCAGGCCTGGACAGACTAGATGCAGGAAGGATGTTTCTGATGGCCGGGGAGTCCAGAACCAGGGGTCATCGTCTAAGGATAAGTGGTAAGCCATTTAGGACTGAAATGAGCAGGAATTTCTTCACCCAGAAAGTGGTGAACCTGTGGAATTCTCTGCTACAGAGGGCGGTGGAGGCCAATTCATTAAATATATTCAAGAAGGAGTTGGATATATTTCTTAAGGCTAAAGGGATCAAGGGATATGGGGAGAAGGCAGGGACAGGGTACTGAATTTGGATGATCAGCCATGATCTCATTGAATGGCGGAGCAGGCTCGATGGGCCGAATGGCCTACTCCTGCTCCTATCTTCTATGTTTCTATGTTTATGGTGTCAGCTGTGGCTCAGTGGGTAGCACCCTCACCTCAGAGTCAGAAGGTTGTGGGTTCAAGTCCCACTCCAGGGACTTCAGCACAAAAATCTAGGCTGACACTTCAGTACAGGACTGAGGGAGTGCTGCACTGTCTGAGGTGCCGTCTTTTGGATGTGACATTAAACCGAGGCCCCGTCTGCTCTTTCATTGAACCAGGGCGTGCAGACATAATCGCATTTGAAAATCATGCATTCTGTCTGTATTGTGATACAATATTTTGATATTTACTGTTGAGTAAATACTGTAAAGTTGGTCAGAGCACAGGGTTTGCTCTGCAGTACAGATTGAGGCACTGGGAGACACAACACTGAAGTGCTACAGCGCCACCACTGATGAGAGGGTGTAATTACGCCGTGACAAGTTTACATAGGCCATTCCCATTACAAATGTGGACGTAACAATTTAACATGGAAACAAGAGGTGTGACAACAGAAAAAATGTTTTGTAGATGAGAAGTGCATGCAGTTTTTTAATGATTTATTGATGTACACAGTACATAGATGCTTTTATTGAAGTTGTGCTGTGTGGTTTGTGATCTTCACTGTCAACTCCACAAGAATTTACTATCCATAAAATATGAGGTGCATATAGAATCATAGAATGATACAGCACAGAGGGCCATTCGGCCCATCGTGCCTGTGCTGGCTCTTTGAAAGAGGCTCTCCAATTACTCCCACTCCCCTGCTCTTTCCCCATAGCCCTGCAAATTTTTCTTTTTCAAGTATTTATCCAATTCCCTTTTGAAAGTTACTATTGAATCTGCTTCCACCACCCTTTCAGGCAGTGCATTCCAGATTATCATAACTCTCTGTGTTAAAAAAATTGCCAATTATCTTAAATCTGTGTCCTTTGGTTATCAACCCTTTTGCCACTGGAAATAGTTTCACCTTATCTACTCTATCAAAGCCCCTCATGATTTTGAACGCCTCTATTAAATCCCTACTTAACCTTCTCTGCTCTAAGGAGAACAACCCCAGTTTCTCGAGTCTCTCCTCATAACTGAAGTCCCTCATCCCTGGTACCATTCTGGTAAATCTTCTCTGCACCCTCACCAAGGCCTTGGCATCCTGCCTAAAGTGTGGTGACCTAAATTGTACACAATAGAGGAGGGGCCCTGCTACCTGCCTGAAATCAGTTTATTAGGAGTCATAAGCTTCAGTATGTGAATTCTGAGAAAAAAGAGGATGAAGGGAATTAAGAAAGGAACAAACAATAGTAAGAACTATACAGCACAGATCTAATCAGTAATGAGAACTACTTTACTGGTTCCCATAGGTTTGTGCTAACAAGGTTTAACACACAAATCCAGTCACAAAGCAAGAGAGCATGGAATGGGAAGGAGGCAGTCACTTGTATGAAAGGCCCTGTGTTGTCTACCCTGGGAAGGGCGAGAGATTGTACAATGTTTGATACAGTTCAGGCTATTCCTAACAATTACATTGTGCTCTCATCTGTGAAAGAACAAGTCACGCCCTCTGAACAAATCAGCTGATGGACTCCATGCCGAGGCACAATATTACTGAGGAATAAAGTGACCTGCTGAAATATTGTATTAACAGTTAGAAATCGGGGGCTGGATTTTTAACAGTTCTGTACTTTTGCGGCTGTTTTTTCAGCAGTTTACGGGTGCATTTAACGTTTCCTACATTACAACAGTGGCATAAGAACATAAGAAATAGGAGCAGGAGTCGGCCATTCGGCCCCTCGAGCCTGCTCCGCCATTCAATAAGATCATGGCTAATCTGATCTTGGCCTCAACTCCACTTCCCTGCCCGCTCCCCATAACCCTCGACTCCCCTGTTTTTCAAAAATCTGTCTATCTCCGCCTTGAATATATTCAATGACTACACTTCAAAAAGTACTTCATTGGCAGCAAAGTGTTGTGGGGCATCCTGAGATCATGAAAGGCGTTGTATAAGTGCAAGTCTTTCTTTCTATCTTTCTATCTATCTTTCTTTCTCTCTCTCTCTTTCCTTCTTTCTCTCTTTCTTTCTCTTTCTTTCTTTCGCTCTTTCTTTCTCTTTTTGCCAAGCACTTTTTCATGATGACGCCCCTTTAAATTGAAGGGCGCAAAACTCACCCCAACAGCCGCACCCCGTCACACGTCAGACCACTGAACCAGTTCTGCTACTCCATTGTTCGTTTGTCCTCAGACCCAGTGCTGTGCTTCAATCTACGGGGATGGATTGAGTGAGGTTGTCCTGTTTGCGCCGCTAGGAAACCACCTCCATTCAGTGTCCCACTCATACAATCTCCCGGGAGATGTGGGAAAAAAAAACCTTAGGCTAATTTAGGAAAAAGACATTCTGTGAAATTCCCCTCCAGAGGCAATCGAGGAAGCTCCAGGAGACCATGAAGCTTGATGGCTCTAGTCCCCAGTTAACCCGCCCACCTTCTATAACTCCACCCGCAGGAACTCATCCAGATCCCTTCTGGAAACCTGCAGAGAATTCACATTGACACCACACAAACTGGTCAATCCAGTTCAGCAATCGACGACTCTCTGTGAAAAGAACAGAGGACAGCACGGTGGCATAGTGGTTAGCACTGTTGCCTCACAGCGCCAGGGACCCGGGTTCGAATCTGGCCTCAGGTGACTGTCTGTGTGGAATTTGCACATTCTCCCCGTGTTTGCGTGGGTTTCCTCCGGGTGCTCCGGTTTCCTCCCACAGTCCAAAGATGTGCGGGTTAGGTTGATTGACTATGATAAATTGACCCTTAGTGTTAGGGGGATTAAATACCTGGGGTTACGGGGATAGGGTGGGATATGTGTTGGTGTAGGGGTTACGGGAATCGGGTGGGATATGTGTCGGTGCAGGCTCGATGGGCCGAAATGGCCTCTATCTGCACTGTGGGGTTTCTGTGATTTCTGTGGACTGACGATTCCCCAGCAGAGTGGGCCAACAGCGGATGAGAGGGAGATCAAATAGAAGAGGGAAATCAACCAGGGAGAGGATTCATTACTAAGAGACCAAATGGATATCAGAGGAAAAAAAGGAGCGACCGAGACAAATGAGATCAAATAAAGTAGAGAGATTAACAACAAGAACCAGCCGGGGAAAGTGCGAGAGAGAGATTAGCGAGGAGGATTAGGGACGAGAGATTGTACCAGAATGGGAACAGATCAGCTAATGTGTGAACAAATTTCAAGTTGCGACCCCGCAGTATAGATTCCTGAGGCCGATCTGAACCATAGGAGGGGAGCAGAGTCTCTGAATCCCAGTGCTGCTGCTGTGGGTATTAAACTCGGCTTTTCTGAGCTGGCCCATTCTTGCCGCGAGCAGCCCCACTTCCAGCTGTAACCAGAAAGTTTTTTTTAATGTCATTTGCCTGAGCGTGCTTTTAGCTGCAAGCAGAATGTGACTTTTCAGATTGGCTCGTTGACAGCTCTGAGCAGCCCAGCAAGTATTTCTGCTGAAGGGGAGGTGTTGTAGCGTGTTCTTTAGCGTTATGCCAAGCCGGTTTGTCCAGCAAGACGGCAGCAGCATGGAAATTCTGCTACCATAGCAAAATACTGCAGATGCTGGAAATCCGAAAAAATGTTGACTCTATTTCTCTCTCCACGGATGTTGCCTGGCCTGCTGAGTTTTTCCAGCATTTTCGGTTGTTATTTTGGAAATTCTGCTGTTCGCTCGGGGCGGAAACCCAGTGGAGCTGGAGCGACGGTTTCGACCCTTGCTCGCTGCACCAGGAGCTCACAGCGGAGTGGGTCAGGGCGCTCCTTCTGCCCATCCCCTTCCCTCCGCTGTCCGAGCATCACTTTTAGGGGGCAGGCTCCTGGGCACCCCGTGAAATCCCGTAGGTTACGCTGCCCCTGTGGGCCAGCAGTAAGTACGCCTGCATACAGGGCCATAGGTGGGCACCCTGCAATGCCCTACTCAAATGGCATTCGACCCCAGGAAGATGCATTCCTCGTTGAATATGTGAGAAGTCACACAACACCAGGTTATAGTCCAACAGCTTTATTTGAAATCACAAGCTTTCGGAGCGCTGCTCCTTGGTCAGGTGAAGTCACCTGATGAAGGAGCAGTGCTCCGAAAGCTTGTGATTTCAAATAAAGCTGTTGGACTATAACCTGGTGTTGTGTGACTTCTCACATTTGTCCACCCCAGTCCAACACCGGCATCTCCACATCGTTGAATATGGGCGCGTGGCGGGTGGGGGGCTACCAGCGAGGGAGCAGCAGCAGTGAAGATGTGGTCCAGTGAAGTCTTCAGCCAGATCTACCAGCTCTCCCACCCACTCCCCCCATTTCCTCCAGAGCGACAAGTCTAACAGGACTAGACAGATTAGATGCAGGAAGGATGTTCCCGATGGTCGGGGAGTCCAGAACCAGGGGTCACAGTCTAAGGATAAGGGGTAAGCCATTTAGGACAGAGATGAGGAGGAATTTCTTCACCCAGAGAGTGGTGAACCTGTGGAATTCTCTACCACAGAAGGCAGTTGAGGCCAATTCATTAAATATATTCAGGAAGGAGTTAAATATTTCTTAAGGCTAAAGGGATCAAGGGAGATGGGGAGAAAGCAGGGGCAGGGTACTGAGTTTGGATGATCAGCCATGATCGCATTGAATGGCAGAGCAGGCTCGAGGGGCCGAATGGCCTACTCCTGCTCCTATCTTCTATGTTTCTATGTAAGTCACCAAACCGACATCTTGCCAATCTGCGGGATGAGCCCCCATGAGTGCCGGTACCGGTGCATGTCATTTAAACGATCCCATCCCTGGAATTTGGAATGGGGTCACGGTGAGGTCAGGGCAGTAGTTCTGCCTCACCACCATTGCGATGGCGAATGGGATTCGCTGCTGGAATTTTTAAAATTCATTCCTGGGATGTGGGTGTCGCTGGCAAGGCCGGCATTTATTGCCCATCCCTAATTGCCCTTGAGAAGGTGGTGGTGAGCCGCCTTCTTGAACCGCTGCAGTCCGTGTGGTGAAGGTGCTCCCACAGTGCTGTTAGGGAGGGAGTTCCAGGATTTTGACCCAGCGGCGATGAAGGATCGGCGCTATATTTCCAAGTCGGGATGGTGTGTGACTTGGAGGGTTACTTGGAGGTGGTGGTGTTCCCATGCGCCTGCTGCCCTTGTCCTTCTAGGTGGTAGAAGTCACGGGTTTGGGAGGTGCTGCCGAAGAAGCCTTGGCGAGTTGCTGCAGTGCATCTTGTAGATGGTACACACTGCAGCCACGGTGCGCTGGTGGTGGAGGGAGTGAATGTTTAAGGTGGTGGATTTGTAGGCTTCTGTTTTCACCTATTTTGAGAGCTTGCAAGGGATTTCGGTAAAATACAGGAAACATCTTCAACTGGGCCTTTCCGTAGAATACCAGCGAGTGCTGGTTGAGCATGACTGAGGCATACCATCAAATGCTAGCCTAAGTTTCAATATAATGCATGAAAAAAAGGCGCAGCCTTCAGGAGTCAAACAGAGAATATATCTGATCATATTATCACCTGGTGCCGTCAATGCCAGGGTTCGTTGGCTCGTCTCCAAACACTTTGTTTTCATGTAGACAACGCACCTTAAATAATGAAAGAAAAGACTTGCGTCATATAGCTTTTCACAACCTCAGGACATCCCAAAGCCAATTTTGAAGTGTAGTCTGTGGTAATGTAGGAAATTCAGCAGCCAATTTGCACACAGCAAGCTCCCGCAAACAGCAATGACCAGATAATCTGTTTGAATGATGTTGGTGGAGGGCTAACTATTGGCCAGGACACCGGGGAGAGAACTCCCCCGCTCGACTTCATCTTTTACATCCACCCGAGAGGGCAGACAGGACCTCGGTTTAACGTCTCATCTGAAGGTGTCAGCCTGGAATCTGTGCTCAAGTCCCTGGAGTGGAGACTATGAACCCACAACCTTCTGACTCAGAGGTGACCGTGCCACCCACTGAGCCAGGGCTGAGCACAGTATAGGGCTTGTTTCAGAATCCTTCTGTGTTTCTTCTTTCTTTTGGAACGTAAGTTTGTGTCCAAACGTTGGGTTCTAAGGAATTACAGACACTCTTTCACTTTGTGTATCCAGACAAAGAATCGAATGTTCCAGGATAGATAGACCCTCTGTGTACCTTCACTCCAATCTCAGACTCTACCTGTGCCACATTCCCACTTCCTGAACCAGTCTGCCTGTGGGTTATTTGAGTGAAATTGGTAAATTAGAGATAATCTCCATTGTGAAATACTGAAGTGAAAGGGTAGCGGTTTGTCCTACAGCTATTCGAACCCCTGCCACATATAAGGAAGCAAGTTTAATTTCATAGGCCATGTGGGTCTGTTTGTGGGAAGTGTCCTTTGCATGTGTGCCTCAGCTTAAAACATTGGGAGAGAGTTTGTTCATGTGTCCACTCCTCCCCCCTGAAATGCTCCCAGCGGTTCTTCCTGCCAGCTATGGATGGATCTGTCCCCCTGGTCCCTGTCTCCTTTTGGTGGTTGTTGCTCCATCTCTGCTCCCAGTGGCTTAGCTATGTCCTGGCTTTCCGCTTTCAACTGCTCCAAGCCCCTCCAGCCACGCTTTCTTCTCCTGTGCCTTGGGTGTGCACTGGCCTCCCACCGCCACCCTCCAACTCCCCACCCCGTCTTCTCGGATGTCAACCACCTCCCCCCCCCCCCCCCTCCTGAAATTGCTCCCAATCTCCAATCTTCCAAGTTTGCTCCCAAATCCTTACACTTCCCAAACGCCTGCAATACTCCCAATCCCAGAACCCAGGGAGCCCTGAGTGCTCCTTGCACCAATCCCCATGAATCCAGACTCCAGTCCAAGTCCAAGCTTCTGAATCCTTGAGTGGTTCTACACCTCTGCTCCCTTTGTTAAAAATTCAAGACTTGCATTTATATAGCACCTTTCACAAGCTCAGGATGTTCCAAAGCGCTTTTCATTGAATGAAGTACATTTGAAGTGGAGTCACTGTTGTAATGTAAGGAACGTGGCAGCCAATTAACGCACAGCAAGCTCCCACAAACAGCAATGTGATAAATGACCACATAATCTGTTTTGATGATGTTGGTTGAAGGATGAGTACAGGCCAGGACACCGGGGATAACACCCCCTGCTCTTCTTCGAAAAAGTGCTGTGGGATCTTTTACGTCCACCTGAGAGCAGACGGGGCCTTGGTTTCACGTCTCATCCGAAAGACGGCACCTCTGACAGAGCAGCACTCCCTCAGTACTGCACATGATTGCCAGCCTAGATTTTTGTGCTCTGGTCTCTGGAGTGCGACTTGAACCCACAACCTTCTGACTCAGATGTGAGTGCTACCCACTCAGCCATGGCTGACACCTGATCAGCGTTCTCTGATTCCAGACCCTCCCCAAGTTCTTCCAGACTCTTCCCTCCCCCCTCCACCTCCGAACTCCTAGACATCAGCTCACCAGGTGTTCCTAAACCCCAGCTCCCAGCCTGACTGCTTACAATGCACCCCATCCCATCCCAACCCAACCTCCTCCTCCCAATCACTAAAGCGTGCTCCCAGTCTTTATCTGTCTCCTACTTCATCCTGTAATGGCCCAGCACCCACAAGTGCTGACAAGCCCCAGACACTAGCTCCCCCAGAGCTAAGTACCCCCAGGCTTTACCCCTTCTGTCCCTAACACGTCAAGGCCAGGCCGCCCCCCTCCACTTCTACCTGTGAAAGTCCAACCCTACAAACTCCAAGTCCAAGCCCTCCCAGACTGTTCCACTTTCTCTCTGTGTCCCAACAGCTTTCAAACTATCTTACCCACTGACCCCAATCCCCACTGACCCCGATCCCCGCTGACCCTGATCCCCGATCCCCGCTGACCCCGATCCCCACTGACCCGGATACCCACTGACCCCGATCCCCACATGTATGCTGTCATCTTCCTGCAAACCCTCTAGTTGTCAATACTCCATTGATGAAGAAACGTATGAGTGTTATACGGAGAGGTTGGGAAACTCTGAGAAGAGACCGAGGGAAAGAGAGACATAACAATGTGAGAGAAAGAATGAGGAAGGGTCGGAGACAAACAGAGAGATGGACAACACAAGCAGAAGTGTGTCTGAGCTTTATAGAGAGCAAAAAGAATGGAAGATAACAGAAGAGTGACACAGAAAGAATTAGAGTCGCAGGGATGAGAGACATTTAGTGGACACATAACATTTCCACTTTCATTATGGCCCACCCCTAGTGGCCCTGAGAAGACAATGAGCCACCATGTCGTGTTACAATTGAGTAGCTTGCTTGACCACCTCAGACAGTGCAGACTTTACCATAAAGAAAGAAAGACTTGCATTTATACAACGCCTTTGATGACCTCAGGACATCCTGAAGCGCTTTACTGCCAATTAATTACTTTTTGAAGTGTAGTCACTGTTGTAATGTAGGAATCACTGCAGCCAATTTGTGCACAGCAAGCTCCCACGAACAGCAACGTGATAATGACCAGATAATCTGTTTTACGTGTTGGTTGAGGGATAAATATTGGCCCCAGGACATCTTGGGATAACTCCCTTGCTCTTCTTCGAATAGTGCGATGGAATCTTTTACGTCCACCTGAGAGGGCAGACGGGGCCTCGGTTTAATGTCTCCTCCAAAAGACAGTAGCTCTGACATTGACAGCGCTCCCTCAGCACTGCACTGCGGGGGCAGCCGAGATAATGTGCTTAAGTCACCTGGAGTGGGCTGTGAACCCACAACCTTCTGACCCAGTGGTGTGAGTGCTGCCCACTGAGCCACGGCTGACAGTGAATCACTGAGTGTGAGACTGGAGAAAGAGTTGCAAGTCCGTCCCTGAAGACCATTTGTGAACCAGTTGGGTTGTTATAACTGGTGCTTGCCCACAAATGACCAGATTTATATTAGCCGAGGCATAGAATACAAGAGCAGGGAGGTTATGTTTGAACTGTATGAAACGTTAGTTAGGCCGCAGCAAGAATACTGTGTACAGTTCTGGTCACCACATTACAGGAAAGACGTGATTGCATTAGAGAGGGTGCAGAGGAGATTTACGAGGATGTTGCCTGGGCTGGGGAATTTTAGCTCTAAGGAAAGATTGGATAGGCTGGGGTTGTTTTCTTTGGAGCAGAGGAGGCTGAGGGGAGACTTAATTGAGGTGTATAAAGTTAGGAGGGGCCTAGATAGAGTTGATAGCAAGGACCTATTTCCCTTAGCAGAGAGGTCAATAACCAGGGGGCATAGATTTAAAGTAATTGGTAGAAGGATTAGAGGGGAGTTGAGGAGAACTTTTTTCACCCAGAGGGTGGTGGGGGTCTGGAACTCACTGCCTGAAAGGGTGGTAGAGGCAGAGACCCTCATCACAGTTAAAAAGTACTTGGATATGCACTTAAAGTGCCGTAACCTACAAGGCTACGGACCAAGAGCTGGAAAGTGGGATTAGGCTGGATAGCTCTTTGTCGGCTGGTACAGATACGATGGGCCGAATGGCCGCCTTCTGATTCTATGAATTATTGACTAGTTTCCCAGCTTGCTCGGGAGGGATTTGCATTCCGAACCCTTTTCAATTCAGATTTTATGTTTGACATGCAAAGCATATGTTTGTTTGCTGTTAAGGTTCAAAAGTCACTTGAGTATGTGGGAATTGGGCTCTTGCCGACTGAAGGGTGTATAGGGTGGGGTGTGTTGGATCTTAATTAACCGCAACGCACACGGAGACTCAAAGTACTGGTGCCAGTAATGAAAGCTTCACTACCCAGCTACCTACCCAACCGATACCTTGCTCAGGGGCGACTTTCAGAAATGTCACACTATGGAGTAATAAGTTATGGCTCTGTGCCTCTGAGTGTCCCCGTGTAGTGAACCCCTAATTTTCCAAACGTACTACTGTGGACAATTGCCAAGCACTTCTTCCCCTCGGCGACGTCATCCAAAAACACATCATCAGTTTCCACATGTACGCTGACGACACCCAGCTCTACCTCACCACCACCTCTCTCGACCCCTCCACTGTCTCTGATTTGTCACGCTGCTTGTCCGACATCCAGTCCTGGATGAGCAGAAATTTACTTCAATTAAACATTGGGAAGACCGAAGCCATTTTCTTTGGAAAACGCCACAATCTCCGTTCCCTAGCCACCGACTCCATCCCTCTCCCTGGCCACTGTCTGAGGCTGAACCAGACTGTTCGCAACCTCGGCATCCTATTTGACCCTGAAATGAGCTTCCGATCGCATATTCACGGCATCACCAAGACCGCCTAGTTCCACTTCCATGGCATCTTTCCACCTGTGCCTCAGCTCATCTGCTGCTGAAACCCTCATCCATGCCTCTGTTTACTCTAGAATTGATTATTCCAACGCTGTCCTGGCTGGCCTCCCACATTCCACCCACCCTAAACTTGAGCTCCTCCAAAACTCTGCTGCCCGTGTCCTAACTCGCACCAAGTGTGATGGAATACTCTCCCCTTGCCTGGATGAGTGCAGCTCCAACAACACTCAAGAAGCTCGACACCATCCAGGACAAAGCAGCCCGCTTGATTGGCGCCCCATCCACCACCTTAAACATTCACTCCCTCCACCACCGGCGTACCGTGGCTGCAGTGTGTACCATCTACAAGATGCACTGCAGCAACTCGCCAAGGCTTCTTCGGCAGCACCTCCCAAACCCGCGACCTCTTCCACCTAGAAGGACAAGGGCAGCAGGCGCATGGGAACACAACCACCTCCAAGTTCCCCTTCAAGTCACGCACCTTCCTGACTTGGAAATATATCGCCATTCCTTCATTGTCGCTGGGTCAAAATCCTGGAACTCCCTCCCTAACAGCACTGTGGGAGCACCTTCACCACACGGACTGCAGCGGTTCAAGAAGGTGGCTCACCACCACCTTCTCAAGGGCAACTAGGGATGGGCAATAAATGCTGGCCTTGCCAGCGACACCCACACCCCATGAACGAAAAAAAAAGACTCGTTCACCCATCACCCCTGTGCTAACTGACCTACATTGGCTCCCAGTTAAGCAACACTGATTTTAAAATTCCTATCCTTGTTTTCAAATCCCTCCATTTCCTCACCCCCCTATCTCTGTAACCTCTTCCAGCTCTACAACCTCCCGAGAACTCTGCGATCCTCCAATACTGGCTTCTTGCGCATTCCTGATTTTAATCGCTGCACCTTTGGCGGCTGTGCCTTCAGTTTCCTGGGCCCTAGGCTGCGGAATCTCCTCCCTAAGTCTCCCCTTCCTCCTTTTTAAGACGCTCCTTAAAACCAACCTCTTTGACCAAGCTTTTGGTCACCTGTCCTAATATCTCCTCGTGGCTCGGTGTCAAATTTTGTTTGATAACGCTCCTGTTACACGCTGATATTGCACCCTGGGATGTTTTACTATGTTAACGGCACTATCTAAATGCAAGTTGTTGTTGTTCTTTGAAATACTGCCATGGGATCTTTTATGTCCACCTGAGAGGACAGACAGGGCCTCGGTTTAAAGTCTCATCTGAAAGATGGCACCTCCGACTGTGCAGCACTCCCTCAGCACTGCACTGGGAGTGTCAGCCTGGATTTTCTGCTCGACTATCTGGAGTGGGACTTGAACCCACAACCCTCTGACGCAGAGACAAGTGAGCTACCACAGAGCCGTGGCCATAACCCATGTGTTCTGGTTCCCGTGACTCTGAAGCCACAGGAATCCTCCTCCTTGGATTCCTCACCCACTCCTCACTCCTCCAGTTCTGTTGTGCTCTGTAAATCACCTGGTGCCACATTTCTCTAACATTGCCTAGTTCTGCGCGACTGGCAGTATCGGAGCTGATGCTTGGGGGGCCTAAAGCAGATGACGCAGGGAGTGAGATCGAGGGTAGTTAGACAGAGGAACATGGGGCAGGAGTTTGCACATAGAATATAGAAAAATAGGAGTAGGCCCTTCGAGCCTGCTCTGCCATTCAATATGATCATGGCTGATCTTCTATCTCAATACCATATTCCCACTCTCTCCCCATACCTCTTGATGCCTCTTGTGTCTAGAAATCTACTTATCTCCTTCTTAAATATATTCAGTGACTTGGCCTCCACAACCTCTGTGGTAGAGAATTCCACAGGTTCACCACCCTCTGAGTGAAGAAATTTCTCCTTTAACTCAGTCCTAAATGTCCTACCCCGTATCCTGAGACTGTGACCCCTCGTTCTAGACCCCCCAGCCAGGGGAAATATCCTCCCTGCATCCAGTCTGTCTAGCCCTGTCAGAATTTTATACGTTTCAATGAGATCCCCTCTCCTTCTTCTGAACTCTAGTGAATACAGGCCTAGTCAACCCAATCTCTCCTCATACGACAGTCCTGCTATCCCAGGAATCAGTCTGGTGAACCTTCGCTGCACTCCCTCTATAGCAAGTATATCCTTTCTTGGGTAAGAAGACCAAAACTGCACACAGTACTCCAGGTGTGGCCTCACCAAGGCCCTGTATAACTGTAGTAAGACATCCTTGCTCCTGTACTCAAATCCTCTTGCAATGAAGGCCAACATACCATTTGCCTTCCTAACTGCTTGCTGCACCTGCATGTTTGCTTTCAGTGACTGGTGTACAAGGACACCCAGGTCCCTTTGTACATCAACATTTCCCAATCTAGCACCATTTAAATAATACTCTGCCTTTCTGTTTTTCCCACCGAAGTGGATAACTTCACATTTATCCACGTTATACTGCATCTGCCATGTATTTGCCCACTCACTCAACTTGTCTAAACCGCCTTGAAGCCTCTTTGCATCCTCCTCACGACTCACAATCCCACCTAGTTTCGTGTCGCCAGCAAACTTGGAAATATTACATTTGGTTCCCTCATCCAAATCATTGATGTATATTGTGAATAGCTGGGGCCCAAGCACTGATCCCTGCGGTACCCCACTAGTCACCGCCTGCCACCCCGAAAAAGACCCATTTATTCCTACTCTCTCTTTCCTGTCTGTTAACCAATTTTCAATCCATGCCAGTATATTACCCCCAATCCCATGTGCTTTAATTTTGCACACTAACCTCTTATGTGGGACTTCATCAAAGGCCTTCTGAAAATCTTGGACTCTTGAGTGACCTGGTCCTCATCATCCTCTTCCTCATCATCAGCATAGTCAACGAGGAAGGAATGTCTGCCCTCCCGCTCCTCTTCCTCTTTCTCTGCCCCTCATTGCTGTCATGGGTCTGCAGGAATGGTGGGTACAAATGGACAGTTGGCGACCATTACTCCCTTGGGATTAGGGAGACAGAGAACGGTGTGGAAGCTTGTGATTGGCAGCCATGTCACAGGGATGCCACAGCGACTGTCTAGGTGTACTACCAATAGCTTGCAGCCTGCACTTTCCCACCGACCTCATCATGTCCCATCACGGCAGCGGCTGTGTGTCTCGCCCTCCCCCGCCGGGTCCATGGCCTGTTTCTCATCGGTCGTGAGCTCTTTTTCCTTGGCTGAATCCGCACCCAGGAGTGAGGCTCTGGCTTACTGGTGGCATTCCCGCTCCTAATTGAAAGGGGACGGGGTTCGAACCCCACTCCAGACAGGCCGGCAGGCCGAGACCGGAGCTCCGAGACTCTGAAATCCGGGTTGACATCCAGTGGGATACTCGCATCTGGCGAGTGAGGGTGACACCGCTCCCCCCCCCCCCCCCACCCCCACACCCTGACCCCTTGTATAGGTTGTGGGTGCCCATATAACCCTCCCGCTGTATAGCACTAATCCCCCCTGCTGCCCCCAGCGGCTGGTATAAAGATGGTTACGGCCATGGAAGGAGCACTCACATCACAGCCTGCCACACTGTCCTCCAAGGGACAGGTACGAAACAGCCTCCAGGACCATCTGTAAAAAGCTGAACCCTTCTTCCCTTGCAATGCTGTGCTCGCTCCACTGGCCTGTGTCTGGTTCTCCACTTAAAGACACACTTTAAAAGTGACACAAAGTCTCACATGAGCCCTTTACGACGGACACCAGTCTACGCGGTCTGAGAACAGGTTTACCACAAACCTGCTGCTCCCTCTGGTTTTTAAAAAAAAATTAAAATTTGAACATTTTCTTTACAGTAAATGACATTTACAGAGCTCAAGTCTCAGCTCTTTGTACAAAGTCACAAGCCCTCATTCCCTACAAGGCAGGGGTCGCAGTCTCTTCAATTGGTGATGTGATCTCCAAGCTTCTTGATCATCTTCACTTGTTCATCCAGATAGTGGGTCTCCAGGAATTCACACAAATGAGGGTCGGCGCTCCCAGTGGAGAGTTTGTGCAGATCCAGCAGACTCTGGTTGACATTCTTCTCCACCTGCAGGGCTCTCTGCATTGCCGAGCAGAGCCTCCTTTCCCCCTCCCTCCCTCTGGTTGTTGCTGCTGCAATCGTCACTCATTCCTGGTCTTCTAAAGGCTCAATTGCTGATTTCCAAGCTCCCCCAGCACAATACTCCCTTGGTACACGGCTTGTGCGCGATTGAACTGCCAAAGGATATGCAAATAAGTTGACCCTGCAAATTGTGGTGGGGTCAGCGCTGGACCTCAGCAGGATCGACTGAGGGCCCATCACTGGCATCAATTGTCCCGTGGAACCCCAGGTATTTACACAGGATAGGTGTGAGGTGTCAGCCGTGGCTCAGTGGGCAGCACACTCGCCTCTGAGTCAGAAGGTTGTGGGTTCAAGTCCCACTCCAGGGGCACGAGCACATAAATCTAGGCTGACACTCCAGTGCAGTACTGAGGGAGTGCTGCACTGTCGGAGGTGCTGTCTTTCGGATGAGACGTTCAATCAAGGCCCCGTCTGCCCTCTCAGGTGGACGTAAAAGATCCCGTGGCACTATTTCGAAGAAGAGCAGGGGAGTTATCCCTGGTGTTCTGGCCAATATTTATCCCTCAACATAACAAAAACAGGTGATCTGGTTATTATCACATTGCTGTTTGTGGAAGCTTGCTGTGCGCAAATTGGCTGCCACGTTTCCTATATTACAACAGTGACTACACTCCAGAAGTACTTCATTGGCTGTGAAGTACTTTGGGACGTCCTGAGATCGTGAAGGGCGCTATAGAAAGGCAAGTTTTCTATGTAAATATATCTTAAACACTGCTATCTTATATCAATTTAAATATCAATCATTATTAATGATTATTAATTAAACAGATTTTACTAGTTATAAAATCAGATAATTTCAGTAATTATTTTTAGTTTTAATTTGTTTAGTATTTTACCACATACTCCAATCTACTCCGAAAGGGACTGGTACCAAACTGTTTGTTCGTTCTGTTCAATCTTAAACAAATAGATTTAATTTCAAATGCGATAACAAAAGGACTTGTATTTATTTAGTGCCTTTCATAACCTCAGGACATCCCAAAGCACTTCACAGCCAATAGATTACTTTTGAAGTGTAGCCACTGTTGCAACGTAGGGGAAACGTGGCAGCCAATTTGCGCACAGCAAGCTCCCACAAACCGCAGTGAGATGATTCAGCAGTTGATCTGTTTTGATGGTTTTGGTTGAGATGAAAATGGGCCAGGACTCTGGGGAGAATTCCCCAGCTCTTCAAAAAAAAAAGTGCTATTGGATCTTTGTATTTGAAAATATAAGTTAGGCTTATTGAGCGAGAGTTGGAAATAGTAGATGGATGAGGAAGCTGTTATACTGAGAAAAACAGAGAGCCAAGGGCAGGTGTATACTGAGAATAGATGGATGGGAGTGTCTAATAGCTGTCTAAGAGTTAGACTGAAAACAATCCATGGCTGGAGCATGTTATGAGGAGAGTAATAAAAGGCTGGGGAAGTCTCATGCTAAGAAGTGTACACGAAGTATAGAGAATAACAGATGGCTTATGCGGAGGCGACCTGTTTATTAGGCTGTATAAGAGACACTTGTATTAATTCTTTGGAAGAAACGATAGATTTATGCAAATGTACGTTGAATGCATATACATAAAATCCTAGAATGATACAGCACAGAAGGAGGCCATTCGGCCCATCGTGCCAGTGCGGCTCTTTGAAAGAGCTCTCCAATTAGTCCCTGCAAATTTTTCAACTTCATATTTTTATCCAATTCCTTTTCGAAAGTTACTACTGAATCTGCTTCCACCACCCTTTCAGGCAGAGCATTCCATATCATAATGACTCGCTGCGTAAATGTTTTTCCCCTTGTGTCCCCTCTGGTTCTTTGCCAATGACCTTAAATCTGTGTCCTCTGGTTACCGAACCTTCTGGCACTGGAAACAGTCTCTCCTTATTTACTCTATCCAAACCCTTCATGATTTTGAACACCTCTATTAAATCTCCCCTTAATCTTCTCTGCTCTGAGGCGAACAACCTCAGCTTCTCCAGTCTCTCCATGTAACTGAAGTCTTTCACCCCAGTACCATTCTAGTAAATCTCCTCTGCACCCTCTCTAAGACCTTGGCATCCTTCCTAAAGTGTGGTGCCCAGAACCGAACATACTGCTCCAGATGGGGCCTAACTCAGAAGATGTTAGAAAACTTGCAGATTGGGCAGTTAAGTGGCAAGTGAACGTTAACGTAGATAAATATGAGGCGATGCACTTTGGTAGGAAAAGCAGAAACATCTCCTGCACCTTAGAAAATAAATAAAACTGAATGGAGTAGAAGTGGAAAGGGATCTAGGAATACAGGTGAGCAAATCATTAAAAGCAGCATCACAGGTCAGCAAAGCAAATCAATATGCTAACAAAGCACTGGGATTTATTTCTAGGGGTATAGAATTCAAAAGTAGTGAAGTTATGTTAATCTTGTCTGGTCAGGCCGCACTTGGAGTCCTGTGCACGGTTCTGGTCTCCACACTATAACAAGGACATAGAAGCCCTGGAGAAAGCGCAAAAAAAGATTTACAAGGATGGTACCAGAACTGAGAGATTACAGCTCGGGAAAGACTGAACAGGTTCCGGCTTTTTTCTTTAGAAAAGAGAAGACTTCGAGATGACCTGATGGAGGTCTGCAAAATTAGGAATGGGTTGGATGGGGTAAATGTGGAGCAAATGTTTCCACTTGTGGGAGAATCCAAAACTAGGGGCCATAAGTACAAGATAGTTACTAATAAATCCCATAGGGAAGTAAGGAGAAATTTCTTTACTCAGAGTGATTAGAATGTGGAACTCGCTACCCCAAGTAGTGTTTGAAGCAAATAGCTTAGATGCTTTCAAAAGGAAACTAGACGAGTACATGAGAGAAAAGGGAATAGAAAGATATGCTGAAAGGCTGAGATGAGGTAGACGGAATAGGAGGAGACTGACGTGGAGTATAAAGACCAGCACAGACTCGTTGGGCTGAATGGCCTGTTTCTGTGCTGTATGTTCTATGTAAGTCTATGTAACCACTTTTATAAAGGTTTAGCATAACTTCCTTGCGATTGCACTCTAGACCTCTATTTATAATGCCAAGGATCCCCAATGCCTTTTTAGCAGCTTCTATGTTGGATGCACCTACACCTGGATGAGTGCAGCTCCAACAACACTCAAGTAACTCGACACCATCCAGGGCAAAGCAGCCCGCTTGATTGGCACCCCATCCACCACCTTAAACATTCACTCCCTCCACCACCGGCGTACTGTGGCTGCAGTGTGCATCATCTACAAGATGCACTGCAGCAACTCGCCAAGGCTTCTTCGACAGCACCTCCCAAACCCGCGACCTCTTCCACCTAGAAGGACAAGGGCAGCAGGCGCATGGGAACACCACCACCTCCAAGTTATACACCATCCTGACTTGGAAGTATATCGCCGTTCCTTCATCGTCGCTGGGTCAAAATCCTGGAACTCCCTCCCTAACAGCACTGTGGGAGCATCTTCACCACACGGACTGCAGCGGTTCAAGAAGGCAGCTCACCACCACCTTCTCAAGGGCAATTAGGGATGGGCAATAAATGCTGGCCTGGCCAACGACGCCCACATCCCTGGAACGAATTAAAAAAAAAAAGAATGCTTGCACGGATTTCCGCATGGAATGGAATCTCCAAAAGGTACCGTGATTCCACCTAATAAAAAATGGAATTTTGACCATTTTAATTTCCATGAATCAGCGGCACTGAATGGAGGCGGCTTCGCAGCACTACCTCACTCAATCCATCCCCGCAGATTGGAGCACAGCACTCGGTCTTAGGACAGACAATGGAGTAGCTCAGCTGGCTCAGTGTTATGATGTGTGTCGGGATGCCTGTGTTGGGGTGAGTTTTGCACCCTTCAGTTTAGAGGGGCATCACCATGAAAAGGTGCTCGGCAAACCTTTTCTCACACACGGCGCGATTATGCAAATTATTGGAAACTGGATCCATATATAAATTGCACATATGACACCGCTGATTGTGGCTCTTCTGGGTTACCGCATCTCCAACTGAGAAAAAGCTTAGCAAAACCTTTTGCACATCACCCCTGCTTCAGTGCACTATAGAAACTTTACACAAAACCCTCCTCTCTAAGATGCAGTTGCAGTGGAAATTTCCATCTCCCCCTTCTGAGTAGTGAATGATAGATTATTCCTCATTTTGCATGCTCTGATTGGACCCTCGGTAGCAGATGGGAGCCTGAGCTTCGGGGAGGACACTGGTTCCATTGTACAGCAGCGCTGGATCAGTACAATGGGGCCAATCTCCTCCACTGTTACTCACAGGTACCGAGAGAAGGAGACGGATTTAAATACTTGATTCGTCTTCATCTACTGCTATTTGACACTTTTTAATGTCGCTGTATTTGATTCGAGTCGCTTTGTTATTTTATGTGGCACGCTATTTAAAGGGGAACTGCCTCGATTGAGACATGTTTAGCAAATCCTTTTCTGTGTGTGCCAAGTGCTGTGATGTGCTGGTACAGTTTATGATGAAACCCATGATTGTGTTTCTTTTCATGCTCCCTTTGGGATGAGAATGATGCTTAGATCTTTTGTCGGACCCTCCTCTTCCCCCCTCCCCCCCCCCCCCCCCCCCCCCCCGCCCCCCAGGAGCTTCTGTAACCGTGATATGGCTGTTTGATAAACTATGTTTGAGCTATTTGGAACGCTCTATTGGAAAGTATTATAGAAAGGAATTTGTGTACTTCTAACTAAAGGCATGTTTTAGTTTCCCGGTGAACAGATATGCAGCAAGAGCGACTCCATCTGTCACCTAATTATGTCGTTCAGCCTCGTGCGCAGTGATCATGTGCGATAAATTTTTTTTTTAAAGCATTGCTTAAAAAAAAGCATAATGGGCCTGATCTTGCTGGAAAATAATGGTGTGTTAACGAAGCACGCCGTTATTAATGGACAAATCGGCCAGCAAGTTCAGGGGGATTAAGAGATACGGCGTGAGTTGCGAATCTCCAGAACTTACTGGTTGATTAACGTCGCTCCGCCATCTGCTTCGCACAAACGGCAACCCCCCCCCCCCTTAGCTTCCCCGCTATTTTTAAGAACTTGCTGCATTTGCACATTAATTGTCCATTAAATGCACCACAGACAGTTAAGTCTGGTAATTAAGAGCGTAAGTACCCTTTTAACAACGTGACAATTGTTAATGCAAAGCCAATCAACCTCTGGCCCAGAAAGGGAACAATTTAAAGAGTTCAATTTTATTCCTGTATGTAGTAAATTGTTGTTGGAGATTTTTAAAATGTCAAGTTTCAAATTTTTACATTTCCTTATTTTTCCTTTCTGTCTCTTTTCTCTCAATCCAATATATCTTGGCCTCTCTTTATTTCTCTGGCTATTTGACTCTATTTCCTTCTCCATCGTTCCACTGTTTCTTTCTCGATCTTTAAATCTTGTTGGTTATGGAGATGCATCATCGGTCCCTGCCGTTCACTCTGGGCCCTCGTCACGCCGTTGTCAGCTCGCAGTTCCAGCAAGTTACAGCGCAAAACATTTTTGAGTTGAAGGTTGCAGGAAAAAGTCTAACATGCGGCGCAAGATGCCCTGTTCCAGGAAAACCCAATGCTGCAACTTGAAAATCGCATTGTAAATTTCACAGTGCAGCTGATGCCTGCTCCAGCACAGGGCTTGCTAATGTGCTGAGTGCAAAGGATTCATGGAACTGAGCTATTCTGAAACCTCACACTACACAGCGAATAACAGGCAGCAGAGAGAAAGAAAGACTTGCATTTATATAGCGCCTTTAACGACCACCAGATGTCCTAAAGCGCTTTACAGCCAATTAATTACTTTTTGAAGTGTAGTCCATGTTGTAATGTGGGAAACGCAGCAGCCAATTTGTGCTCAGCAAGCTCCCACAAACAACAATGTGTTAATGACCAGATAATCTGTTTTTGTTATGATGTTGATTGAGGGATAAATATTGGCCCAGGACACCAGGGATAACTCCCTTGCTCTTCTTCGAAATAGTGCCATGGGATCTTTTACGTCCACCTGAGAGAGCAGACGGGGCCTCGGTTTAACGTCTCATCCGAAAGACGGCACCTCCGACAGTGCAGCACTCCCTCAGTACTGCACTGGGAGTGTCAGCCAAGATGCTGTGCTCAAGTCTCTGGAGTGGGACTATGAACTCACAGCCTTCTGACCCAGAGGCGAGGGTGCTACCCACTGAGCCACAGAGAGCACGTTACACAGAATAACGGGGTGTTGTACAAATAACAGATGGCCAGCGCTGTTGCCTATAGAGAGTAAATGATAGCTGGGAGATGTTGCACAGATAAGAGATGGCTGGTTCATTTTGTATAGAGAATTGTTGAAGGCTGGGAGTGTAGCCCGGAGACATTTGGAAATACTTTAGTTGTGTCACTGTGCAAGGGTTAAAATGGGGCTTGTCGGGCTAATACCATCAGTTGAAGTTTGAGCCTGATGCAGGTAGCTGGCCTGCAGTTTGTTTAGATTTGGTGTGCAATGTGCTTTGGAAGGAGCTGCTGGCTGCTTTAATGTGAAGTGGGTTCCTCCATTGTAGGAGGATGCTGGGATCAGCAGGAGGATGTGCAGCTGCCAAGAGCTGAGGCCCTGGTTATCTGTGTGTGTCTCTAGCTGAACATTGTAGTTTAAACTTTGCATTGTTAGTGACGTCTGCTATCACGTGCGATATTGTTACCTCCCTATCCGCGGTGTCAGCCGTGGCTCAGTCGGTTGCCCTCTTGTCGTTGGGTTCAAATCCCACCTCAAGAGACTTGGGCGCAAGATCTAGGCCGACGCTCCAGTGCAGTCCTGAGGAAGTGCTGTTAAACCGAGGCCCTGTCTGCCCTCTCGGGTGTCCTGGCCAATATTGATCCCTTAAGCAACATCGCTGACACAGATGGTCTGTGTGTGTTATCACATTGCTGTTTGTGAGATCTTGCTGCCTGCAAATTGGTTGCTGTGTTTCCTAAATTACAGCGGTGACTACACTTCAAAAGTAACTTGGTTTTGGGCGGTCCTGAAAGGTGCTATATAAATGCAAGTCTTTCTTTCTGTAACGTGCGTTTAATTAAAGAAAGACTTGCATTTCTATAGCGCCTTTCGCAACCACTGGACCTCTCAAAGCGCTTCACAGCCAATGAAGTACCTTTTGAAGTGGAGTCACTGTTGTAATGTGGGAAACGCGGCAGCCTATTTGCGCACAGCAAGCTCCCACAAACAGCAATGTGATGATGACCAGATAATCAATTTTAGTGATGTTGGTTGAGGGATAAATATTGGCCAGGACACCGGGGAGAACTCCCCGTCTCCTCTTCGAAATAGTGCCATGGGATCTTATATGTCCACCTGAGAGGGCAGTCGGGGCCTCAGTTTAATGTCTCATCCGAAAGACGGCACCTCCGACAGTGCAGCACTCCCTCAGCACTGCTCTGGAGTGTCAACCTAGCTTTATGTGCTCAAGTCCCTGGAGTGGGACTTGAACCCACAACCTTCTGACTCAGGCGAGGGAGCGACCCACTGAGCCACAGCTGACACAGGATAGAAAGTCACCGAAATCAGATATCAGAGGGTGCTCCCTGTGTGGAGCCTCGCCCACTCGGAGCGCGTATCAAGAAATCGCATTCATTTTAAAGGCCAAAAAATCATTGGGGGGGAATTCTCAATATCTGCTCCCAGCGGGCAAGACTCCAAACTGGGAGGGCACATTCATGAACTTTTACCTCAGATATCCAGGAATGGCAGTGGAGGAGCTGGAATGTGGGCAGCCTGGTGGTTGGATATGGCTTCTAAAAAGGTTAAATGGTGCAGAAACCTGAGCACAAAAACCAGGCTGACACTCCAATGCAGTGCTGAGGGAGTGCTGCACTGTTGGAGGTGCTGTCTTTCAGATTCAACATTAAAACTGAAGCCCCCTCTGCCCTATCGGAGGAACATAAAAGATCCCATGGTACTATTTTGAAGAACAGCGGGGGCGTTCTCCCCGGTGTCCTGGCCAACATTTATCCCTCAACCAACATCACGTAAAACAGATGATCTGGTCATTATCACATTGCTGTTTGTGGGAGCTTGCTGTGCGCAAATTGGCTGTCGCGTTTCCTACATTACAACAGTGACTACACTTCAAAAAGTACTTCATTGGCTGTAAAGTGCTTTGGGATGCCTTGAAAAGTGTCATAGAATCACAGAATAGTACAGCACAGAAGGAGGCCATTCGGCCCATCGAGTCTGCGCCGGCTCTTTCGAAGAGCAATCCAGTCAGTCCCACTCCCCCGCTCTTTCTCCATATCCATGCAATTTTTTCTCCTTCAAGTATTTATCCAATTCCCTTTTGACTCTGTATCCATCACCCTATCAGGCAGCGCGTTCCAAATCCTAACCAATCGTTGCATAAAAAAGTTTTCCCTCATCTCGCCTCTGGTTCTTTTGTCAAACACCTTAAATCTGTGCCCTCTGGTTATTGAACCTTCAGCCATTGGAAACAGTTTCTCTTTATTTACTCTATCTAAACCCTTCATGATTTTAAACACCTCTATCAAATCTCCTCTTAGCCTTCTCTGTTCCAAGGAGAACAACCCCAGCTTCTCCAGTCTATCCACATAACTGATGTCCTTCATCCCTGGAACCATTCTAGTAAATCTCTTCTGCACCCTCTCTAAAGCCCTGACATCCTAAAGTGTGGGGCCCAGAATGGGACTCAATACTCCAGCTGGGGCCGAACTAGTGTTTTATAAAGGATTAGCACAACTTCCTGGCTTTGTACTCTATGCCTGCTTTATAAAACCCAAGATCCCATCTGCTTCATTAATTGCTTTGTTAACCTGTCCTGCCACCTTCAAAGATTTGTGCACAAACACACCCAGGTCTCTCTCCCCTCTCACCCCCCCCTTTTAAATGATACCATTTAGTTTGTATAGTCTCTCCTCATTCATCCTACCAAAATGTATCACCTCACACTCCTCTGCATTAAATTTCATCTGCCATGTCTCTGCCCATTCCACCAGCCTGTCTAAGTCTTGAAGTCTATTACTATCTTCCTCACTGTTTACTACACTTCCAAGTTTCGTGTCATCTGCAAATTTCAAAATTGTGCAATGTACCCTCATGTCCAAGTCATTAATGTATAGCAAAAACAGCAGTGGTCCTAGTACTGAACCCTGGGGTACTCCACTGTATACCTCCCTCCAGTCTAAAAACAGTCTTTCACCACAACTCTCTGTTTTCTATTCCTTAGCCAATGTTGTATCCATGCTGCTACTGCCCCTTTTATCCCACGGGCTTCAATTTTGCTAACCAGCCTAGTATGTGATACTTTATCAAACACCTTTTCAAAGTCCATGTACACATCATCAACTGCACTGCCCTCATCCACCCTCTCTGTTACCTCATCAAGAAACTCAATCAAGTTAGTCAAACATGATTAACAAATCCGTGCTGGCCCTCCTTTATTAGTCCGTGCTTGTCCAAGTGGCTGTTAATTTTCTCCCGGATTATTATTTCTAAAAGCTACCCCACCACTGACTTTAAACTGACTGGCCTGTAATTGCCAGGTTTATCCTTCTCCCCTTTTTTGAACAAGGGTGTAACATTCCCAATCCTCCAGTCCTTTGGCACCACCTCTGTATCTAAGGAGGATTGGAAGATTGTGGCCAGGACCTCCACAATTTCTACCCCTATTTCCCTCAGTAATCCCATTCGGACTGAGTGACTCATCCACTTTAATTACCTCCAGCCTCGATGAAGGGTCCCAGACCTGAAACGTTGATTCTGTGTCTCTCTCCACGGATGCTGCCTGGCCTGCTGAGTTTTTCCAGCGTTTTCTGTTGTTACCTCCTCTTTATCTAGTTTTATCTCATCCAGTATCCCAGCAACCTCCTTGTTTACCAATGTCCTCTTTCTTGGTAAACACCAATGCACCGACGCTACCGAAATGCAAGTTCGTTCGTTCTTTTAGAAATAGACAAAGTATCTGCTCCATTCAACTTGCACCCGAGAGTATCTGGTGACCGAAATTAGTGGAGCTTTAGATGACCGTTTTT
Organism: Somniosus microcephalus; assembly: GCF_052327205.1. NCBI lineage: Eukaryota > Metazoa > Chordata > Chondrichthyes > Squaliformes > Somniosidae > Somniosus > Somniosus microcephalus. The sequence goes on along the minus strand of NC_141018.1, from coordinate 16,261,821 downwards.
TCGTTGGAAGTTCGCTAAATTCAGGAGAAATTTCTGAGAATTGGAAAGTAAATAAGACTGTTTAAAAAAAGATCAAGAGAAATACTTAGAAACTACACACCAGTCAATTTGTATTCCAATTGTGTGGAAAGTCTATGAACCTTCATCACACACCAAGTAAGGATAATATCTGGATTTTTCTTTCTGTGGCTTTATTCTGGATCCAAAATAGACTTTGGTCGGCTGCACCTCTTTAAGAAAGTTCTTTTGCCTTCGTCACCAGGCAGCCGCCAACTTTACAAAACCGTCTGGACGGTATCCATCATTTTTATGATTGTCTATGTGAGAACAGGCAGATTGATTGATTAGATAAATCAGATGGAATACAGTGGCTTGCTTCGAAGCGCGTAATGGAATTAGAAATCCCTGGAAGGACAACGTGTACTTTATTTACAGTCCCTCGTCGCATAGTTGCTGTTGCGGTCAGGAGGGAAAATCAAATGAACCAGTTAATGGCCAGGAGACTGCCAATCTAACCATAACTACTTCAATTGATTAATTGCCCGGCCATTGAGAAGTATTTGCTTGTTTTTCCCATTAAGCTAGCTTTAACATTGAGGAAAAGACAGATCTAGAATGAGGCAGTAACCCTGTGGTCCTCATTTCTATGCTTGGCACGGCCCATCCTGCGAGAGCCAATTGTGAAATCATCGTCCATGTAATGTTTGATCAGAGGCTCATAGTTAAAAGTTATTGAAAAGAACTGCTACATTTGGACTTCTTATTGTTTTGGAACAGTTTATTTTCTGTGTAAATCAAGTGTTATACTCTTGCTCTTTTTCTGTATTCTATATCTGTGTAATTATCTTACTTGTAAATAAATTTAACTCTTAGTTTTAACCTGGGCATAATGGTCTGACGGTGTGATATTTGCCATGTGTCACTCATCCCTATCTCTGTAACCTCCTCCAGCCCTACAACCCTCCGAGATCTCTGCGTCCCTCCAACTCTGGCCCCTTGTGCATCCCCTACTTTCTTTGCTCCACCATTGGTGGCTCTTCCTTCTGCCTGGGCCCTAAGCTCTGGAATTCCCTCCCTAAACCTCTCCGCCTCACCATCTCTCTCTCCTCCTTTAAGACCCTCCTTAAAACCTACCGCTTTGACCCAGCTTTTGGTCACCTGTCCTAATATCTCCTTAAGTGGCCGAGTGTCAATTTTTTGGTTTGAATATGCTCCTGTGAAGCGCCTTGCGACGTTTTACTACGTTACAAGGTGCTGTATAAATGCAAGTCGTTGCTGAAATAAGGCATCGGTTATAGCCAATGAAATGAGGCTATCAACAGATGGAATACCAGTTAATTGCTTCTCTTCTCACAGGTCGAAACCACCACCTGAAATGGTGCCTCCGCAGACTGACTGCAGCCCCTCCCCAAACCTGGATGCACCTGAGACCTCGGTGGAAGAGGAGAGCTTCGAGTCCCGCTCACGCTATAGGTAAATCCCCTCCGACCCATGACTTGCACTGAACTGATCCCGCAGCAGGACCTCTTCTCTAATTCTGATACCGGGGCTTAGAGGGCTCCATTATGTGGACAGGCTGCATAAACCTGGCTGGATGGAAGATCGAGGGGGCGATCTGATCGAGGTGTTTAAAACGCCAGAAGGATTCGATAGGGTAGATAACGGAGAAACTATATCCTCTGGTGGGGGATTCAAGAATTGAGGGTTGGGGAGGGATCATAATCTTAAAATTAGAGCCAGGCCATTCAGGAATGAAAGCAGGAAGCACTTCTTCACACCAAGGGTAGTAGAAGTTTGGAATTCTCCCCCTCCAAATATTTTAAAAACTTCTATCAAGTCACTTCTAGAGAAAAGAGCCCTTGTCCTATTCAGTTTTTCCTAATAGTTCTACCCTCTGAGTTCTGGTATCATCGTTGTAAATGTTTTTGGCACTTCCTCCAGGGCTTCGAGATCCTTTTTATAATATGGAGACCAGATCTGTACACGGCACTCTATGGGCTGGATTTTGCCAATGGGGAGCTTTTGGAGGCGGGACTCCCGCTTGTCGGGTTTCAGTCCCGCCTCCATCAACTTCTGGCCAACCCACGCTATTTTCCCTTGATTGAGCAGCTAGGGGTCAAATTAAAAAACAGGACCTCAAGGGTAATAATCTCTGGATTATTACCTGAGCCACGAGCGAATTTGGCTAGGACAAATAAAATTAGAGAGTTAAATGTGTGGCTCAAAGACTGGTGTAGGAGAAATGGGTTTTGCTTCCTGGGACACTGGCACCAGTACTGGGGCAGGAGGGAGCTGTTCCGTTGGGACGGGCTTCACTTGGCCAGTGCTGGGACTAGAGTCCTGGCGGATCATATAACTAGGGCTGTAGAGAGGGCTTTAAACTAACTAGTGGGGGGGAGGTTCCTAGAGAGCAAATAATAAAAATGACAACAGCGAAGGTCATAGACTTAGGTAGCAGTGGGGAAATTAAAAAACAGAGCATGTTAGGAAGGGGCAGAAGGTATGGAGTAAAAGGTAAAGTAATAAAAAGGGCAAAAGCAGGAACTAAGTGTCACAAAACATATTTGAAAGTTCTCTATCTGAATGCACGTAGCATTCGTAACAAAATAGACGAGTTAATGGCACAAATAACTACATATCGGTATGATCTTGTGGCCATTACAGAAACATGGCTGCAGGGTGACAATGCCTGGGAATTAAACATACCAGGTTATTTAACGATCAGGAAGGACAGGCAGGAAGGAAGGGGAGGTGGGGTGGCTATGTTAATAAAGGAAGGAATCACTGTAATACAGAGAAATGATATTGGGTCAAAAGATCTGGATAATGAAACAGTTTGGGTGGAGATAAGGAATAATAAGGGGAAAAAACCACTAGTGGGCGTAGTCTATAGACCTCCGAACAGTTGCAACTCTGTTGGACGGAGTATCAATCAGGAAATAGTTGAGGCTTGTAATAAGGGAACATCTATAATTATGGGGGATTTTAACTATCATATTAATTGGATAAATCAAATTGGGCAGGGCTGCCTTGAGGATGAGTTCATTGAGTGTATTAGGGATGGGTTTCTTGAGCAGTATGTAACTGAACTGACCAGGGGGCAAGCAACCTTAGATCTGGTCCTGTGTAACGAGACAGGATTAATTAAAAATGTCCTAGTAAAGGATCCCCTTGGAATGAGTGACCATATCATGGTTGAATTCCATATTCAATTAGAGGGTGAGAAGGTTGGATCTCAAACAAGCGTGCTAAGCTTGAATAAAGGAGACTATGAAGGTATGAGAGCGGAATTGAGTAGAGTGGATTGGGAAAATAGATTAAAGGGTAAGACGATACATGATCAGTGGTGTACATTTAAGGAGTTATTTTACAACTTCCAAAAAATATATATTCCACTGAGAAGAAAAGGGTGTAAAAGAAAAGACAGCCATCCGTGGCTAAGTAAAGAAATTAAGGAAAGTATTCGACTAAAAACAAGGGCATATAAGGTAGCCAAATCTAGTGGGAGGATAGAGGATTGGGAAAACTTTAAAAGACAGCAAAAAATAACAAAAAGATTGATTAAGAAAGGGAAGATAGATTATGAAAGTAAATTAGCAAAAAATATAAAAACAGATAGTAAGAGTTTTTATAGTTATATAAAAAGAAAAAGGGTGGTTAAAGTAAATGTTGGTCCCTTAGAGGATGAGACCGGGAAATTAATGGTGGGAAATATGGAGATGGCAAAAACACTGAATGAATATTTTGTATCAGTCTTTACAGTAGAGGACACTAAGAATATCCCAACACTGGACAAACAGGGGGCTAAAGGGGGGGAGGAGCTAAACACGATCAAAATCACTAAGGAAGTGGTACTCGGTAAAATAATGGGACTCAAGGCGGATAAATCACCTGGACCTGATGGCTTACATCCTAGGGTCTTGAGGGAAGTGGCGGTAGGGATTGTGGATGCATTACTAATAATTTTCCAAAACTCCCTGGACTCAGCAAAGGTCCCGGCAGACTGGAAAACTGCTAATGTAACACCCTTATTTAAAAAGGGCAGCAGACAGAAGGCTGGAAACTATAGACCGGTTAGCCTAACATCTGTGGTAGGTAAAATTTTGGAGTCCATTATTAAGGAGACAGTAACAGGACATTTGGATAATCATAATTTAATAGGACAAAGTCAGCATGGTTTTATGAAGGGGAAGTCATGTTTGACAAATTTTCTGGAGTTCTTTGAGGAAGTAACATATAGGGTGGATAAAGGGGAACCAGTGGACGTAGTGTATTTAGACTTCCAAAAGGCATTTGACAAGGTGCCACACAGAAGATTATTGCTTAAGATAAAAAATCACGGGATTGGGGGTAATATTCTGGCATGGATAGAGGATTGGCTATCTAACAGAAGGCAGAGAGTTGGGATAAATGGTTCATTCTCAGACTGGCAATCAGTAACTAGTGGTGTTCCGCAGGGGTCAGTGCTGGGTCCCCAACTCTTTACAATCTATATTAACGATTTGGAGGAGGGGACCGAGTGTAACATATCAAAGTTTGCAGATGATACAAAGATGGGACGGAAAGTAGTGAGTGAGGAGGACATAAAAAACCTGCAAGGGGACATAGACAGGCTAATACTGGAAAGTGTGAGGTTATGCACTTTGGCAGGAAAAATCGTAGAGCAAGTTATTATCTTAATGGCAAGAAACTGGAAAGTACTGTAGTACAAAGGGATCTGGGGGTCCTGGTGCACGAAACTCAAAAGGTTAGTATGCAGGTGTAGCAAGTGATTAAGAAGGCCAATGGAATGTTGGCTTTCATTGCTAGGGGGATAGAATATAAAAATAGGGAGGTATTGCTTCAGTTGTACAAGGTATTGGTGAGACCGCACCTGGAATACTGCATACAGTTTTGGTGTTCATACTTAAGAAAAGACATACTTGCTCTCGAGTCAGTACAAAGAAGGTTCACTCGGTTAATCCCGGGGATGAGGGGATGGACATATGAGGAGAGGTTGAGTAGATTGGGACTCTACTCATTAGAGTTCAGAAGAATGAGAGGCGATCTTATTGAAACATATAAGATTGTGAAGGGGTTGGATCGGGTGGATGCGGGGAGGTTGTTCCCGATGATGGGTGAAACTAGAACTAGGGGGCATAGTCTTAGAATAAGGGGCTGCTCTTTCAAAACTGAGATGAGGAGGAACTACTTCACTCAGAGGGTGGTAGGTCCATGGAATATGCTGCCCCAAAAAGCTGTAGAAGCTACATCATTACATAAATTTAAAACAGAAATAGACAGTTTCCTAGAAGTAAAGGGAATAAAGGGTTATGGGGAACGGGCAGGAATTTGGACATGAGTCTAGGTTCGGATCGGTCATGGCCCTGTGGTTAGCGGAGCGGGCCCAGAGGCCGTGTAGCCTGATCCTGCTCCTATTTCGTGTGTCTAATTCTGTTAGATTCAGGAGATGGTTCAGTGATAGTAGATTGGCAGTTAGGATCAGATCAGCCATGATCTTATTGAATGGCGGAGCAGGCTCGAGGGGCCGATTGGCCTACACCTGCTCCTATTTCTTATGTTATGTTGACCTTGTTGAGCCCACCCAGCGGGCTGAGCAGGCCAATTAAGGAAAAGCCGGTTACAGAGCATGTCAACGTATGACGTTTCATCTGTCAAAAACTTTTGACAGATGAATTGTCATCATTTGACAGCTCTGTGAAGCTGTCAAACACTGACATTCTCTGTAGTTTGATGAGTTCTTGAATTCAAGACTCATCAAACCTCTTTATTTAGCAGAAATTAGATGGTTGCTGCATTGGAGAATGCAACGGCCACCTGTCATCTCTACCGTGGAGGTGCGAGACTCTCCGCATACCCAACTCTTGAAGCCTGCAGGAAGAAACAAAGATAAGTAAACTTTTATTAATACTTTCCACTTATCTCACATATTCACCTCTCCACACTTGCACCCATCACTTACCTTCACAGCGCACTTTTGCACCCCTCCGACCCCCGCAGACCCACAACACGCCTCGGTGACCCTGGCGGGGTTCGCAGCCTTCAGGAAGCCCGCACTTGTGTGGGTAAAATGGGGATAATCCTCTTGTCTGCCTGTTAACCACCTGTTAACAGGCAGTTAAGTGGCTGTAATCCCTTCCTGCCTCCAAGGAGACGGGACCCGGCGCGGGTCGGCTACCCGCCTCCTGGCAAGATGGCCAGGAGGTGGGTCTGGGGCGGGATGGGCACCCGCCCCCAAATTCTGCCATTTTCCCGGCAGTCTCGCCTCCATACCCGCCTCCCCAGGGCTGGCAAGATCGGGCCCTAAGTGTGGTCTAACCAAGGTTCTATATAAGCTTAACATAACTTCTCTGCTTTTGAATTCTATTCTTCTAGAAATGAATCCCAGTGCTGTGTTTTCACTTTTGATGGCTGTGTTAAACTGTGTTGCTATGATTTGTGTATCTGTACCCCTAGATCCCTTTGTGCCTCTACCTCGTTTATCCATTCATCCACCCAATGAGGCAGCAGTGCTAAAAAAAAAAACAGCCCTTTCCAAACATCCCATCCCACAAACGGCAAAGGGGACAAAGCCCAAAGCAAATAAAATGAGCGTCAGTAGAACTGAGTTGCCAAGGCATTGCGGACTGGATTGACGGACCATTTAAGGGGAGGCTTGATGCATACGTGGGGGGGGTGGTAGAAGGGAATAGAGCGGTGAGGATGGTGGGGGGAGGGGTAGAGTGGGAAGAGGCAATTAGAGTGAGAGAAGGTTTGTGTGGACCAGTTGGGCTGAATGGACTGTACCTGTGCTGTAGATTCTGTGTAATTCTATGTGACGAGGCTCGGTGGGGGCGGGGGGCACACTTGGCACATGGGACATAGTCCGGTCATTCCTGCCCTGAATGGTAGGATTTCAGTTGGAAGTTAGTAATAGATGGGGAGGCTATAGCTGATGCAGCAAAGGCCCTGGTGCACTGACCGAGCGTGCTATTGGAATCTCCGCGCTCTTCTAGTTCCACTACCACACTCTGCCAAGAGCTGCTGGGACTAACACTTAGTAACTATTCACACGCATCATTTGAAAGGAGGTTTTGCACGACTGGGCCATAAGCTCTGGCATATTAGTTTATAAACCGAAGTCCAACGGTAGGGAGGGATGAGAAGGTGCACCTGTTAGTTGCTGCCAGAGCAAGAATCGGAGTGCTACAACAACAACTTGTATTTATATAGCACCTTCAATGTAGTAAAACATCCCAAGGCGCTTCACAGGAATATTTTAAGACAAAAAAAATAGCATTATATAGAAATTACAACATGGAAACAGGCCTTTTGTCACAACCAGTGTTGATGTTTATCCTTCCTGTGAGCAGTAGTCCTATTCTAAATACTGCCCTGTACCCACATCCTTTTATCCCCCTTTTCTTCAACCATTTATCTGTCCTATTCTTAAATGCTGCCAGTCTCTGCGTCAATCACTAACACCAATCGTGCACTCCTTATCCTCGCACTCTGTGTAAAAGATGTATCCTGCAGTCTGTCCTAAATCTCTTTCCTTTTAATCATGTGTCCATGCCCCCTCAATCACTTGGAAACAGTCTGTTCCTATCTGCCCTATCCCATCCCTTCATAATTTTAAACCGGTCTAACACATCACCCCAGAATCGCCTTTGTTCTAATGAAAACAACTCTGATTGATTTTTAAAAACCTTTCAAATCAGGCAACATCCCAGGAGTTTGCACATTCTCCCCGTGTTTGCGTGGGTTTCCTCCGGGTGCTCCGGTTTCCTCCCACAGTCCAAAGATGTGCGGGTTAGGTTGATTGGCTATGATAAATTGACCCTTAGTGTTAGGGGGATTAAATACGTGGGGTTACGGGGATAGGGTGGGATATGTGTTGGTGTAGGGATTACGGGGATCGGGTGGGATATGTGTCGGTGCAGGGTCGATGGGCCGAAATGGCCTCTATCTGCACTGTGGGGTTTCTGTGAATCTGTGTGATTCTGCGCTGTACCTTATCTATTGTCTCAATCTCCTTCTTAAAGTGTGGTGTCCTAAACTGCACGCAGTACTCCAACTGTGGTCTTACTAAAGTTTTATATAGATTCATCATTACATCTCAACTTTTAAATTATATACCTCTTGCCATAAAACCCGGTATTCCAATGTTTAAGATGATTAAAGGAGTTGATCGGGTAGATAGGGAGCAACTATTTCCTCTGGCGGGGGGGGAGTCCAGAACAAGGGGGCAGAACCTTAAAATTAGAGCCAGGCCGTTCAGGGGTGATGTCAGGAAGCACCTCTTCACACAAAGGGTGGTGGAAATCTGGAACACTCTCCCCCAGAAAGCGGTTGAGGCTGGGGGGTCAATTGAAAATTTCAAAACTCAGATTGATAGATTTTTGTTAGACAAGGGTATTAAGGGTTACGGAACCAGGTAGATGGAGTTAAGATACAGATCAGCCATTATCTAATTGAATGGTGGAACTGGCTCGAGCGGCTGAAAGGCCTACTCCTGTTCCTATGTTCCTTATAGCTTTTTTTTATGCCTCCAATATACATACACCTTCACGTTAATCATTGCCTAATTAGTTCAATTAGAACGATTCTCTGAGGACAAAGGTCAGCGGGTTGTTGCTGTCGTGTCAAACTGCCAGACAGACAGTGACGAGATTAGAGGTGCGATCCTGTGGGTCACGTAAAGAGTACATTGTAATATTTCACTTTGAGTAACGGGAATAAGCAAACGTCAAGTAAACCCATCGAGTAACCCATCAAGGGAACACCATCACCTCCAAGTTCCCCTCCAAGTCACACACACCTGGAAATATATCGGCCGTTCCTTCATCGTCGCTGGGTCAAAATCCTGGAACTCCCTCCCTAACAGCACTGTGGGAGCACCTTCACCACACGGACTGCAGCGCTTCAAGAAGGTTGCTCACCACCACCTTCTCAAGGGCAACTGGGGATGGGCAATAAATGCTGGCCTTGCCAGCGAGGCAAATTAAACAAATAAACAAATAAAAAAACTTTTCAAATAATATAATTGAGAAATTGCCAACAGTGGGGCAGACAGCATTAGGGGAGGGGATGGGGGACTAATTTGGGTCCTTATCAATGCACTTTGTAGAATCCTACACTATCCCAGGCCCCTGTAGTTATTGTTTAACTCTCACTGGGAAGTTAAGTTGCAGGAAACTATCGAGGATTCCCCATCGTGTATGCTTGATTAGAGTTCTCCTCCTGTGAGCGTTCCCTCAATTAATTTTTAATTGTTATACTCTGAAAATGATCACCTCCACTGTAAGCAACAGAAGGGTGCTGACGTCGAGGAGACGCATGGCCACAAGGAAAAGTCTTTGAGACCTTGTGGGATGACAATGGTACAACGATCTTCAGACAGATCACGGGTAGTCGTAAGCTGAAGCCAGTGACCCAAGTATAATTGCAAAATACTGCGGATGCTGGAAATCTGAAATAACAACAGAAAATGCTGGAAATACTCAGCAGGCCAGGCAGCATCCGTGGAGAGAGAAACAGAGTTAACGTTTCAGGTCTGGGACCCTTCATCAGAACTGGAAAAAGCTGGAGATGTAACAGATATTAAGCAGGTGCAGAGACGGGGGGGGGGGGGGGGGGGGGTTTAGGAGGGGAGGAAGAAATAGAAAAAACATCCTGTACTTTTGTAAGAGGTAGGAAAGATAAAATGTTGCAAATGGGAATGGCAAAAATCATACTGCATGAAAAATGGGGGCAGGGATAATTATCTGAAATTGTTGAACTCAATGTTGAGTCCGGCAGGCTGTAAAGTGCCCTGCCGGACTCAACATTGAGTTCAACAATTTCAGATAATTATCCCTGCCCCCATTTTTCATGCAGTATGATTTTTGCCATTCCCATTTGCAACATTTTATCTTTCCTGACTCTTACAAAAGTACAGGATGTTCTTTCTATTTCTTCCTCTCCTCCTAACCCCACCCCCCTGTCTCTGCACCTGCTTAATATCTGTTACATCTCCAGCTTTTTCCAGTCCTGACGAAGGGTCCCAGACCTGAAACGTTAACTCTGTTTCTCTCTCCACGGATGCTGCCTGGCCTGCTGAGTATTTCCAGCATTTTCTGTTGTTATTCCAGTGACCCAAGTAGTGGGTTGGTGAAGAGGCTGATTGGATCTCACCAACTTGCAGCCTGTTGCTGATGTGAGAGTTTTCGGGCCACATCTCATTCGATGCCCCACATGAAAACAGGAAGTCATTCACAGAGATATTTTGAGGCTTTTGTCTCTCTAAGGTAGCACCGCCGAGGAGTGAGCTTGATCTCTGCACCGCTGTGCCTGAACAAGTCAAAAGTCCCCAGTCAACTGTTCCACCTTCCACCAGCAGTACTGTAAGAAAGAACGAAAGACTTGCATTTATGTAGCACCTTTCAGGACCTCCGGACGTCTCGAAGCGCTTCACAGCCAATGAAGTACTTTTGAAGTTACTGTTGTAATGTAGGAAACACAGCAGCCAATTTGCACATAGCTTGGATAAGGAATTGGCTTAAGGACAGAAAACAGCAAATTGTGGTAAATGGCTGTTTTTCAGACTGGAGGATGGTAGTCAGTGATGTTCCCCAAGGGTCAGTGCTGGGGCCACTGCTTTTTTTGATATATATAAATGACCTGGATATCGGAATACAGAGTAGAATTTCTAAATTTGCTGATGACGCCAAACTTGGGGGTGTGGCAAACAGTGAGGATGATACCAATTGACTGCAACAGGACATAGAAAGGCTAGCAGAATGGGCAGACAAATGGCAGATGGAATTTAATACAGAGAAGTGTGAGGTGATGCATTTTGGCAGAAGGAACAGGGAGAGGCAATATACACTTAATGGCACAGTTTTAAAGAGTGTGCAGGGACAGAGGGACCTGGGAGTTAATGTGCATAGGTCCCTAAAGGTGGCGGGACATATTGAGAGAGTGGTTAGCAAAGCATATGGGATCTTGGGCTTCATAAATAGAGGTATTGAGTACAAAAGTAGAAAAGTTATGCTGAACCTTAATAAAGCACTGGTTAGGCCACAACTGGAGTATTGCGTCCAGTTCTGGTTACCACACTTTAGGAAGGATGTGAAGGCCCTTGAGAGGGTGCAGAGGAGATTTACCAGAATGGTTCCGGGGATGGGGGATCTTAGCTACAAGGACAGGTTGGAGAAACTGGATTTGTTTTCATTGGAGCAAAGGAGGTTGAGGGGTGATTTGATAGAGGTGTACAAGATTATGACGGTTTTGGATCGGCTGGACGGGGAAAGGCTGTTCCCACTAGTTGATGGTACAAGGACTAGGGGACACAGATTTAAGGTTTTGGGCAAGAGATACAGGGGGGACGTGAGGGAAAACTTTTTTACGCAGCGAGTGGTGATGACCTGGAACTCACTGCCGACGGAAGTGGCGGAAGTGGAGACACTCACTGTTTTCAAGGGGAGACTGGATAGGCACTTGAGGGAAATAAACTTGCAGGGCTACGGGGATAGAGCGGGGGAGTGGGACTGACTGGATTGCTCTACAGAGAGCTGGCACGGACTCGATGGGCCGAATGGCCTCCTTCTGTGCCGTATGACTCTTACAAACAGCAATATGATAATGACCAGATAATCTTTGTTTTAGTGATGGTGATTGAGAGATAAATATTGGCCAGGACGCCGGGGATAACTCCCCTGCTCTTACTTGAAATAGTGCCATGGGATCTTTTACGTCCACCTGAGAGAGCAGACAGGCTATCGGTTTAACATCTCATCTGAAAGACGGCACCTCCGACAGTGCAGCGCTCCCTCAGTACTGCACTGGAGTGTCAGCCTAAATTTTTGTGCTCAAGTCTCTAGAGTGGGACTTGAAACCCACAACCTTCTGACTCAGAGGCGAGGGTGCTGCCCACTGAGCCACAGCTGAGTAGAATCATAGAATCATGGAGTGGTTACAGCAAAGAACGAGGTCATTTGGCCCATTGAGCCTGTGCCAGCTCTCTGCAAGAGCACTTCAGCTCTGCAATTTTTTTCCTTCAGTTACTTATCCAATTCTCTCTTGAAAGCCATGATTGAGTCTGCCTCCACCACCCTTTCAGGCAGTGAATTCCAGATCCTAACCACTCTGAGTAAAAACATTTTTCCTCATGTCGCCTTTGGTTCTTCTGCCAATCACCTTAAATCTGTGTCCTCTGGTTCTCGACCCCTCTGCAAATGCGAACAGTTTCTCTCTATCTACTCTGTCCAGACCCCTCATGATTTTGAACCTCTATCCGATCTCCTCTCAATCTTCTCTGCTCCAAGGAGAACAACCCCAGCTTCTCCAGTCTATCCACGTAACTGAAGTCCCTCAGCCCTGGAACCATTCTTGTAAATCTTTTCTGCACCCTCTCTAAGGCCTTCACATCCTTCCTAAAGTGCGGTGCCCAGAATTGGACACAATACTCCAGTTGAGGCCGAACCAGTGTTTTACACAGGTTCGTCATAACTTCCTTGCTTTTGTACTCTATGCCTCTATTTATGAAGCCCAGGATCCCGTATGCTTTTTTAACCGTTTTCTCAACCTGCCCTGCCACCTTCAACGATTTGTGCACACATTCCCCCGGGGCTCTCTAATCATGTACCTGGTTTAGAATTGTACCCTTTAGTTTATATTGCCTCTCCTCATTCTTCCTACCAAAATATATCACTTTGCACTTTTCTGCGTTAATTTTCATCTGCCACGTGTCCACCCATTTCACCAGCCTGTCCATGAATGGGGGGGAGCAGATGAATCGTTTTTTTTCCTGATGGTGTTGATTGAGCGAGTCTTTGATTCATGCCACGGGACCTTTCATCTTCACCCAAACAGGCCTCAGTTTATCATCTCTCCAAAAGGCAGTGCCTCCGACAGCGCAGCACTCCGAGTAACTGCACTGAGGGGCCAGCCTTGATTAGCAGCTCACGTCTTGGAGTGGGGCTTGAACCCACAGTTTTCTGACTTTGAGGCCAGAGTGCTGCCCACTGAGCCTTCGAAAGACAGGGTTCATTCTGATGATGGCTGTTGATGGTATATTTATTTCAATTTACATAGAAATGAATATTAAAATAAGATCAAAACCTATTTCCTTGTGTAGAATCCTTGATGTAACATGAAACGCTTTCACATTAGAAATGTGTAATCTCATGCAGATAGATAAGCATCTGTATACATGTGTACTCACACAGGCAAATTAAATGGCAGTGTCGGAATTAATGAGAAGCAAGCCTGGTTAAGTAGATTCGCCAATTTGTCTCTTTACAATCGATCAGCATTCCGCTTTGTTTAATTTCAGAGACGTGAAGTTAAACGAGTCCCTGAACTCTGACGACTTCAAGAGGTTTCACCGTGGATCTGTGAGTATCCGTCCTGATCTCCCACCGTTAAACTCTGCACTGTCGCCGAGTCTGAGGTCCCACCAGGGTTGCCAATCCTCCAGGATTGCCCTGGAGTCTCCAGGAGCTGTAGATGGATCTCCTGGACACTGCAGTGAGCAACGCCTGGGAGAGAAAGCCATAGGAACATTAAAAAAAAACAAGATTGTGTGTAGTTTTCATTTTATTAGTTATAAAAATATTGAAGGATACAGAAAATGGCTGTTTAACTGGCTGGGCGGTTGGAGGGGGGAGGTCATGTGATGCAACCTCCAGGAATATATCCAACCAGAGTTGGCAACTCTAGTTCCTACATCTACTGTGTGCCAGTGAAGGCCTGGAGCCAATTCTCATACAGATGACATACTGCTGTGAGATCGTAGACAAATCCTAGTGAAATCACCTCGTTGCTATCGGTTCCCCATTTTTCCCTCCTCAAACTCTTCCGTTGCTAGGCAAAACCACAGCTGAATATTGACTTTAGGCCTAGAGAGGCTACACGACAGTGTAAACATCTGGGGACATGAACGCCCCTCTGAGAAATCCAGATGTGGAATGGAGCCGGGGAGGCCGAGGCCTTGTCTGAGCAGCTCCCCGAGACGTCACCCCATGGCGGCCAAAAGCAAAGCTACAGAGCACTGCCCCTCTGACCCCCAACCCCTCCCATACTACAGAGCACTGCCACCCCGACCCCGACCCCTCCCATAATACAGAGCACTGCCCCTCTGACCCCCGACCCCTCCCATACTACAGAGCACTGCCACCCCGACCCCGACCCCTCCCATAATACAGAGCACTGCCCCTCTGACCCCCGATCCCTCCCATACTACAGATTGCTGTCCCACTGACCTCCGGCATCTCCCACACTAGTGTGCTGACCTTCTGACCCCCCAACCCCACACACTGCAGAGGCTCTGTCCCTCTGACCCACCCGACTCCACGACAGTGCAGAACACTGTGACTCTAACCCCTCCCCTGACCCCTCACCCCTCTGATTACAGAGTGCTGTGACTCTGACCTTTCCCCATATATTACTCACCTGCCAAAAAGTTACATATTTGAATCCTTGCTTCAGTTTGGGCTCTCCTTACAGGTTAGGAAATTCACAATCAATTGTGGTTGGAGAATCAGGTGGATCTGGTGGTTTCAGTCTATCTCACTGATTACTCTCCAATTATTAACCCCAATGATCACAATGACAACTGACTGGTGTCTTAGATAAAACAATTGAGTCTCGGTGCTCCATTTTATATATTTATGTCTTTTTGATGCACTGTTCATGCAGTAGGATGTCCCACTCCAGAGACTTGAGCACATAATCCAGGCCGACACTCCCAGTGAGGGAGTGCTGCACTGTCGGAGGTGCCGTCTTTCGGATGAGACGTTAAAACGAGGCCCCCGTCGTCTTCTCAGGTGGGCGTAAAAGATCCCACGGCACTATTCGAAGAAGAGCAGGGAAGTTCCTGGCCAACATTTATCCCTAAACCAACATCACTAAAACAGATGATCTGGTCATGATCTCATTCCTGTTTGTGGGACCTTGCTGTGCGCAAAGTAGCTGCCTACATTACCAAAAAAAAGTACTTAATTGGTTGTGAAACGCCCTGAGGTGATGAAAGGTGTTGTATAAACGCAAGTCTGTCTTTCTTTTCAGACAATAAAAAAATACAATTCTCAGTATCACAAACTCTTCAAGGATATCCCTGAGCACGAGACCTTGAGGAAAGGTGAGTCTCTGATGTCCAGTGAGAGTCAGTCGCTGGGACAGAGAGTGAAATCGATATTCGCACCGAAATAGTTCAGAGAAATTAGTGTGCAATCTTGCGTAACCAAAAATTATAAAGTTAGTATGTTGAAATGAATTTTGCTTAATGATTACACTGGGGGCCTCCCCGGGGGAAGTCAAGCCCCTCTGGGCTGGCCAGATTTGAAAGCTTTTGTCTCCGTCTGATGTTGAAATAAACCCTAATATTACAGTAATAAAATGGCTCAAGTAACGGACTCGATGGGCCGAATGGCCTCCTTCTGTGCCGTTATTACTCTAATGCCAGTGGGCTTATTGCTAGAATATTAAAATCCAAAATATCAAAACTGAATTTTTAGCACTTCTGCTCAGCCCTTATTCTTCCTTTGTTTGTTTTTATTATGTGAATACTACTTCCTCTTACTCACACATAACCGATTTCTCTTTAAAAATGACTCCAACCCTACACAACCTGTGCTCCATCCTCTCTGGGTTACTGCGGGGGAAGGAAAGGTGGAAGAAAGAAATACCGAGTCACGGGTTGAATTTGTCTGTCGCTCCTCCTTTCCCCAGGGGTTTCAAGCTGTCGGGAAGGCGGATATAATCTTTGGTTAACTGCACGCGGAAAGATGTTGACGGCAAAACATTCTCATGGGACAGAGGCAACGAGGTTGTTGCTGTATAAATAATTCCTCGGAGCATGAGAATTTTTAGAAACAGGAAAAGACTAACAGCCCCTGTCCCTCTTTCATAGATCAGATTCCAGTTGCCTGTTACAAGTGCCACACTTTACTGTCATAAAAAGTGTTTAGTCCATCCCCCACTCCCATTGGCGGCCGTGCCTTCAGTCGCATAGGTCCCGCACTCTGGAATTCACACCCTAAGCCTCTCCACCTCACTCCGCTCCTTTAAGACCCTCCTTAAAACCCACCTCTTTGGCCAAGCTTTTGATCGCCCCTCCTAACTATCTCCTTCTTTGGCTCGGTGGCTGTTTTTGTATGATTCAGGCCTCTGTGTGAAGCCTCTCCATCGACTGGATGTGTGTGAGCCTTAACTCATGGCATATTTTTGATATTATACCTGCTCCATGCAGTCATAGACACTGCCCACTTGACTGGAAAGCGAAGGGTTAATGTTACAGCTTCACATTCCCAGCACACAGCTTTGTGTGCGAGGGAGTGCATTTGGAGAATGCAGGCACATCCGATTTCCTGCTGGGCGCTCCCACTAGGAGAGGCCCTGGGTCCTGGGAGCACATTTGCAAGAATTCATTACTGGGCCACGGAGCGAGATCATAAACAACAACAACTACTTGCATTTATGTAACGTCTTTAGAAACTGTTCCCAGGCTCTTCACAGCAGGGTAATCAGACAGAAATTGACACCAAGCCAAAGAAGGAGACATTGGGACAGGTGAACAAACATGGTGGAAGAGATAGGCTTTAAGGAGCGTCTTAAAGGCGGAGAGGTTTAGGGAGAGAATTCTTGAGTTTAACGCCTAGAAGACTAAATGCACGGCCACCAGTGATGTGACGAAGAGATTGGGGGATGCACAAATGGGCCAGATTTGGAGGGACGCAGAGCTCTCGGAAGATTGTACGAGGTTTACAAACGCGTTTACAAAAGTTTCCTCTGTTCAAATGTGTCGTACACGACAAACCATAAGAGAAGAAAATGAAAGTAAATGGAACTAGGTTGCTAGGAAATTTTGTGCTGGGTTGCCAGGCCTCTGGACCCCCTGCTGTCCAACATCACCAGATTGCTTGCTCCCACATCAAGAATACCATTGATACAACAGGGAGAACATCTTTTACGACGCGTCTGCAAACTCATTACAAGTACCAAGCAGAGGACAGCTGAGACACATTTACGATGCTGCTACACATAGCGAGCAACCGTATTCTTAGCCCAATGTGCCTTAGCCCTAACCGCCTAAGAGCACCCATTGCCGTCCTAGTTTGAAGTTTCCCACTTTTCTCCTCCCATCCTTGTGATCCAAATTGAGACTCACGAGTTAGCGACAATTTATGCTGAGTCGTGTGGCTGGCCCGTCCCCACTGGCTGTTTGGCTGAAGCTGCTGAATGTTGTTTCTCACCAATGACCCTTACAGCTGGCAGGGGGAGACTTTGATCTCACACAACTGGGATAGATTCAAACACATGTCCCAGAGATGGTTCGGTAGCCTTCGAACCCATGATTGCTACACAGTCGCCCTGAGATGAAGTACTCTTTGGGACTCAGCTGTTGGGACAGAGTAGAGGCCGTTTATACAAGATGTAGGAGTGAGTTACCATGACACAACATAGAAACATAGAAGGTAGGAGAAGGAGTCAGCCATTCGGCCCCTCGAGCCTGCTCCGCCATTTAATGAGACCTTGGCTGATCACCCAAATTCAGTACCATGTCCCTGCTTTCTCCCCATATCCCTGGATTAGGGCCAGTTATACAGGGCCTTGGTGAGACCACACCTTGAGTATTGTGTGCAGTTTTGGTCGCCTTATCTGAGGAAGGATGTTCTTGCCATGGAGGGAGTGCAGCGAAGATTCACCAGACTGATACCTAGGATGGCAGGAATGACGTATGAGGAGAGATTGGGTCGATTAGGCTTATATTCGCTAGAGTTTAGAAGAATGAGAGGGGATCTCATTTAAACTTTTAAAATTCTAACAGGACTAGACAGACTAGATGCAGGAAGGATGTTCCCGATGTCGGGGGAGTCCAGAACCAGGGGTCACAGTCTAAGGATAAGGGGTAAGCCATTTAGGACTGGGATGTGGAGGAATTTCTTCACCCAGAGAGCGGTGAACCTGTGGAATTCTCTACCACAAAAGGCAGTTGAGGCCAATTCATTAAATATATTCAAGAAGGAGTTAGATATATTTCTTAAGGCTGAAGGGATAGAAACATAGAAGATAGGAGTAGGCCATTCGGCCCCTCAAGCCTGTTCCGCCATTTAATGAGATCATGGCTGATCATCCAAATTCAGTACCCTGTCCCTGCTTTCTCCCCATATCCCTTGATCCCTTTAGCCTTAAGAAATATATCTAACTCCTTCTTGAATATATTTAATGAATTGGCCTCAACTGCCTTCTGTGGTAGAGTATTCCACAGGTTCACCACTCTCTGGGTGAAGAAATTCCTCCTCATCCCAGTCCTAAATGGCTTACCCCTTATCCTTAGACTGTGACCCCTGGTTCTGGACTCCCCCGCCATCAGGAACATCCTTCCTGCATCTAGTCTGTCTAGTCCTGTTAGAATTTTATAGGTTAGAGGCTGATTCCTGGTGTGAGACCTCACTGTCCAAATAACAACTCCAAGGGACCATAACTGGGAAAAGTGTTCCAGTGCTCAGCTCGAAAGGCACAAAGTTGACCAGAACAAGAAATGTATAGAGGGATTTATGTTTGACGCTATCTCTCTGTTCCTTCTGGCTTCCTGTGCAGTCTACTCCTGCGCTCTCCAGAAAGACATCCTGATCCAAGGTCGTTTCTACATCTCCAGCAACTGGCTGTGCTTCTATGCCAGCTTCTTTGGAAAAGACATTAAGGTGTGTGACCTATCGGAGCGACATTCAGCTTATTCTATGTTTATTAGAGCTTCACCATTAACTCCAAAATCTGATGAAAAAAATCACACGTGATTTAAAGGGTCATCGTAAGAAGTTAAACGATTAGGAGAAATTTCCATTAACTTTAACAACGTTCTGTTCATTTTATATATTTTTAAATAAGTGCTGATCACTTGTCAGGGGTACTGAAGGGAGGTGAAATAAGACATGGATGGGGACGCAAAGCAGACAGTATTGCATTGGTCGTCTGTTATACGCCTCACCTGCTACTCAGTCCCGTTAACTTCAATAGATCTGAATATTGGGCGTGTCGTATAACGGGCAGCAAAAGTCATTTGGCTCTTTGGCCTGCCCGTGTTCAATTTCACACCTCCCCCCTGGAGTCCCTGGCACGGACACGAGGCAGCAAAAACAGACAGACAAATCTTAACGGTCGTTGCTTCCGACTCTTTTCAGGTCAGGGTCTCGGTTACATCAGTTGTGCTCGTCAAGAAGCACCGGACCGGCGGACTGCTGCCCAATGGTCTCGTGATCAGGACAAGCTCCAGCGAAAAGGTGAGGCCAACTCCTGTTCGACCTCTCGGCCCTTCTCCGGGTTCGAGTGGAGTGGCTGGTGGCAAATAAAAGCCCCTTGGAGAGAGGCGGTTAGATCCAGTTCCGAGCAGTTCCATGAGGCTGATTCCCTAGTGTTGGAGGTCCGCGAGGAAAAGCCTTTGGGTCGCTGAACTCTCTTGGACGCTCTGCCCCTGCGCTGGCGGGAGTGCCATTGCGCATGCGTGCAATCGGTTGCCGCCGTGCTGCCAGCGAAGCTACGGCAGGAAGTCCGAGGAAATTCAGGGCCTTGGGCCTCTCGGCCTGCAGATGGGGATTTAAGTTCCCCCTCCCCCCTGCGAGATGTAACATTTAGAGGTTAAAAGAAAACAGTGGCAGAAAGGAAGGGAAGCCCCTTGTCGAGGAGTGGGACACGCAGGAGTCAAATTACTGTCAATAGGCATCTCCTGAAGTGCCTGTTCCACATGGCTTCCTAATGGCTGGAGCAGCACTCGGGCACCCCAGCCACATTGTGGGGCCTTAGAAATAACAGAAAATGTTGGGAAAACTCAGCAGGCCAGGCAACGTCTGTGGAGAGAGAAATAGAGTCAACGTTTCAGGTTGAAACCCTTCGTCAGGACCCTTCGTTGTGGGGCCTCGGCCTCATTTGTATGGACACGGGGGGCGCCTAATGAGCCCTGCGCACATTCACTGCGCAGGTTACTGAGGCAGCACACGTTATGGAGCGCAGAGTACAGCAGGCGCTGAATGGACCTCAATCCTCGTGTAAGATTAGGATCACAGGCTCACACAGATTACCCAACAGGGCTTTAGAAGTTGTAAGGCTTTTTATTAAAGAGCTACAGTTTTAAAGCATAATCAGATATTACATATGGTTTAAGCTAAGTATAATAGACATACAACCCGTGACAGTAGAAAGTGATCTACAACTCCCGAATCGGAACGCCACGACGAGACGGATGGTTGGTTGGACGTCTGATGAGGCGGTGTGGAGGTCTCGGGTCAGCGGGTCTCTGCAGTCAGCAACAGCGGTCACCTCTGTTGATTCGTCCCCCGAGCTGTTGGAGGTGTTGGGCATAAGCCAGCGTTGATCCACCTCAGAGGCTAAACTTAGTCAAGGTGTTAGGCCTGAACCAGCATTGATTTCCACCTTGAAGAAGCCTTCGCCCCTCGCTGTGTGTCTTCTGCTCTCAGCCCACTATATTTATAGTTATTTCGGTGGGCTGTGATTTATTTAATGTCAATCACCTATACTCATCTATATCCCAAGTGTGATGCAGGAAAACATCTCCCACTGTCTCTTTCTGCATGGCTGCCAAGCCCTTTCCTCTTATCTTTCTGAGGAATGTTTTGTCAAGTTTCTTCAAGGGCATTTTATGGCTTCGTATTGTCTAGCTAGTGCTATCCTCCCGTGTTTCTTTGCATTTTACGACCTTCTTATCATTTTGATGTTTGTTAACTGGCTTTGCTGACACTTCCCCCCATCTGTTCCTGACTGCAGCTTAATCTCTGTTCTAAGAGTCAAACTTCATCTATGAATCTAATAGCTGTTTCTTACCCTCGGCAACTACTCAGGACCCTGGGGCTTGAAGCTCTGTGGCACTGCTAGACCTCAACGACATATTATCGGCCCAATAAACGAGAGAAACGCGAATACAAAAAAGAAACAAAATCAGATGGAAGTAAAAGAGAAATGATGAGGATGAAAAGGGATTAAAGAATGGGGATCTTTTTTTGTTCAAATTTAACAATGTAATAAAATATAATAAAGAGACAAAATGAAGTGATCCACATCAGAAGAAGCAGGGAGAGGTTAGAAGGAAGAAGCGATGAGACAGAAAGGAAGGAAAGAAGATCGATAAACAGAGGAGGGAGCAAAGAATGGCAGGATATATTGATGGGGTGAGATGAAGAAGAGGCTCATGTGGAGAATAAACACCGGCATGGACCTGTTGGGCTGAACGGCCTGTTCCTGCGCTGTACATTGTGTGTCATTCTATGGACAGGAAACTCTCTTTTTACTGGCACCTAAATATCTGGAAATCTCTCTTAACCGGCAAAATTCAGGAGTAGGTTCAGGTAAGTTTTACTATATATTAGTGGTCATGTAACCGTGGTTCCTGGATCTGTAGCTGTGCAACAGGGACTCCTGGATCTGTGGCCGTGTAACCAGGACTCCTGCACAAGTGCGTGTAACCGGGGCTCCTGCACCTGTGGCCGTGTACGGGGCTCTCGTACCTTGGTAAGTATACCTCTCTGTAATCTGGACTTTTTGATCAACCGGCACCACGTCGGTGCCGGATAAAAAAAGAGTTTCCTGTATAAAGAATAAGACATTTTAAAATAAGAAGTGCAGCTAGATGTGACAACGATGTGAGTTTTGCAACCAACTGAAAGAAGGTGTCAAATTTGACCCCGAGCTGAGCTTCCGACCACATATCCGCTCCATCACTAAGACCACCTATTTCCATCTCTGTAACATCGCCCGACTCCACCCCTGCCTCAGCTCATCTGCTGCTGAAACCCTCATCTATGTCTTTGTTACCTCTAGACTTGACTATTCCAATGCACTCCTGGCTGGCCTCCCACATTCTACCCTACATAAATTTAAGCTCATCTAAATATCTGCCCGTGTCCTAACTCGCAGCAAGTCCCGTTCACCCTTCACCCCTGTGCTCGTTGGCCTACATTGGCTCCTGGTTAAGCAATGCCTCGATTTTAAAATTCTGATCCTTGTTTTCAAATCCCTCCATGGCCTCACCTCTTATCTCTAATCTCCTCCAGCCCTACAAACCTCCGCAAACTCTGCGTTCCTCCAATTCTGGCCACTTGATCATCCCTGATTTTAATCGCTCCACCATTGGCGGCCGTGCCTTCAGCTGCCAAGGCCCTAAGCTCTGGAATTACCTCCCTAAACCTCTCTACCCCTCTCTCTTTCTATAAGACACTCCTTAAAACCTACCTCATCTAATATCTCCTTATGTGGCTCGGTGTCAAATTTTGTTTGAGAACGCTCCCGTGAAGCGCCTTGGGACGTTTTACTACGTTAAAAGCGCTGTATAAATGCAAGTTGTTGTTTTGATTTGTGCCCTATTTAATGAGGCTCTCTGCTTTTTGCCGCAGTACATCTTTGTCTCCTTCATCTCGAGAGACAGCGTCTATGACGTGTTGAAGCAAGTCTGCTCGCATTTACAGGTAGGATCTGACTCATAGAACCATAGCTGGTCGTTTCCTGCCCCAGACACGCTGCTGGGTTCTGGCTCGGGATGCGAGAGTGACTGATCAGTGAGTCTTACCACTGAACCAAGACAAAACCACAACACCTTCCATCGACGCCCCTTCAGTCCTTTCCTCTCTGCTTCGATGTGTTGGCTCTCAGTTCATGTTATTGTCCAGATTGCCTATTTTATCAGCAACATACATGCTATATCTCACACTGCAATATGCACACTGTATAGGAACTGCATATAGCTCACACATATACACCATATAAGAACTGCATGTAGCTCACACAACATATACACCATATAGGAACTGCATATAGCTCACACAGCAACAGTCACACCATATAGGAACTATATCGAAGGAGTTGTCTTTCGGATATGTAAGTGTTAGCCGTGGCTCAGTGGGCTGCGCACTCGCCTCTGAGTCAGGAGGTTGTGGGTTCAAGTCCCACTCCAGAGACTGGAGCACAGAAATCTAGGCTGACACACCCAGTGCAGTACTGAGGGAGTGCTGCACTGTCAGCAGTGCCGTCTTTCAGATGAGATGTTAAACCGAGGCCCCGTCTGCTCTCTCAGATGGGCGTAAAAGATCCCATGGCACTATTTCAAAGAAGAGCAGGGGAGTTCTCCCTGGTGTTCTTGCCAATATTCATCCCTCAACCAACATCACTAAAACAGATTATCTGGTCATTATCACGTTGCTGTTTGTGGGAGCTTGCTGTGTGCAAATTGTCTGCCGCGTTTCCTGTTTCCTACATTACAACAGTGACTACACTTCAAAAAAAAAGTAGTTCACTGGCTGTAAAGCACTTTGGGAAATCCTGAGGTTGTGAAAGGCACGATATATATGCAAGTCTTTCTTTTTAGGAACTGCATATATCTCGCACAACATATCCACCAGATGGGAACTGCATACAACTCACACAATAACCTACACACCATATAGGACCTGCATATGCCTCACACAAATTCACACACTTCCTCCCTCATTGTCTATAGGGTTATGAGCTTTGAGCCAGACGAGTGAGGACCTGCGCCTGGCTCCCCACCGGGAGCACTGAATTTACTGCTATGTGAAATCTGGCTCTAAACTCATAACCTTATAGAAGAGGAGGAAAGAACGGTGTGAAATTTGTGTGAGATATATGCAGTTCCTTCATGGGGGTGTGTGTGTTGCTGTGGGGTATATGCAGTTCCTTCATGGGGGGTGTGTGTGTTGCTGTGGGGTATATGCAGTTCCTACATGGGGGGTGTGTGTGTGTTGCTGTGGGGTATATGCAGTTCCTTCATGGGGGGTGTGTGTGTTGCTGTGGGGTATATGCAGTTCCTTCATGGGGGGTGTGTGTGTGTTGCTGTGGGGTATATGCAGTTCCTACATGGGGGGTGTGTGTGTGTTGCTGTGGGGTATATGCAGTTCCTTCATGGGGGTGTGTGTGTTGCTGTGGGGTATATGCAGTTCCTTTATGGGGGTGTGTGTGTTGCTGTGGGGTATATGCAGTTCCTTCATGGGGGGTGTGTGTGTTGCTGTGGGGTATATGCAGTTCCTGCATGGCATATAGATTATTATGAGAGCCGTATGCAGTTCCTATATGGTATATAGAAGATAGGAGGAGTAGGCCATTCGGCCCCTCGAGCCTACTCTGCCATTCAATGAGATCATGGCTGATCATCCAAACTCAGTACCCTGTTCCTGCCTTCTTCCCATATCCCTTGATCCCTTTAGCCTTAAGAAATATATCTAACTCCTTCTTGAATATATTTAATGAATTGGCCTCAACTGCCTTCTGTGGTAGAGAATTCCACAGGTTCACCACTCTCTGGGTGAAGAAATTCCTCCTCATCTCTGTCCTAAATGGCTTACCCCTTATCCTTAGACTGTGACCCCTGGTTCTGGACTCCCCCACCATCGGGAACATCCTTCCTGCATCTAGTCTGTCTAGTCCTGTTAGAATTTTATAAGTTTCAATGAGATCCCCTCTCATTCTTCTAAACTCCAGTGAGTATAAGCCCAATCGACCCAATCTCTCCTCATACGTCATTCCTGCTATCCCAGGTATCAGTCTAATTTAATTTATGTAAAATGCAGTTGGTTGTAGTTAAGAATAAAGTAATTCAGATTTTAAGAGCGTTGAGCAGTCTTTTAATGGTGTCCTCGATACTGAAGCAAATTGCACCAGGCTTTGATTCTCCACGTCTCTGAACACTCACACAGATTGTTCTCCAACCGGCTGCACCAGTACCCAAACATACACTCCGCATGTGGCAAGGTTCCTGGTGTAAAGGACTCTTGCTGGATGTGGAGTGTACATTATTTATTGGGACAGACGAGGTAGGTGAGTTCATTATTGATGTATCCCTGTGGCGTGCATTCCAGCACTGCAAAGGTGTAACAGGTTAGAATGCTTCGGGTGAACGTGGCCGAGGTTCCAGTAAAGGTTAACCCATTGTCCGCTGGATTTATCTACTCAGTCAAAAAGACAGTAGGCCAGAATTTGCAGGGAAAGTCACGGCGAGTTTGCCGCGCTCTCCGTTATTATGTATAAATAACCCAGCCACTTGTTGCGCGGAAGAGATACTCTTGTGAGTTGCAAATCGCCACAAGTTTTTGGATGGTTTGCGCCGCTGTGCTGTTAGCCTGACGGAAACGGCAGCTCGCCCTCAACCTTCCCGTGAGTTTCAAGCAGTCGCTGCATTTGCACATTAATTACCAATGAAACTCGCCACGGCAAGTTAAGACTGGTACTTAAGAGCTTAAGGACCCTTTAAATGATGAGATTTATGTTCCTGCAATGCCGCTCAACCTCTCCGGCCCAGAAAGGGAACAGTTGAAACTGTGGACTCTCATTCCTGCAGGTAGTAAATTGTCTCTAGAGGTTTTTAAAATTAAAATGTTTAATTTCTTTCTTATTTTTCCTTTCAGTCTCTTCTTCTCTCCCTCTTAATCCAATCTTTCTTTCCCTCTCTTTATTTCTCTTTCTGTACCTGATTTGACTCTAATTCACCCTATTTCCTTCTCCATTGTTCCTCTGTTTTTTTTCTCCATCCATAAATCCCATTGGTTAAGGAGATAGACTATTACCATCGTTAACTAAGGCCCCAGATACCCCGTTGCCCTCATTGCTATCAGCTCGCACTTCTGGCAATTTGCGGTGCACATTTTTTACGGGCTTAAGGGTGAGGGGAAAAAAAAAAAAATCTAACGAACAAGGCACGTCCCGAGATACCCCACTCCAGCAAATTCTGGGCCGATGAGTTTAAAGATGACACACCATCACAGTAATCTACTGCTTCAACAATTCACTGCTTCAACTCACTGTGGCACACAGCAGTACAGCGATGATTGAAAAGAAGTGTAGTATTTAGTAATGAAATATATACATGTGATGGGAAATAGAGGCAGCCCATACAGTAACACACTCAGTATATAGGAACTCCATATAGCTCACACATAACATATACACCATATAGAAACTGCATATATCTCACACAGCGATACATACACCATATAGGAACTGCATATATTTCACACAGCAATACATACACCATATAGGAGCCGCATATGTTTCACACAGTGATACATATACCATATTGAGAAAAGTATAACCTAGAAATGACTGCAGTGTTTTGATTTGAAATGCCATTTCTCTGCTCACTATGTGAACTGAGGCAGATCAGTGTACAGATCGCTGAAAGTTCAAAGACACTCCTTTCACATTTCAGCACTCATGCACAAAAGACAGAACTTGCATTTCTGCAGCACCTTTCATAGCCTCAGGATGGCCTCAAGCACTTCACAGCCACTGAAGTGCTCGTTTGAAATGGAGTCACTGTTATAATGTAAAAGAAAGAAAGAGAGACTTGCATTTATATAGCGCCTTTCACGACCACCGGACATCTCAAAGCGCTTTACAGCCATTGAAGTATTTTTTGGAGTGGAGTCACTGTTGTAATGTGGGAAACGCGGCAGCCAATTTGCGCACAGCAAGGTCCCACAAACAGCAATGTGATAATGACCAGATAATCTGTTTTTTGTTATGTTGGTTGAGGGATAAATATTGGCCAGGACACCGGGGATAACTCCCCCCTGCTCTTCTTCGAAATAGTGCCGTGGGATCTTTTACGTCCACCTGAGAGAGCAGACGGGGCCTCGGTTTAATGTCTCATCTGAAAGACGGCACCTCCAACAGTGCAGCATTCCCTCAGTACTGCACTGGGAGTGTCAGCCTAGCTTTATGAGCTCAAGTCCCCGGAGAGAGAAATAATGTGAACTTGACACACCTTAAATGCCCCCACTCCCTGTGAAGGTACTGGAGCTCCACCACTGGTAGGAGGCTGTAATTACACCATGGCAAGATGGCAGAGGCAGTTTCCATTATTATAAATAAATATAAATTAAAGGTTTGTCAAACTTGGTGATCACAATTTGGAACAAGTCACACAGAAAAGAGCATTGGCTCCCACACCGTTGCCACAGACGGGACCTCCTGGTGAGAAAGAATATGTGGGGGCAATTGGAAAAAATAATGGAAGATTAAAAAATAACTTACAGGATTTTGGAACCCTTAAACAGAAAGCTGTGACAGAACACCCTGGGCACAGATGTGTATGAGAAATGTATTGCTGGTGTGTCCAAAACTCCTGAGAATTCATCTCCCTGCAGCTTGTGAGCTTGGTCCAGTCCAACAATGGGATTCTGTACAGTGAGGACTGCCTGATTGGTTTCTATTGAGGCCAGAAAGCTTCTGTATAGGAACCTAACAGATGGTGGGCAATTCTTAATGCTGGGATTGTTCTCCTTAGAGCAGAGAAGGTTCAGGGGAGACTTAATAAAGGTGTTGAAAATTATGACAGGGTTTTGATAAGAGTAAATAAGGAGTAACTGTTTCCACTGGCAGGAGGGTCGGTAACCAGAGGACGCAGATTTAAGATCATTGGCAAAGAACCAGGGGGGAGATGAGGAGAATTTTTTTACACAGTGTGTTATTATGATCTGAAATGCACTGCAGATTCAAGAGTAACTTTTAAAGATGAATTGGACATATATTTGAAAAGCAGAAATTTGCAGGGCTATGGGGGAAGAGCAGGGTGAGTGGGACTAATTGGAGAGCTCTTTCAAAAGAGCAGGCACAGGCTCGATGGGCCGAATGGCCTCGTTATGAGCTCTATGAACCTACGATTCTCAGTGTTATATTGTGAACCCTGTAAATGTCCATACGAATTGATGTGACTGTGAGGGGGGGGGGCGGGGGATGTGTATTGTTAACACACTAACGCGCTCTGTTAGTTAATTACGGGGTGCAGGGGGGGGAACGGGGACACGGGGGGGGGGGGGGGTGTGGGAACCGGGGGGGGATGTGTATTGTTAACACACTAACGCGCTCTGTTAGTTAATTACGGGGTGCAGGGGGGGAACGGGGACACGGGGGGTGGGGACTGGGGACGGGGGGGGGGGCTGTGTATTGTTAACACACTAACGCGCTCTGTTAGTTAATTACGGGGTGCGGGGGGGGGCCGGGGACACGGGGGGGGGGGGCTGTGGGAACCGGGGTGGGGGGGGGGATGTGTATTGTTAACACACTAACGCGCTCTGTTAGTTAATTATGGGGTGTGGGGGGAGGGGGACGGGGGGGATGTGTATTGCGAACCCACTAACGCGCTCTGTTAGTTAATTACGGGGGGTGGGGACTGGGGACGGGGGGGGGCTGTGTATTGTTAACACACTAACGCGCTCTGTTAGTTAATTACGGGGTGCAGGGGGGGAACGGGGACATGGGGGGGGGGGACGGGGGGGGCTGTGGGAACCGGGGGGGGGTGTGTATTGTTAACACACTAACGCGCTCTGTTAGTTAATTACGGGGTGCAGGGGGGGACCGGGGACGGGGGGGGCTGTGGGAACCGGGGGGGGGGGGGGATGTGTATTGTTAACACACTAACGCGCTCTGTTAGTTAATTATGGGGTGTGGGGGGAGGGGGACGGGGGGGATGTGTATTGCGAACCCACTAACGCGCTCTGTTAGTTAATTGCACCGTGTGCATTTCTCCTCCTGGAGTTCCATGTGTTGCGCTTCAGATCCAGGCCGACGCATTAGGGGAGGCCCAGAACACAGAGTGGAAGATTCGCTGAGTGACTGCCATTGAGATCAATATGGCACCACAACACCTACTTGTTCCCTTCCCTGTGGAATTGTGTGTGTCAGTATTATATTTTCAATATTGTAAATTTACAAACGTTCCGAGAGCAACAAGGGGCAAAGACCCCGTGGCCGCGCTTTGCTCGATGTTGTGTGTTGTGACACAGCGGGTTTGTAGCTGTCACTTTTTGTCAGAAACATTTGCAAATAGTGACGCCTACAGGCTTAGTCTGTTATAACTGTCTGTCACTCTGTTGAATTTTTTTTTAATGTAAATTTGGGTAGTTTAAAGGGCACAAGCTGATTTTGAAAAGGCCAAACTCGAGAACTTTGGCGAAATTTAATTAATTCGTATCATAAAGTTGTCCAAGTCTCGGTCCTGAGCTGCAGTCTCCATATTGAAGTGGAGGAGGAGCAACCGCAATGGTTGATTTGGAAGCTCTCTTCCTAATATTTGGTTTGCTGTGCCATTCTTTGCCTTCAGGATAACAGTAAGAAGAGTTTGAGTGTGAGCCTGTGCACAGACACGTGTGATTCCCTACCCTTGGTAAGTTGTTTTCCATTGGTTTAAATTTTCTACGTTCTTTAGCTATTTTTGGAGCCGCTTCCCTCCATTTTCTCAAGAAACCCTAAGCTGGAATGTTAGTGCTGAGCCAACAGCTACAGCACTAGAGCATTGGCCGAGAATTCAACTAGAATACACGCATTCAAATTTCTGTCTCGAAATATTGATCCCCCCCCCGACCCCCCCGTCCTCGGTACAACACGAGAACGCGGGACTCTCAACCAATCTAGGATGGCCTTGGAGTCTCAACTGGGAGTCCCGTGTTTGAATCCTACCCTGGATTTGACCTGAGACTCTCAACAGGAAATTCAGAAGAAACCCCTTTACCCAGAGAGTGGTGAGAATGTGGAACTCGCTACCACAGGGAGTGGTTGAAGCGAATAGTAGAGATGCATTTAAGGGGAGGCTAGACAAATATATGAGGGAGAAGGGAATAGAGGGTTATGCTGATCGAGTTAGATGAGGAAAGACTGGAGGAGGCTCGAGTGGAGCATAAACGCCGGCATGGACTGGTTGGGCCGAATGGCCTGTTTCTGTGCCGTATATCCTGTGTAATCAACTAGGAGTCCTGAGTTCACCTCTCACTCTAGACAGCCTGGTAGCTCTTAGCCTAGGCCTGGTTTGAGCCTCAGTCATGACTAAAATTCGTATTTAAGCTTCCCCTGTACTCTGTGGAGTTTACAAGGTTCTGAAGGGGCTTGACAGGGTAGATGCTGAGAGGTTGTTTCCCCTGGCTGGAGAGTCGAGAGCTAGGGGACATAGTCTCAGGAAAAGGGGTCGGCCATTTAAGACCGGGACGAGGAGGAATTTCTTCACTCAGAGGGTGGCGAATCTTTGGAATTCTCTGCCCCAGAGGGCTGTGAATGCTGAGTCGTTGAGTATATTCAAGGCTGAGATTGACAGATTTTTGGACTCTAGGGGAATCAAGGGATATGGAGATCGGGCGGGAAAGTGGAGATGAGGTAGAAGATCAGCCATGATCTTATTGAATGGCGGAGCAGGCTCGAGGGGCCGTATGGCCTACTCCTGCTCCTATTTCTTATGTTTTCAAAGAGAAGTTTGCCAGACGTGAGCTGGCTGTCTGAGGTAAAGAGGATGTGGAGAAGTTAGAGAACTTGAAAGGACAATCATAATAGTGACATTAAAGTGCTTCCACAGATATAGTGCATGATTACAGCAGCCATGTGGGGGATATGTGCAACGTAACGCAGTACGTCCTAGTGCAACATATCGTATGTGGCCCGTTAGCGCTGGAAGAGTGGAATCCAGGTACAGTCCTGTCCTCAAAGCTCACCACAGCTGAGTGGGCCCCACGTCACTGTAACTGCAAGTCCCTCTGGGGTACAGTGACAGTCCCTCTTTCGATATAGCTTATGTAAAGTGCTTCTCATCGGTACTGCAATAGCTGAGCTGAGCTCTGCTCCCAGGCCTCTCCCAGTGCTGTTGTTGGGCTGTGCATTGACGGTGTTGAAATCCCATTTTTAATTGACGCGCCAAATTCCTGTGCGCTACTCTGACAAAGTCATTGACCTCTTTATTACAAATGGGCCGACAACATCACTAAAATAACACACACGGGACGGTGAAAGCACAGTGGAATTTCAACTTGGAGAGGTTCGTGAGAGCACCTGAGGTTGACGTGCCCTCCCTGTGGAAAAGTACCTGCCCTGCACTGACCTCGAGCACTGCTCCCCATATAAACCTGGGGACTCGCCTTGTGGAGAATCGGACCAACTGCTCCAAGTTCCAAGCCTTTCTGACAAAATACAACAGTGTAGCATACTCCTTAATACTCCATTGACTTGATTCAATATTCTCTCGTCAAACAGGCATTTTGCTCTCTCTGTGTGAGAAAAGTTTACCGTAACTAGAATGTAAATAACAGTATATTGGGGTGTTTCCATGAGGCCAGGGGGACTCCATGCCTGAAAGGGGCACAGGTCGGAGTTAGGACCACAATATCTGGCCCCAATTCTCCTATCTCCTACTCGCACTCCGTGTGAGCATGACTCCCAATGGGCAGCACAGGATCGCAGTTACCCCATATTTAATTTGATTGGTTTTGCATTTATTAACTTTTCCATAGTGCATCCTTCCCCATGGGAGATTTGTGTTGGCCACAGTGATGAGGTGTTGTCCTAACCCCTAGAGCCTGTGATTGAGTGACTGGGTGAAAGCACTTTCTCTACTGTTTCTCAGGAAGACTATAGGTTACATTTGGACTGGAAGAGGAAACTATCCAACGGCTCCTCCTCCTCACTACCAGAAACTGAGTACCAGTCCCTGCTAGAGAACTCCACCAGCAGCTTAAGTGCTCCAGAGGCCGAGCACGCCAGTTACAGCAGTCGCACCTTTAGAGGTTAGTGCCAAACGTGATGTATAGGCGATGGTGCATCATTGTGCTTCAACCAGCATGTGTGTCCGTGTGAGTGTGGGATGTGTGTGTGAGGACGCTAGCGTGTGTGCTTATGTGTTTGTATATCTGCGAGTGTGCTTCAGTACATATGAGCATCTGTGCAATTATGTGGCTGAGACTGTGCAATTGCCCGAGGATTATTACACCTAGTGTTGGCTGGTTCATGGTATTCTAATACGGCATATTTTGTAAAAGTTTAGCACCTGTCCTAATTGTTGTGCCCCTTTTGGCAAAGTTGAAATATTATTAACCACTTGAGAGGTGCCAATATTTTATGCCCAATATCCTCATTGGCTTTACACTCCAGTACTGTCTGTACTGGAGGGACAACAGCAGATACAGCGCCCTTAACAGGAACTGTCCCCAGGTTCTTCACAGGAGTGTAATCAGAGAAAAATCGACACCGAGCAAAAGAAGGAGATTTTAGTAAGGCTGACTGAAAGCTTGGTCAACGAGGTGGGTTTTACAGAGGGTCTTAAAGGAAGAGAGGGAGCTGGAGAAGTTTAGGAAGGGGATTGCAGCGTAAAGGGCCTAGATGGCTGAAGGCACAACTACCAATGGTGGGCGAAGGGGGATGTACAAGGGGCCAGAGTTGGAGGAACAGAGTTTTCACAAGGTTGTAGGACTACAGGCCGTGAAAGGATTTAAACACAAGGATGGACATTTTAAATTTGAGGTGTTGGGGGACCAGGAGCCAATTTATGTCAGCAAACACAGGGGTGATGTGCGACAGGATGTGGGCAGCAGATTTTTGGATGAGCTGAAGTTTATGGAGGGTGGGAGGTCACCCAAGAGAGCATTGGAATAGTCAAGTCTGGAGCTAATAAAGACATGGATGGGGGTTTCAGCAGCGGTTGGGCTGAGATAGGAGATGTTACGGAGGTGGAAGCAGGCAGTCTTTGTAATGGAGAGGATACGCAATTGGAAGCTTAGCTTGAGGTCAAATAGAACACAGAGGTTGCGATCAGTGTGGCTCAACAGTGGGCCTCGGAGAAGGATGGAATCGATGGCTAGGGTATGGCATTTATGGTGGGGGCTAAAGACAATGGCTCGAGTCATCCCAAAGTTTAACTGGAAGCAATTGCGGATCATTCAGAGCGGGATGTTGGTCAAGCAGTCAGACAAGACAAAAGCACGTAATATAAAGTCTTGTCAGAGGTAACCAGTGGAAAAGCACGTAATATAAAGTCTTGTCAGAGGTAACCAGTGGTGTAATATTTTGGGAACAGTTAACACAGTCATTTACTGAATGGTGTGACAGTGTAAGCGAATGACTGTGCCCCCTCAGTGTGGCAAGAACTGGGTCTCGGCTGAGCGGTGACCAGGTGACACACAGATAGGGGTGAGTCACCGCACACTGCTCTTCAGTTCCTCCTAGTGGCTGGTTTCTGAGGCCCAATGGCAGACGAATGGAAGCTCGTCCATCTTCTTAGTGAGGAAGAAGAGGGACACAGAGATCCGGGGAAAAAAAACACGTGAAGTAAGAGCCGAGGATTGCAAGTGGCGCAATAACATGGCACACGAACTCACACCGCTGCACGACGGTGCGGTGAGCCGGGTTTGCACCAGGACTCCGTTTCTTCACTTGCCATCAATCTCGGCTGCACTGCTGTAGCAAGATTCCAAGTCAAGGTCAGGTGTTTGCTCACCGGGAGCGGGCAAGTCAATCTTCACCTAGAAACCGGCTTAACCGCGGCATCAATGGAGGC
Source organism: Somniosus microcephalus (assembly GCF_052327205.1). Classification (NCBI taxonomy): domain Eukaryota; kingdom Metazoa; phylum Chordata; class Chondrichthyes; order Squaliformes; family Somniosidae; genus Somniosus; species Somniosus microcephalus. Next base: position 16,228,535 of record NC_141018.1, on the reverse strand, counting down.
CCGCATCATCAACAACAACAACTACAACTTGCATTTATATAGCGCCCTTAATGTAGTAAAACATCCCAAGACGCTTCACAGGAGCGTCATCAAACAAAAGTTGACACCGGACCAAAGAGGAAGATGTTAAGACAGGTGACCAAAAGCTTGGCCAAAGAGGTAGGCTTTTAAGGAGCATCTTATGGGAGGACTCGCCGGGCCAAATGGCCTCCTTCTGCGCTGTAACCATTCTACGAGCGAGAGCTGGCGAGGCGGAGAGGTTTGGGGAGCGAATTCCAGAGCTTAGGGCCTAGGTGGCTGAAGGCACGGCCTCCAATGGTGGGGTGAAGGAAGTGGGGGAGCACGAGTCCAGAGTTGAAGGAATGCAGAGTGTAAGGTTGGAGGAAGTTACAGAGATAAGAAGGGGGTGAGGCCATGGAGGGATTTGAACACGAGGGTGAGAATTTTTAAATCGAGGTGTTGCCGGACCGGGAGCCAATGGAGGCCAGCAAGCACCGGGGTGGGAACTGATTCACAGCCTCTGCACTTGGCTTCAGTTGGTGGATGGAGGTTAAGGGAGAACTGAGAAAATAATCTGAAAAATAAAGTAGAGGCATATGTACCCTCACCAACAAAATACGTAAAATGGGCTCCTCACTGCCTCTCACTCCTACTGAGTAGGTGTTTATTCTCTGTGTTTCTTTTGTTCAGAAAGAGTGGCGAAGAAAGAAAAAATATTTGAATTGGACTCTGTTGAGGGGATTGGAAAAGTGGAATATGGACTCCTCAGGATATTAATTGTCATGTAAGTATTAGACAATGGATCCTGTTGTTATTGACACGGCTTCATTTGTTATACGGTGTGAAAGGAATGTGGTTGTGTGTCAGGACCAACAAACCCTGTCCTGAGGTTGGTGTTAAGGCACAAAACTGGCCGCATCCCCAGGGTGAATGAATCGCCACGGCGAGCTTCCGTTCATTGCGCTCGTTTGCAGGCCTTCGAGGAGGCTCCCAAAATCAACTTCTTGCAATTTAGTATACTGTATTCGCTGCTCACGATGCGGTCTCCTCTACACTGGGGAGACCAAACGCAGATTGGGCGACCGCTTTGCGGAACACCTCCGTTCAGTCCGTAAGGGTGACCCTGAGCTTCCGGTCGCCTGTCACTTTAATTCACCGCTTCACTCCCACTCTGATCTCTCTGTCCTTGGCCTATTACATTGTTCCAGTGAAGCTCAACGTAAGCTCGAGGAACAGCACCTCATCTTTCGATTGGGCACTTTACAGCCTTCCGGACTCAATATCGAGTTCAACAATTTCAGATAATAATCCCTGCCCCCATTTTTCATGCTGTGTGATTTTGCCATTCCCATTTGCAACATTTTCACAGTATGTTCTTTCAATTCCTTCCTCCCCTCCTAAATCCCCCCTGTCTCTGCACCTGCTTAATATCTGTCACATCTCCAGCTTTTTCCAGTTCTGATGAAGGGTCCCAGACCTGAAACGTTAACTCTGTTTCTCTCTCCACGGATGCTGCCTGGCCTGCTGAGTATTTCCAGCATTTTCTGTTGCTATCCCAAAATCAAGCTGGTTCTTTTGGGCGTGAGGACACCAAGAGGCATGTTTTAAAAGCTTAGAAATGTAATTTTTAAAAATTTACTAAGAAACTGACTGCTGTACCCCAATATAACAAGCAAATGATTCTGTACATTTTTAAAAAGTCATTTGAAAGCGGGTTACTCACAGGTGGTGGGTTCACACTGTGATTCAAAATGCTTATTTTTTTTGTGATAATCCCATTTTCCAGCTGTATTGATCCCACTGCACCAGGTTACCGCTCTTTAAATATATCAAGGAATATTTTTGAAGCAATTTAAAAAAAAAAAAAACTACGTTTTAAAACGCTGCCCGATTGCGCTGGTTCATGGCAGATTTTGCGTTTGGTGATATGTAAATGCAATTGAGTTTGAATGGGAACTCGAGATTAAAAAAAACACTTCTCAAAACGGCCGCCATTTGCGCCTGGATTGGCGATGACGCCCAGGGCGGACACTCGACCCCATTGTTGGAGCAGAGCAATGGCGATTTACTTTGCACATTGTACCCGATACTGACGCTGCCTAAAGTGGAAAAAGTGCCCCAGTACGAAGATCCCACACCTTAAAGTGTTTGCCCCTGTACAGCTGCTGTGCAATCTGTACTGTGGCGATATCCTACTGTGCACATAGCCCATCAATAACTAAAGCAAAATAACTGCGGTTGCTGGAAATCTGAAATAAAAACAGACAATGCTGGAAATACTCAGCAGGTCAGGCAGCATCTGTGGAGAGAGAAACAAGAGTTAATGTTCTGATGAGAAGTCATCGACCTGAAACGTTAACTTTGTTTCTCTCGCCAGAGATCCTGACTGACCCGCTGAGTATTTCCAGCATTTTCTGTTTTCCGTCGATAACTATCTCAACTGCGCTGTCAAAGGAAGAGCTGGTTGCTCTCCGGTATAAGGTGTAGCTTAATGGCTTATTTTATTAAAGGGAATGAGGAAGCCTCACTGAACGAGTGACTAAATGAAGAGCTGATAAAGAAAATGCTGTCGGAGCTTCAGATCTATGGCTTGTTTGGCCAGTGATGTGACGGATATTATTTTAACTGGTCTGCAGGGTTTTCTACCTCACTCTTCTCTGCCTGTCTGATTCGGTGTGGAATCTTTTCTTCAGCCCTGCCTGTCATTCTTTCATGTCTTGTAAAGGCTCCGCCTATTCCACCCACTGTCCTGCTCAGTTTGAAGACCATTTTATTTCTACCCGTAATGTCCACTGTTGGAGCTGCTGAATGTAACCTTATTGAAAGGAATCGTCAAATGTTGTCTTCGTGGCCCTTCCAGCTATCGTTCCTTCTGGTTCCCTGCCAACACTGTCTCTCTACACATCCGCGAGTCCTCCTTTCTCACCCTCTTTTTCTCCTGACCGTTCACTTGGTAGTTCTCCTAAAGGGAAAGCTGAAGCCTTTTTTTGGGCTCATTTTTCTCCTCTAACCCTGATCACGGAGCAGAATTCTAGTAGACACATGACCTTGTGGAGCGCGTCGCCACCTGCCTCGGAGGACTCGATGGGCAGTAAGTATAAGGCGTACGTTTTTTTTATTCGTTCATGTGGGAGTCGCTGGCAAGGCTGGCATTTATTGCCCATCCCTAATGGCCCTCGAGAAGGTGGTGGTGAGCCTCTCTCTTGAACCGTTGCAGCAGCAGTTAGTTACAACTGAGTGACTTGCTGGGCCATTTCAGAGGACAGTTAAGAGTCAACCACATTGCTGTGGGTCTGGAGTCACATATAGGCCAGACCGGGTAAGGACGGCAGATTTCCTTCCCTAAAGGACATTAGTGAACCAGATGGGTTTTTACGACAATCCGATAGTTTCATGGTCACCATCACTGACACTAGCTTTTTATTCCAGGTTTATTTAATTAACTGAATTTAAATTCCCCAGCTGCCGTCGTGGGATTTGAACTCGCGTCTCATGGATCTCTCAGTCCAGGCCTCGGGATTACTAGTTCAGTAACATATCCACTATGCTACCGTATGGCCTAAAAGAAAGAAAGGAAAATGCTGGAAACACTCAGCAGGCCAGGCAGTACCTGTGGAGAGAGAAACAGAGTTAACGTTTCAGGTCGATGACCTTTCGTCAGAACTGGAAACATTTAGAGATGTAACAGGTTTTAAGCAAGTACGGAGGCAGGGAAAGGGGGGAGGGGAGGAAAGAACAAAAGGGCTCAACATTGAGTTCAACAATTTCAGATCATAACTGCTCCCAGTTTTTCGGATGGCAGCTGTTGATTCTGCGGTTCCCATTGACACCTCCTCTAGACCCATCCTTTGTTTCTTAACTTGCCCCATTACCGTCTCCTTTCGCCTCGCACCATCATCCCTTTTGTCATTTAATCTCTCCTGCCTTCCACCCTATTGCAGACCTTCCCTTTTGTTCTTTCCTCCCAGCCCCCTTCCCCTGCCTCTGCATTTGCTTAAAACCTGTTACATCCAACGTTCCCGCTAAGCTGCACGGCCACGCAGCGGTCTGGAGGTCCCGCGCAGACCGCTCACCGGCTTTTATATAGAAGAAACCGCGCAAGCGCGAAAATTTGAATGGCCCCGCGCAGCCAGTTAAAGGGACCGCGCACGGAAAAATGTAAGAGGGAACATTGGTTGCATCTCTAACTTTTTCCAGCTCTGACGAAAGGTCATCGACCTGAAATGTTAACTCTGTTTCTCGCTCTGCAAATGTTGCCTGACCCGCTGAGTATTCCCAGCATTTTCTGGTTTTGTTTCAGATTTCCAGCATCTGCAGTATTTTGCTTTTGTATAAGTATGGCCTATGTCGGTATGTAGAATTGTGACAGGCAGGCATAACAGAAACAGCATTCCGGAGTGACACGTACAGGAACAGCAAGTATATGCAAGACTTTAAGATTCCAACAGACAGAAAATCACGGGCAATGCGCCTGTGGTTTTCCGATATGTGCAGAGTTGCACAAAGTTTATCCCTTGATCTATTGTAGATGGTTATCCAAGTTTGAAAAGCAGTTGGCTATTATTGTTAAGGAAAGAAGTTAATTTCAAACTGACTCCTGTGTGGAATGTTGGGTTATATGTGTAATTTAAATCCTGTGGATTCATCAAACGGCGAATGTATGTTTTTCTAGAGTCCTTATTCTGTTGGCATCGTCGATTTACATGACGTTCAGAGTTTTCTCCCTGGAGCAACAGCTGGGACTCCTGGACGCAGTATCCCAGTCACCAGCCCACAAGAGGTAAGCCCAGTGGCCAATATCTGATCGATGGCCAAAATATCGGTCCAATGCCCACTCTCCGTAGCCAGGCAATGGAACATGGGTCCGGTGCCTCCCCCTGTAATCAGGCAATGGAACATGGGACTGGTGCCTCTCCCTGTAATCAGGCAATGGAACATGGGTCCGGTGTCTCTCCCTGTAATCGGGCAATGGAACATGGGTCCGGTGCCTCTCCCTGTAATCGGGCAATGGAACATGGGTCCGGTGCCTCTCCCTGTAATCGGGCAATGGAACATGGGTCCAGTGCCTCTCCTGTAATCAGGCAATGGATCATGGGTCCATGCCATTCCTGTAATCAGGCAATGGATCATGGGTCCGGTGCCTCCCTGTAATCAGGCAATGGAACATGGGTCCGGTGCCACTCCCTGTAATCAGGCAATGGAACATGGGTCCGGTGCCTCTCCTGTAATCAGGCAATGGATCATGGGTCCAGTGCCACTCCCTGTAATCAGGCAATGGATCATGGGTCCATGCCACTCCTGTAATCAGGCAATGGAACATGGGTCCGGTGCCACTCCCTGTAATCAGGCAATGGAACATGGGTCCAGTGCCTCTCCTGTAATCAGGCAATGGATGGGTCCATGCCATTCCTGTAATCAGGCAATGGATCATGGGTCCGGTGCCTCCCTGTAATCAGGCAATGGAACATGGGTCCGGTGCCACTCCCTGTAATCAGGCAATGGAACATGGGTCCGGTGCCTCTCCTGTAATCAGGCAATGGATCATGGGTCCAGTGCCACTCCTGTAATCAGGCAATGGAACATGGGTCCGGTGCCTCTCCTGTAATCAGGCAATGGATCATGGGTCCGGTGTCTCTCCCTGTAGTCAGGCAATGGAACATGGGTCCGCTGCCTCTCCCTGTAATCAGGCAATGGAACATGGGTCCGGTGCCTCGCCCTGTAATCAGGCAATGGAACATGGGTCCGGTGCCTCTCCCTGTAATCAGGCAATGGAACATGGGTCCTGTGCCACTCCCTGTAATCAGGCAATGGAACATGGGTCCGGTGCCTCTCCCTGTAATCAGGCAATGGAACATGGGTCCGGTGCCACTCCCTGTAATAGGCAATGGAACATGGGTCCGGTGCCTTTCCCTGTAATCAGGCAATGGAACATGGGTCCGGTGCCTCTCCCTGTAATCAGGCAATGGTTTTGGTCCAACGCCCACTCCCACATCATCAGCTAGAGGAACACTTATACGGGGGTAATTTTAAAATCAATGGACAGAAAATCTTGTTCGATACCCTCTCCAGGTGAAAGTATCATGAAGGCGGGTGATCCCTTCACAGTGAGAGGGTGGGGGGGGGGGGGGCTGCCGAGATCATTAGCATTCACTTCATGATCCAAGAGATATCTGACAATTTCCTGATGCCGATGGTTGCTGGCTTCGTGCAGCGACACCCAGCCACAGTAGCGTTTAGGATTTGGAGGTCCTTTGTGGGAGTCTGATTTTTGTATAATTGGCTGTATACTCTGTTAGTTTAACATTTGTATAATAAAAATGCAATTAAGTGGTGTTAAATTTCTAGGGTCTCTGGTGTAGTGGGGACAGTTGGTAAATAAAGCGCCCTAGAGTATACCTGTAACTGGGGTATTGAATAAATTTTAAAATTAATTAAAGGAGTAAGTCATGGCAGGAGAGTTCAGACCCGTGTTCTGCTCCTCTTGCTCCATGTGGGAAATCAGGGACGCTGCCAGTGTCCCTGACGACCATGTGTGCGGGAAATGCATCCAGCTGCAGCTACTTGTAGAGCGCATTGCGGCGCTCGAGCTGCGGGTGGATGAATTTTGGAGCATGCGCGATGCTGAGAGGGTCGTGGATAGCACGTTTAGCGAGTTGTTCACGCCTCAGGGTAGGGCTGCACAGGGGGTGACCATCAGGTGGAGCAACAGAGGCAGGCAGGAAGTGCAGGGAACCGCTGCGGACATCCCCCTTTCAAACAAGTATACCAAGTTGGATACTGTTGAGGGGGATGACTCACCAGGGGAAGGCAGCAGCAGCCAGCTTCCTGGCACCAGGGACGCTTCTGCTGCTCAAAGGGAGGAAAAAGAGTGGGAGAGCAATAGTGGTAGGGGATTCTATCGTAAGGGGAACAGATAGGCGTTTCTGTGGCCGCAAACGTGACTCCAGGATGGTTTGTTGCCTCCCTGGGGCCAGGGTCTGGGATGTCACTGAGCGGCTACAGGGCATTCTTAAGGGGGAGGGTGAGCAGGCAGAGGTCGTGGTCCACATTGGGACCAACGACATAGGAAGGAAGGGGGATGAGGTCCTGCATCAAGAATTTAGGGAGCTAGGTAACAGATTAAAGAGCAGGACCTGGAAGGTTGTAGTCTCTGGATTACTCCCAGTGCCACGTGCTAGTAAGTATAGGAATGGGAGGATAGAGCAGATGAATGCGTGGCTAAAGAGTTGGTGTAGGGGGGAGGGTTTTACTTTCCTGGATCACTGGGCCTGCTTCTGGGAAAGGTGGGACTTGTACAAGTTGGACGGGTTGCACCTGAACCAGAGCGGGACAAATATCCTTGCGGGGAGGTTTGCTAGCACTGTTGGGGGGGGTTTAAACTAACTTGGCAGGGGGATGGGATACAGAGGGGAGCTGAAATAGGGGGTGATGTGCTGCCAATTATAGAGAAAAAAACAAGTCAGCTTGGTAGACAGGGCAAATATATAAGGGCAAGGCTGAATGGCATCTATTTTAATGCAAGGAGTCTTGCAAATAAGGTGGATGAACTGAAGGTGTTGATAAACACATGGGAGTATGATATTGTTGCTATCACGGAGGCATGGTTGAGGGAGGGGCAAGACTGGCAGCTCAATATTCCGGGGTACAGAATCTTCAGGCGAGACAGAGGGGGAGGTATAAGAGGAGGGGGTGTCGCAATATTAATTAAGGAGTCAATTACTGCAGTAAGGAGGGATGATATATTAGCAGGTTCCTCTAATGAGGCCATATGGGTGGAGCTTAAAAACAAAAAGGGGGCAAGCACTTTGCTGGGAGTGTACTATAGGCCTCCAAACAGTCAGGGGGAGATAGAGGAACAGATATGTAGGCAAATCTCAGAGAAATGTGCAAATAATAGGGTAATAATAATGGGGGATTTCAACTTCCCCAATATTAACTGGGATAGTCAGAGTGTGAAAGGCTCAGAGGGTGTAGAATTCTTAAAGTGCATCCAGGAGAGCTTTTTGAGCCAGCATGTAGAAAGTCCTACAAGAGAGGGGGTGGTACTGGACCTAATTCTAGGGAATGTGGCCGGCCAAGTGGAAAAAGTGCTAGTAGGTGAGCACTTTGGTGATAGTGACCATAATATGGTAAGATTTAAGGTGGTCATGGAAAAGGACAGGGATGGGCCGGAAATAAAGGTTCTAAATTGGGGGGAAGGCCGATTTTAATAGGATAAGGCAGGATCTGGCCAAAATGGACTGGGATCAGCTACTTGTAGGAAAATCCGCATCGGAGCAATGGGAGGCTTTCAGAAGGGAGATTGAGATCATACAATGGCAACATGTTCCCGTAAAGGTCAAGAGTGGTTCCAAAAACCACAGGGAACCTTGGATGTCAGGGGATATACGTGAATGGATTAGGAAAAAAAGGAGGGCTTTTGGTAGATACAAAAGGCTAAAGACAGAGGAAGCCCTAGAGGAGTACAAAAAGTGCAGGGGGATACTTAAAAAAGAAATTAGGAGATCAAGGAGGGGCCATGAAATAACACTGGCGAGCAAAATAAAGGAAAATCCTAAGATGTTTTATAAGTATATTAAGGGTAAGAGGATAACTAGGGAAAAAATAGGGCCCATTAGGGACAAAAGTGGCAATCTGTGTGTGGAGCCGGAAGATGTAGGAGGGGTTCTAAATGAATTTTTTGCATCTGTTTTCACTATGGAGAAGGACGATGTAGACATAGAAATAGGGCGGGGGGACTGTGATATGCTCGAACATATTAACATCGAGAGGGAGGAGGTATTGGCGGTTTTAGCTGGCCTAAAAATGGATAAATCCCCAGGCCCGGATGAAATGTATCCCAGGCTGCTGTGTGAGGCAAAGGAAGAGATTGCGGGGGCTCTAACACATATATTCAGGACCTCTCTGGCCACAGGGGATGTGCCAGAGGACTGGAGAACCGCTAATGTAGTACCATTATTCAAGAAGGGTAGTAGGGAAAAACCGGGGAACTACAGGCCAGTGAGCCTAACATCAGTGGTAGGAAAATTATTGGAAAAAATTCTGAGGGACAAAATTTGTCTCCACTTGGAGAGGCAAGGATCAATCAGGGATAGTCAGCATGGCTTTGTCAAGGGAAGATCATGTCTGACTAATTTGATTGAATTTTTTGAGGGGGTGACTAGGTGTGTGGATGAGGGTAACGCAGTGGATGTGGTACACATGGATTTCAGTAAGGCCTTCGATAAAGTCCCGCACAGGAGACTGGTCAAGAAGGTAAGAGCCCATGGAATCCAGGGTGCCTTGGCACATTGGATACAAAACTGGCTTAGTGGCAGAAGGCAGAGGGTGATGGTCGAAGGTTGTTTTTGTGACTGGAAGCCTGTGGCCAGTGGGGTACCACAGGGATCGGTGCTGGGTCCCTTGCTGTTTGTGGTCTACATTAATGACTTGGATATGAATGTAAAAGGTATGATCAGTAAGTTCGCGGATGATACAAAAATTGGTAGGGTGGTAAATAGCGAGGAGGGTAGCCTCAGTCTGCAGGACGATATAGATGGGTTGGTCAGATGGGCGGAACAGTGGCAAATGGAATTTAACCCGGAAAAGTGCGAGGTGATGCACTTTGGGGGGACTAACAAGGCAAGGGAATACACAATGAATGGAAAGACCCTAGGCAAGACGGAGGGTCAGAGGGATCTGGGTGTGCAAGTACACAGATCCCTGAAGGCGGCGGAACAGGTGAATAAGGTGGTAAAAAAGGCATATGGGATACTTGCCTTCATTAGCCGAGGCATTGAATATAAGAGCAAGGAGGTTATGATGGAGCTGTATAAAACACTGGTTAGGCCACAGCTGGAATACTGTGTGCAGTTCTGGTCACCACACTACAGGGAGGATGTGATCGCGTTAGAGAGGGTGCAGAGGAGGTTCACCAGGATGTTACCAGGGCTGGAGCGCTTCAGCTATGAAGAGAGACTGGGCAGATTGGGTTTGTTTTCCTTGGAGCAGAGGAGGCTGAGGGGGGACATGATTGAGGTGTACAAAATTATGAGGGGCATAGATAGGATGGATGCTGAGGAGCTTTTTCCCTCAGTAGAGGGGTCAATAACTAGGGGGCATAGATTCAAGGTAAAGGACGGGAGGTTTAGAGGGGATTTGAGAAAGAACTTTTTCACCCAGAGGGTGGTTGGAGTCTGGAACTCACTGCCTGAAAGGGTTGTGGAGGCAGAAACCCTCACAACATTTAAGAAGCATTTGGATGAGCACTTGAAATGCCATAGCATACAAGGCTACGGACCAAATGCTGGAATATGGGATTAGATTAGACAGGGCTTGATGGCCGGCGCGGACACGATGGGCCGAAGGGCCTCTATCCGTGCTGTATTACTCTATGACTCTATGACTAAATAATTTGCTGAAATTGACCTTTCGAATGTCGGCTGCATTACCGTGTGATGTACTCACCTCCACGTCTCGTTACATTCCAGGTAAAGCACATCCTTGAGGTTCCATTGAAACTGTCGGCTCACAGTGGCTCTGGAATGGGCAAGGTGGAAGCCACTGCAACACTGAGACTCCATTGCCTCTCACAGGTTCTCTGGATGGGAGTAGATCGAAACCATCGTCACTTTCCTGCCTACTTTTATCAGAGAGACCACGACTAGCAGTGTTTCCATTGCACGATGACAGTACTTCATGTACAACACGAAGCCTTCACTATGATGTAGAAATTAGACAATAGCACCCGATGAGCAGCCTGATTTATTTTTTTTGGACTATCTAAAACATAACTTCAAGGGAATTTCAATCTGGGATAGCACCCCATTCAAAAGATTAAAATGTTTCAGAGCTTACTTCTGAGATCCTAGTCCCAGCTCAATGCTTGAGCTGAAACAGATGATCCAACATTGGGGTAGGAATGGACTTGAGAGGTTTACTAGTTCTTACATCTATTGGAAATTGGACAACAGTGTTTAGAACTCCAGGATAAGCTGTTGATGCTAAGGTATCTCTAGTGCTGCTCATTGAGAGCACTGGGGTTGGTTGAGCACTAGAAAGCTCTACTTTATCTGATGTGGCAGAAGAGACTGTATCAGTCTCATCCATCAGACTGTGTCGCGGACAGCACTTCATCACTTGAAGGGGTGGAATCTACATTGCCCTGGTCTGCACTTTACAAAGAGAGGTTTCAGCCACCAACCGTTGATCTAACTGTTCCTAGAAGCTACTCATTGACATAGCCTAGAAACTGCCTCAATTTATTTATAATCGTTGCTTATCAGATGCTGATTGAATATTATTGTACACTCCACTTTCTGAGAAGAAACTTTTGTGACTGTTTACATTATAAAAAGATCCATTTTGGGATTTTGAGATGAACATTACAATAATGAAAACGAGGCATTATATTTGCTCAACGATATAATGGGATAGCATCTATTGGATGATATGGCATGGGGACATGTCCTGGAGAGAATGGGAGAAGGACAGGTGCTGGAGAGAATGGGAGAAGGACAGGTCTTGGAGAGAATGAGAGAGGGACAGGTCCTGGAGAGAATGAGAGAAGGACAGATCCTGGAGAGAGAGGGACAGGTCCTGGAGAGAATGGGAGAAGGACCGGTCCTGGAGAGAATGAGAGGGGGACAGGTCCTGGAGAGAATGAGAGAGGGACAGGTCCTGGAGAGAATGAGAGAGGGACAGGTCCTGGAGAAAATGAGAGAGGGACAGGTCCTGGAGAGAATGAGAGAAGGACCGGTCCTGGAGAGAGAGGGACAGGTCCTGGAGAGAATGGGAGAAGGACTGGTCCTGGCGAGAATGGGAGAAGGACCGGTCCTGGAGCGAATGGGAGAAGGACTGGTCCTGGAGAGAATGGGAGAAGGACAGGTCCTGGAGAGAATGGGAGAGGGACTGCTCCTGGAGAGAATGGGAGAAGGACAGGTCCTGGAGAGAATGAGAGAGGGACAGGTCCTGGAGAGAGAGGGACAGGTCCTGGAGAGAATGGGAGAAGGACAGGTCCTGGAGAGAATGGGAGAGGGACCGCTCCTGGAGAGAATGGGAGAAGGACAGGCCCTGGAGAGAATGGGAGAAGGACCGGTGCTGGAGAGAATGGGAGAAGGACCGGTCCTGGAGAGAATGGGAGAGGGACAGGTCCTGGAGAGAATGGGAGAGGGACAGGTCCTGGAGAGAATGGGAGAGGGACAGGTCCTGGAGAGAATGGGAGAGGGACAGGTCCTGGAGCGAATGGGAGAGGGACACTTTCTGGGAGCATAACAAATCTAAGAGGAGAACATCTACTGAATGGCATGGCAGGAAGACAGAATGGCAGAAGGACATGTAATAGAAATGGTAAAAAATGTTGGGGAGATATGAAGTATGCATGACAAGATGATCTGTCACTGGGTATGGTCGGAGGAGTTTAGCGATTAGATGGTGTATGCTGAGCAGGATAAGAGGGCATAGAACTGGCAGGACTGGTGGGATTGGATATAACAGGAAGACATGTAATGGACAGTGTGACTGCACAATTATGGTATGAGGTTACAACAGCCTTTTGTGTGCACAGTACACATTTCTGATGATCAGATACTACAGACTATAACATAAATGGGGAGTGAGCTATAAGCTGAGCACTCATTACTTGGGCTCTGTGAGCACTGACACTCGAAACAGAGAGATGCCAAGTTTGATCATCATAAATCTTTTATCTGTTTTTCTCATTGTTCAACAAAAAAGGTCAATGTAATAAATACAATAAAGATAACGTTTATTTGTTCATGCGATTTTCTCAATGTTTCAATTCATTTATGCCAACTTTTTTAATCATTCACATGAAAGGGTTAATTCTGGGGTGGGGAGGGACTTCCCCATTGAGAACTCTGAAAGAAATTATACTTAGGAGGGGTTCGCTTCTCTGCCCCCCTCACTCCCCCACATGTAGTTCCAACACTCCGAGGGAGCCGTGTCTGGCGGTGTTACTGGGCTACCTTGGGAATTCCACCTAAAGCTCCTCTGGTTAACCCAGCAACGACCTACATCTGCTGACGACAGACGTATGTCCCATTCTGGGCCTAGTGAAGGACTCGGCACAAAAGAAGCAACCAGTGTGGCCCTCCTGTACCCTGAGGGGAGAGGCAAAGACATTTTCCTTGGCCCAATCGAGACCTCTAGCTCCCCTCTTGGAGCAGAAGGTGCCTGCCCCTATTATTAAGTGACCCCAACCTCAGGATTTGGGATGAGGTCAATGGAAGATGATCGTATTGTGGTACTTCGATGATGGGGAATTTGTTCTCCATGGAGTCTGATGCGATACAGAATATAAATTCATGCGCTAATTTGGCCCTTAGCGTTAGGGGGGATTAAATACGTGGGGTTACGGGGATAGGGCTTGGGTGGGATGACTGTCGGTGTAAGGACCGGGTGCTAGGGTTTGGATGATCAGCCATGATCTCGTTGAATGGCGGAGCAGGCTCGAAGGGCCGAATGGCCTACTCCTGCTGCTATCTTCTATGTTTTTATGTAATTGTTCACAGATTTCCATTGAGATTTATATAGAGAGGGACAGGGACACAGCCTTTTGCCAGGGAATGGAATATATAGAAATGACTTCCCAAAGGCTCTTCGCCACCTACAAGGCACAAGTCAGCAGTGTGATGGAATTCTCTTCACTTGCCTGGATGAGTGCAGCTGCAACAACACTCAAGAAGCTCAGCACCAGGCTGGACAAAACAATCCGTTTGATCGACACCCCATCCACTACCTTAAACATCCACTCCCTCCACCACCGGCGTACCATGGCTGCAGTGTCGACCATCTACAAGATGTACTGCAGCAACTCGCCAAGGCTTCTTCGGCAGCACCTCCCAAACCTGCGACCTCTTCCACCTAGAAGGACAAGGGCAGCAGGCACATGGGAACACCACCACCTCTGCGTTCTCCTCCAAATCACACACTATCCTGACTTGGAGATATATCACTGTTCCTTCATCGTCACTGAGTCAAAATCCTGAAACGCCCTGCTTAACAGCACTGTGGTAGTACCTTCACCACATAGGCTGCAGTGGTTCAAGAAGAAGGCCCATCACCACCTTCTCAAGGGCAACTCGAGATGGGCAATAAATGCTGGCCTTGCTCGAGATGGTCATATCCTAATGAATTAACAAAAAGGTAGACATGTTGGTCTTCCTTGGGCGTATAGAGGAGAGAGATGCTCCCTTTTCTTTGGATGGTTAGAGAGTGAGGATTAAACACTTCAATTTTAATCTTAACTGGGAATCAGGAAAGGCAGCCTGTGGAGATGAGGCATTTCCCTCACAGAGAGGAAGGGGGAATAAGTCAAAACATGTTCTACCTTCCTGGCAGTTGTAGGATGTCATTAGGAGAGGTTTAGAAACACGCGACTAGCTCATACTTTTGGCTATGAATGGTCTGCAATCTGGTACAGAAGTTTGAGCCAGTGCATTTTCTGTCACCCCCTTGGGTAGTAAAGAGGGTTTGATGTCAGCGTGACATTGATGAGGTAGATTCTCCTCCTCTGTGGTGTCTGGGGAATGGTCAATTTCCAAACACAAAGGAGAAGACAATGAGCCAGAGACCTGTGACTCAGCATCTCTGTCCCCTTTATATTGCCCAGAGAGGTGGAATGCTTGTGTGGGATATTTCTGTAATGAAGTGAGAGGTCTCAATGGGGACACCTACCTAATTCTCCTGAAGGAGCGCAAGTGAGTATCCAAATGTCGGGGCACCCAGAAGAAGTTGCCGGTAGCCCTTGCATCTGGTGAAGAGGAGCTGATAGTTGAAGACAGCAAGGCTGAGGAAACCTAAAATGGTCAGTGACAGGGTCTCGATGAATTCTTGGCCATTCCAACATCTGGATTTCCATATCACCCGCCCACCCCCTCAGCTCCCGATTGTGGACACAGGTCCCTACTAAGGGGCGAGCCTATGGTTGGAGAATATCAGGCCAACACTAGTGATCTGAACCTGTTTAGTAGAAAGAGAGGTCTGAAAAACTGGCAGAGCTAAGCAGGCTCCGGTAATCCAGGAGTATGGTGGAAGAAAAAAAGCAGGTCGACGCCAAGGGTGCAGCCCACCCGGCCAGCAGTGTTCCGAAGGTGGGGAAGGGGTCCACTAGAGCCTTTGCCAGTTTATCATGCTACCTCTTCTACCTATCAGACTCTTTGCTATCTCCCTTTAGCTACTCACACTTTTTCTGTGTCCCATATACGTCTTTCATTTCTTAGACTTCACTCATTTTCCATCCTTTTGTCTCATCACTTTTGCCATTTAATCAGCTCCTGTCCTCCAACTAAACTTTTTGCAGCTCATTCTATTTCTTTTCCTGTACATGTGGTCATTGTGTGGTATCCTTCAGTTCTGAGGAAGGGTTTATGCCCAAGACGGCAACTTTTGTTCTCTCCATTGATGCTGCCTGGCCTGCGGAGAGTTTTCCCTATTTTGGTTTCAGATTTCCAGCATCTGAAGTATTTCGCATTTTGTTCAACATTCATAAATCTCTGACAGTTTTTGAACTAATGAGATATAATTATCCAGTGTCAGCTTGGCTCAGTTGATAGCAAGTTCCATCTCTGATGGAGAAGGCTGTGGGCTCAACTCTCCCACTCCAAAGCTTGAGCACAATAAATAATCTTGCACACTGCTGCAGTACTGAAGGAGTGCTACATTGTCAGAGGTGCCATCTTTCAGATAAAGATATTAGCCTGGAGCTTCTGCTCGGAACGCAGTCGGAGACTTAATCTGCCTGTTCCAGTGATTCCGGAGGGCATTCATAGAATGATAGAATTATACAGCTCCAAGTGAGGCCATGAGGCCCATTGTGCCGGCGCTGGCTCTTTTGAAAGAGCTGTACACTCCTCTTGCTGTTTCCCCATAGCTCTGCAAAATGCAAAGCGTGTTAAAGATCCCTTGGTACTATTCAACAAAGAACAGGGAGTTTGCCCAGTGTTCAGGCCAGCATTCTTCCCTCAACCAACACCACTAGATTACTGGTTACTCGTTTCAGTGCTGTTTGTGAGATCTTGCTGTGCGCAAAATGGCTGTCACGGTTACCTACATAAAACAGCAAATGCGCTTCAAAGCAATTTGTTGTATGTAACCGATGGGACATTGCTGAGAGGCGTGATGAATGCAATTTAAAAAAAAGAGGAATCTTCCACTCTCAGCCAAGGCCAGTTAAAAAGGCTTATTGTTCAGTTTTATTTTTCACCTCAGTTGCCAACTAGTCCTGGGTTAGACAGACAAAGACAGATTCCCTTGTAATACTGGGTGCAGAGCCCATGATAAACCATCACATTCACACAGAATAACCGGCTAACATAAATCACTGTACCACAACCAGAAACAACAGAGCTGAGATCATTTGATATTGGTCTCTGTTCACACATTAACAACGACAACTTGCATTTCTATAGCGCCTTTAACGTTGTAAAACATCCCTCGGTGCTTCACAGGAGCATTATCAGACAAAATTTCACACCAAACCACATAAGGAGATATTAAGACAGAGGTGTTGGTACTTGGTCAAGGAGGTAGGTTTTAAGGAGCATCTTCAAGGTAGAGAGAGAGGCGGAGATGTTTAGGAAGATAATTCCAGGGTTTCGGGCTTCGGCAGCTGAAAGGCATGGCCGCCAATGGTGGAGCGCAGGATGTGAAAGAGGCCAGAGTTGGAGGAGCACAGAGATCGCGGAGGATTGCAGGTTCTGGAGGAAGTTACAGAGTAAACGAGGACAAATGATCAAACAGCTTTCATCAAACATTATATTTGATGCGGTCAACAAACAGCGCCTCATCAGTCACTGCATTCCAATACAAGGGTATATCTTGCTTTTTATATTTTCCTGTCTGGGTGAGGTGGGGGGGGGGGTGGTGGGGGGTGGGGGGCGGTGGGGGGAGTTACGGTGAAGAGGAACTGGGGTCCTGCACTCAAATTTCCTTTCCAATGACCTAGTTCAAAGTGACTTTATCTCGTGTAGTTACGCTGTGTGGAATCAGCACTGTTATCTGTATAAAGGTAGGAGGCACTAGTATTGGTTCTCAATCACACACTGACATTTTCAGCCTAACTGGAGAGATAAGATTTCAATTCTTCAGACAGCTGTAGCCACTGATTTAATTGTTTCTTAGATTTATGTATTTATAGAAAGTATATCACTTTCTCGTTTCAGTCTGTTTATTGCACAATGTGTTGAAATTACTTTTCATCAAATGGCTGTACTTTTTGCCCTTTTTAACATAGAAACATAGAAAGAAGCATAGAAAAAATAAGAGCAGGAGTCGGCCATTCGGCCCTTTGAGCCTGCTCCGCCATTCAATATGATCATGGCTGATCATCTATCTCAATACCATATTCCCGCTCTCTCCCCATACCCTTGATGCATTTTGTGTCTAGAAATCTATCTATCTCCTTCTTAAATATATTCAGTGACTTGGCCTCCACAGCCTTCTGTGGTAGAGAATTCCACAGGTGCACCACCCTCTGAGTGAAGAAATTTCTCCTCATATCAGTCCTAAGTGTCCTACCCCGTATCCTGAGACACTGACCCCTCGTTCTAGACCCCCCAGCCAGGGGAAACACCCTCCCTGCATCCGGTCTGTCTAGCCCTGTCAGAATTTTATACTTTTCAATGAGATCCCCTCTCATTCTTCTAAACTCTAGTGAATACAGGCCTAGTCGACCCAATCTCTCCTCATACGACAGTCCTGCCATCCCAGGAATCAATCTGGTGAACCTTCGCTGAACTCTCTCAACGGCAAGTATATCCTTTCTTAGGTAAGGAGACCAAAACTGCACACAGTACTCCAGGTGTGGTCTCACCAAGGCCCTGTATAATTGTAGTAAGATATCCTTGCTCCTGTACTCAAATCCTCTTGCAATGAAGGCCAACATACCATTTGCCTTCCTAACTGCTTGCTGCACCTGCATGTTTGCTTTCAGTGATTGGTATACAAGGACACCCAGGTCCCTCTGTACATCAACATTTCCCAATCTATCACCATTTAAATAATACTCTGCCTTTCTGTTTTTCCTACCGAAGTGGATAACTTCACATTTATTCACGTTATACTGCGTCTGCCATGTATTTGCCCACTCACTCAACTTCTCTAAATCACCTTGAAGCCTCTTTGCATCCTCCTCACAACTCACAATCCCACCTAGCTCCGTGCCATCAGCAAACTTGGAAATATTACATTTGGTTCCCTCATCCAAATCATTGATATATATTGTGAATAGCTGGGGCCAAGCATTGATCCCTGTGGTACCCGACTAGTCACCACCTGCCACCCCGAAAAAGGCCCATTTATTCCTATTCTCTGTTTCCTGCCTGTTAACCAATTTTCAATCCATGCCAGTATATTACCCCTAATCCCATGTGCTTTAATTTTGCACACTAACCTCTTATGTGGGACTTCTGAAAATCCAAATACACCACATCCACTGGTTCTCCCTTATCTATTCTACCAGTTACATCCTCAAAAAACTCCAGTAGGTTTGTCAAACACGATTTCCCTTTCATAAATCCATGTTGACTTTATCTAATCCCGTTGATATTTTCTAAGTGTCCTGTTATCACATCCTTTATAATAGACTCTAGCATTTTACCTACTACTGATGTTAGACTAACTGGTCTGTAGTTCCCTGCTTTCTCTCTCCCTCCTTTTTTAAATAGTGGGGTTACTTTTGCCACCCTCCAATCTGCAGGAACTATTCCATAATCTATAGAATTTTTGAAGATGACAACCAATGCATCCACTATTTCCATGGCTACCTCTTTTAGTACTCTGGGATGCAGATTATCAAGCCCTGGGGATTTATCGGCTTTCAGTCCCATTAATTTCTCCAGCACTATTTTTTTTACTAATACTAATTTCCTTTAATTCCTCCTTCTCACTAAACCCTTGGTTCCCTAACTGTACTGGTCTCGCTAGACGTGCTCCTATCTAGTTATCCAGCAAGTTAAACACTTATTCAAATAATTCCTCGAGAAGCCGGTTTGCTGTTTTGAAGCTTTACTTGAACAAATTTGTGAAACTGTAAACAAAGACAAAGTATGTTTTGTACATAGAACTGAGTACTGTACGTTAGATGTTACATAAGATATAAACATATTTATAACAATAGAATAGACTAATTGTATAACTAACTAACATTTGAGCTAGACTTCTGTAAATACCAATTATTACTTCTTATAAACATAGTATTGTCAAATACTACACTGACAAAGTTGCTATCATGTTAACAAACAAGGATACTCACAGATATTGCGTCTGGCCTAGCATATGAGATGAGATGGCATAAGATTGAGATTCTCACATGGAATTCTCCATTACTGAGTAAGCTTCTTTCTGGGAAACTACTTCTGGGGTCAAGCAGGAAGAAAGGTCAAATGACCTCTGCTGCATACTAACACTGCTATATGATAACTACCACCAGAGGGTGCTATCTGCATGTAATAAGTCCAGAACACTAACATTTCTGGGAAGTTATTTGTGTCCTCTTCCGTGAAGACAGAACCAAAGTATTTGTTTAATTGCTCTGCCATTTCCTTGTTCCCCATTATAAATTCTCCTGTTTCTGACTGTAAGGGACCTACATTTGTCTTTACTAATCTTTTTCTTTTTATATACTTGTAGAAACTTTTACAGTCCGCTTTTATGTTCCTTGCAAGTTTACTCTCATACTCTATTTTTCCCCTCTTAATCAATCTCTTGGTCCTTTTTTGCTGAACTCTAAACTGCTCCCAATCCTCAGGCTTGCTACTTTTTCTGGCAACTTTATATGACTCCTCTTTGGATTTAATACTATCCTTAATTTCTTTTATTAGCCATGGTTGGGCCACTTTTCCTTTTGTGTTTTTACACCAGAAAGGAATGTATAACTGTTGCAATTCATGCATTCATTCCTTAAATGTTAGCCATTGTCTATCCACCATCATGCCTTTTAATGAAGCTCCCCAATCTATCATAGCCAACTCACTCCTCATACCTTCGTAGTTTCCTTTGTTTAGATTGAAGACCCTAGTTTCGGATTGGACTTCTTCACTTTCCATCTTAATGAAGAATTCTATCATGTTATGGTCACTCTTCCCTAAAGGACCCCGCACAACAAGATTATTAATTAACCCCTTCTCATTGCACAATACGCAATCTAGGATAGCCTGTTCCCTAGTTGGCTCCTCAACGTAATAATCTAAAAAACCATCTTGTGCACACTCCAGGAATTCATCCTCCACAGTATTATTGCTAATTTGGTTTGGCCAGTCTATATGTAGATTAAAGTCACCCATGATTACTGTAGTACCCTTGTTACATGCAACAACCTATTTGCTGGAATGCCCAGCTTTGTGCCATGCTTTTCCAGGAAGCTTGTTGTCTTAAAACTAGTCGGCAAACGAATGGCCAAACCCAAAGTCAATGCAAGAACCCTGCTCTTTATAGCCACTTAAAGCAATACAAAGCGTGCACTGGGAGCCAGTCTCACTGTGGAGGGCACAATTAGTACAGAATATTATTGGAGAACACAGAAGGTACAAACCCAAATTTGACAACAGTGATCCACAGGTGATAGGGGGAGTGTGCAGAGAAGTAGTTTGGATGGGCAATCAACTAATAACCGAAGAGTAAAGCAGGTGTGGCGGCCATCAACCTGGAAGCCAGTGTAGGGTTACATAATCAGATAAAAATTGACACCGAGCCACATAAGAAGATATTAGAATAGGCGAGCAAAGGCTTGGTCAATGAGATAGGTTTTAAGGAGTGTCTTAAAGGAGGAGAGAGAGATGGTGAGGCGGAGAGGTTTAGGGGGGAATTCCCGAGCTTAGGGCCTAGGGAGCTGAAGGCACGGCCGCCAATGATGGAGCGAAGGAAGTGTAAGATACACAAGAGGCCAGAGTTGGAGGAACACACAGTTTCAGAGGGTTGTGGGGCTGGAAGAGGTTACAGAGATAGGGAGGGGCGAGGCCATGGTAGATTTGACACGAGGATGAGAATTTTTAAATCAAGGTGTTGCCAGACTGGGAGCTAAAGTAGGTCAGTGAGCACAGGGGTGATGGGTGAACAGGACTTGGTGTGAGTTAGGATACGGGCAGCAGAGTTTTGGATGACATTTTTATAGAAGGTGGGAGATGGGAGGGCGTCAAGTAGAGAATTGGAATAGTCGAGTCTGGAGGTAATAAAGGCATATATGAAGGTTTCAACAGCAGATGGGCTGAGGTGGGGGTGGAGACGGGTGATATTACAGAGGTGAAAGTAGGCCGTCTTTGTGAGGGAGAGGATAGAGAATCAGAAGCTCAGCTCAGGGTCAATTAGGGCTCCGAGGTTGCAATCAGTCTGGTTCCAAGAAATCCAATGAAATCTCTCAAAGTACTGAGATTTTGGCTACTCATTGCATGGTTACAAGTTGACCATCTGACAACTCTGAGGTGTCCTCCATTCTACTCATATTAAAGGAACTGTCCCAGAAATTCGCAGTGCCTTATTGTTGGCTTGTTGCAGGTTACTTGTGCAGGTTTGCTGCTCCCAACCAATTAGTTTAAGGGGAGAGTTTGATGAAGTAAAATAGCACAGGGATATTACAGGATGCATGGCAACAACCACATAATTAGTCAAAACTTAGTTTCCTGCACCCGCTGAATGACCTCTGCGAGAGGTGGTGCACTTACCCACTGAGCCAGGATCAGTTCAGTAAATCTGACTTGAGCGAGATGATTTAACTTGGCCAAGAATGGTTCTAATTCTCAATGGATGCAACAGTTTGCAAGCTGGTCTGGGGAGAGAGACTGGGTAATAACTGCGATAGTCTGGTGGAGAGGGAGAGGAGTGGTCTCTCGACAGCTTGGAAAATAAGGGTAAGTAAGCTCATTGCATTGGTTCTTTCACTGCACCCATGTTCATTGCCTTATGGAAGACCCAGTATGTAGCCCTGAGGCACTTACTCTCTAACTAGAATAGAATTCCATAGTAATCCCAGTGAGAACTGTCTGATCAATGTCAGGCTGTGACAGCGAACTCCAGCTCCTTCAAATCTTTATCAGAATGCAAACCCTTTTACAAACTAAACATCCAAACAATGAAATGTATTTACCCTGACATCAATCTCCTGAAATTAGATAACCTCTCCTCTCTTTTAATAATCAGTTGTATATTTATTTATGGGACTACTTGGGGAAGACTTGTGTATATCCATTGCAGTACAGTACGCACGGGGATAGAATGGGGTGAGGGGATTCGCTCTGCACTGTACTGGCTCCATATCATTTAGAGCAATATCTACAATCTGTTTGCATGCTGCTCTGAGGCTGTGTTTTCAGACCATGTTGAGTAGCTGCTATGTTTTAGATTTTATTCAGACTTCATACACTGTTCTACTCAATCAAATTGCTTTCCCCAACTCTATCCACCATTCCAGGAGCCCAACACACTCCTCCAGTTAAACACACTGCGCTAGCCTGACCTTTGCTCCCCGCTCCACAGCAGTGCGCTGCTAGAATAACTTTCTTATGTCACAAATGTTCCCAAGACACCCCACCTAATTCCCACACCAACCCCCAATCACTGGAATGCTGATCTTTTTCGGCTGAACCCTTCCCTACCCCACTCACCTAACCCACCCAACTCACCCAACTCACCCAACCCACCCAACCCAACTCACCCAACCCACCCAACCCAACTCACCCAACCCAACTCACCAAACTCACCCAAGTCACCCAACTCAACTCACCCAACTCACCCAACCCAACTCACCAAACTCACCCAACTCACCCAACTCAACACAACCAACTCACCCAATTCACCCAACTCACCCAACCCAACGCACCCAACCCACTCAACTCACCCAACCCAACTCACCCAAACCACCCTACTCACCCAACTCACTCAACTCACCATACTCACCCAACTCAACCAACTCACCCAAAACATCCAACTCACACAACTCACCCAACTCACACAACTCACCCAACTCACTCTACTCATCCAACTCACCCAACACACCCAACTCACCCAGCTCACCCAAATCACTCAACTCACCCAACTCACAAAACTCACCCAACCCACCCTACTCATCCAACTCACACAACTGACCCAACTGGCCCAACTCACCCAACCCACCTAACCCACCCAACTCACCAAAACAACCAACTCAACAAAATCACCCAACTCACCCAACTCGCCCAACCCAACCCAACTCACCCAACTCACCCAACCCAACTCACCCAACTCACCCAACTCACCCAACCCAACACAACCAACTCACCGAAAACAACTCAGCCAACTCATCCAACTCACCCAACTCGCCCAACCCAACCCAACTCACCCAACTCACCCAACCCAACTCACCCAACTCACCCAACCCAACACAACCAACTCACCGAAAACAACTCAGCCAACTCATCCAACTCACCCAACTCACTCAACCCACCCAACCCACCCAACACACCCAACTCACCCAACCCAAACAACCCACCCAACTCACCCAACTCACCCAACTCACCCAACCCACCCAACTCACCCAACTCAACCAACCCACCCAACTGACCCAACTCAACAAACCCAACTCACCCAACTCACTCAACTCACACAACTCACCCACCTCACCCAACTCACCCAACTCACCCAACCCACCCAACTCACCCAACTCACCCAACCCAACTCACCCAACCCAACACACCTAACTCACCCAACTCACCCAACACACCCAACTCACCCAACCCACCGAACACACCCAACCCAACACACCCAACTCTCCCAGCCCAACCTAACCCAACTCACTCAACTCACCCAACGCACTCAACTCACCCAACTCATCCAACCCACCCAAACCCAACTCACTCAACTCACACAACGCACTCAACTCTCCCAACTCACCCAACCCACCCAACTCACCCAACGAACACAACTCACCCAACTCACCCAACCCACCCAACTCAACCAACTCACCCAACTCGCCCAACACACCCAACCCACCCAACTCACTCAACACACCCAACCCACCCAGCCCACCCAACTAACTCAACCCAACTCAGCCAACTCAGCCAACTCACCCAACCCAACCAACTCATCCAACTCATCCAACTCACCCAACTCACTCAACACACCCAACCCACCCAACTCAGCCAACTCACCCAACTCAACCAACCCACCCAACTCACCCAACTCACCCAACTCACCCAAAACCACCCAACTCACTCAACTCACCCACTTCACCCAACTTACCCAACTCAACAAACCCAACTCACCCAACTCACTCAACTCACACAACTTACCCACCTCACCCAAATCACCCAACTCACCCAACCCACCCAACTCACCCAACTCACCCAACCCAACTCACCCAACCCAACCCACCTAACTCACCCAACACACCCAACACACCCAACTCACCCAACCCACCGAACACACCCAACCCAACACACCCAACTCTCCCAACCCAACCTAACCCAACTCACTCAACTCACCCAACGCACTCAACTCATCCAACTCACCCAACTCATCCAACCCACCCAAACCCAACTCACTCAACTCACACATCGCACTCAACTCTCCCAACTCACCCAACTCACCCAACTCTCCCAACCCAACCAAACCCAACTCACGCAACCCACTCAACCCACCCAACTCACCCAACGAACACAACTCACCCAACCCACCCAACTCAAACCAACTCAGCCAACTCACCCAACCCACCCAACTCATCCAACTCATCCAACTCACCCAACTCACTCAACACACCGAACCCACCCAACTCAGCCAACTCACCCAACTCAACCAACCCACCCAACTTACCCAACTCACCCAACTCTCCCAACCCAACTCACACATGTCACCAAACTCACTCAACTCACTCAACTCACCCAAGTCACCCAAGTCACCCAGCTCACTCAACTCACCCAACCCAACTCACCCAACTCACCCAGTCCAACACACCCAACTCACCCAACCCAACTCACCCAACTCACCCAACCCAACTCACCCAACTCACTCAATTCACCCAATTCACCCAACCCACCCAACCCACTCAACTCACCCAACTCACTCAACACACCCAACTCGCCCAACTCACCAACCCAACACAAACCAACTCACCCAACTCTCCCAACTCACCCAACCCTACTCACCCAACTCACCCAACTCACCCTACCCACCCAACTCACCCAACTCACCCAACCCACCCAACACACCCAACTCACCCAACCCACCCAACCCACCCAAATCACCCAACCCACTCAACTCACCCAACCCACCCAACTCACCCAACACACCCAACTCACCCAACCTACCCAACTCAACCAACCCACCCAACTCACCCAACTCACCCAACCCACCGAACTCACCCAACTCACTCAATACACCCAACTCACCCAACCCACCCAACTCATCCAACACACCCAACACATCCAACACACCCAACACACCCAACTCACCGAACTCAACCAACCCACCCAACTCACCCAACTCACCCAATCCACCCAACTCACCCAACTCACCCAATCCACCCAACTCACTCAACACACGCAACTCACCCAATTCACCCAACCCACCCAACACACCCAACTCACCCAACACACCCAACTCACCCACCCAACTCACCCAACTCACCCAACTCACCCAACCCACCAACTCACCCAACCCACTCAATACACCCAACTCACCCAACCCATCCAACCCACCCAACTCATCCAACCCACCCAACCCGACTCACCCAACATACCCAACTCATCCAGCTCAAATCACCCAAAAAACCCAACCCACCCAACCCATCCAACTCACCCAACACACCCAACTCACCCAACATACCCAACCCACTCAACCCACCCAACCCACCCAACACACCCAACTCACCCAACCCACCCAACTCACCCAACACACCCAACACACCCAACTCACCCAACTCACCCAATCCACCCAACTCACCCAACATACCCAACCCACTCAACCCACCCAACCCACCCAACACACCCAACTCACCCAACCCACCCAACTCACCCAACACACCCAACACACCCAACTCACCCAACTCACGCAACTCACCAACACACCCAACCCACCCAACTCACCCAACACACCCAACTCACCCAACTCACCCAACACAACTCACCCAACATACCCAACCCACCCAACCCACCCAACCAAACACAACTCACCTAAACCACCCAACGAACCCAACTCACCCAACCCACCCAACCCACCCAACTCACCCAACTCACCCAAAACACCCAACTCACTCAACTCACCCAACTCACCCAACTCATCCAACCCAACCAAACCCAACTCACTCAACTCACCCAACCCACCCAACTCACTCAACACAGGCAACTCCTCAACTCACCCAACCCACCCAGCTCACCCAACTAACTGAACCCAACTCAGCCAACTCACCCAACTCAACCAACCCACCCAACTCACCCAACTCACCCAACCCACCCAACCCATCCAACACACCCAACACATCCAACACACAAAACTCATCCAACTCAGCCAACTCACCCAACCCAAGTCACCCAGCACACACAACCCAACCTAACCCAACTCACCCAACTCACCCAACGCACTCAACTCATCCAACTCACCCAACTCACCCAACCAACCCAACTCACCCAACTCACCCAACCCAACTCACCCAACACACCCAACCCACCCAACTCACCCAACACACCCAACTCACCCAACTCACCCAACTCACCAACACACCCAACCCACCCAACTCACCCAACACACCCAATTCACCCAACTCAACCAACCCACCCAACTCATCCAACTCACCCAACTCACACAACCCACCCAACACACCCAACTCTCCCAACCCAACCTAACCCAACTCACTCAACTCACCCAACGCACTCAACTCATCCAACTCACCCAACTCATCCAACCCAACCAAACACAACTCACCCAACTCTCCCAACACCCCCAACTCACCCAACTCATCCAACCCAACCAGCACAACTCACCCAACTCAACCAACACACCCAACCCACCCAACACACCCAATCCACCCAACTCACCCAACATACCCAACCCACCCAACTCACCCAACTCACCCAACACACCCAACTCACCCAACTCACCCAACGCACCAACACACCCAACACACCCAACTCATCCAACTCACCCAACTCACCCAACTCACTCAACTCACACAACCCACCCAACACACCCAACTCTCCCAACCCAACCTAACCCAACTCACTCAACTCACCCAAAGCACTCAACTCATCCAACTCACCCAACTCATCCAACTGAACCAAACACAACTCACTCAACTCACACAACGCACTCAACTCTCCCAACTCACCCAACTCTCCCAACTCACCCAACTCACCCAACTCATCCAACCCAACCAAACCCAACTCAACCAACTCACCCAACTCACCCAACTCACCCAACCCAACTCACCCAACACACCCATCCCACCCAACACACCCAACTCACCCAACTCACCCAACTCACTCAACTCACCCAACTCACACAACCCACCCAACACACCCAACTCTCCCAACCCAACCTAACCCAACTCACTCAATTCACCCAATGCACTCAACTCATCCAAATCACCCAACTCATCCAACCCAGCCAAACACAACTCACTCAACTCACACAACGCACTCAACTCTCCCAACTCACCCAACTCTCCCAACTCACTCAACTCACCCAACTCACCCAACCCACCCAACTCACCCAACTCACCCAAACCACCCAACTCACTCAACTCACCTCACCCAACTCACCCAACCCACCCAACTCACTCAACACAGGCAACTCCTCAACTCACCCAACCCACCCAGCTCACCCAACTAACTGAACCCAACTCAGCCAACTCACCCAACTCAACCAACCCACCCAACTCACCCAACTCACCCAACCCACCCAACCCATCCAACACACCCAACACATCCAACACACAAAACTCATCCAACTCAGCCAACTCACCCAACCCAAGTCACCCAGCACACACAACCCAACCTAACCCAACTCACCCAACTCACCCAACGCACTCAACTCATCCAACTCACCCAACTCACCCAACCAACCCAACTCACCCAACTCACCCAACCCAACTCACCCAACACACCCAACCCACCCAACTCACCCAACACACCCAACTCACCCAACTCACCCAACTCACCAACACACCCAACCCACCCAACTCACCCAACACACCCAACTCACCCAACTCAACCAACCCACCCAACTCATCCAACTCACCCAACTCACCCAACTCACACAACCCACCCAACACACCCAACTCTCCCAACCCAACCTAACCCAACTCACTCAACTCACCCAACGCACTCAACTCATCCAACTCACCCAACTCATCCAACCCAACCAAACACAACTCACCCAACTCTCCCAACACCCCCAACTCACCCAACTCATCCAACCCAACCAGCACAACTCACCCAACTCAACCAACACACCCAACCCACCCAACACACCCAATCCACCCAACTCACCCAACATACCCAACCCACCCAACTCACCCAACTCACCCAACACACCCAACTCACCCAACTCACCCAACGCACCAACACACCCAACACACCCAACTCATCCAACTCACCCAACTCACCCAACTCACTCAACTCACACAACCCACCCAACACACCCAACTCTCCCAACCCAACCTAACCCAACTCACTCAACTCACCCAAAGCACTCAACTCATCCAACTCACCCAACTCATCCAACTGAACCAAACACAACTCACTCAACTCACACAACGCACTCAACTCTCCCAACTCACCCAACTCTCCCAACTCACCCAACTCACCCAACTCATCCAACCCAACCAAACCCAACTCAACCAACTCACCCAACTCACCCAACTCACCCAACTCACCCAACCCAACTCACCCAACACACCCATCCCACCCAACACACCCAACTCACCCAACTCACCCAACTCACTCAACTCACCCAACTCACACAACCCACCCAACACACCCAACTCTCCCAACCCAACCTAACCCAACTCACTCAATTCACCCAATGCACTCAACTCATCCAAATCACCCAACTCATCCAACCCAGCCAAACACAACTCACTCAACTCACACAACGCACTCAACTCTCCCAACTCACCCAACTCTCCCAACTCACTCAACTCACCCAACTCACCCAACCCACCCAACTCACCCAACTCACCCAAACCACCCAACTCACTCAACTCACCTCACCCAACTCACCCAACCCACCCAACTCTCCCAACCCACCCAACTCACCCAACTCAGCCAACTCAGCCAACTCACCCAACCCACCCAGCTCACCCAACTCAGCCAACTCACCCAACTCAACCAACACACCCAACCCACCCAACACACCCAACACACCCAACTCACCCAATCCACCCAACTCACCCAACACACCCAACCCACCCAACTCACCCAACACACCCAGCTCACCCAACTCACCCAACTCACCAACCCACCCAACTCACCCAACTCACCCAACACACCCAACTCACCCAACTCACCCAACTCTCCCAACCCAACCAAACCCAACTCACGCAACCCACCCAACCCACCCAACTCACCCAACCCACCCAACTCAACCAACTCTCCCAACTCACCCAACTCATCCAACCCAACCAAACCCAACTCACTCAACTCACCCAACTCACCCAACCCACCCAACTCACACAACACAGGCAACTCCCCAACTCACCGAACCCACCCAGCTCACCCAACTAACTGAACCCAACTCAGCCAACTCACCCAACTGAACCAACCCACCCAACTCACCCAACTCACCCAACTCACCCAACCCACACAACTCATCCAACACACCCAACACATTCAACACACCCAACACTCCCAACTCACCCAACACACAAAACTCATCCCACTCAGCCAACTCACCCAACCCAAGTCAACCAACACACACAACCCAACGTAACCCAACTCACTCAACTCACCCAACGCACTCAACTCATCCAACTCACCCAACGCAACTCACCCAACACACCCAACCCACCCAACACACCCAGCACACCCAACACACCCAACTCACCCAACACACCCAACTCACCCAACTCACCCAACCCAACTCACCCAACTCACCGAACTCAACCAACCCACCCAACTCATCCAACTCACCCAACTCACCCAACTCACACAACCCACCCAACACACCCAACTCTCCCAACCCAACCTAACCCAACTCACTCAACTCACCCAACGCACTCAACTCATCCAACTCACCCAACTCATCCAACCCAACCAAACACAACATATCCAACTCTCCCAACACCCCCAACTCACCCAACTCATCCAACCCAACCAAACACAACTCACCCAACTCAACCAACACACCCAACCCTCCCAACCCACCCAACACACCCAACACGCCCAATCCACCCAACTCACCCAACACACCCAACCCACCGACCTCACCCAACACACCCAAATCACCCAACTCACCCAACTCACCAACACACCCAACACACCCAACTCATACAACCCACCCAACACACCCAACCCTCCCAACCCAACGTAACCCAACTCACTCAACTCACCCAAAGCACTCAACTCATCCAACTCACCCAACTCATCCAACCCAACCAAACACAACTCACTCAACTCACACAACGCACTCAACTCTCCCAACTCACACAACTCTCCAAGCTCACCCAACTCACCCAACTCATCCAACCCAACCAAACCCAACTCACTCAACTCACCCAACTCACCCAACTCATACAACATAGGCAACTCACCCAACTCAGCCAACCCACCCAGCTCACCCAACTAACTGAACCCAACTCAGCCAACTCAACCAACTCAGCCAACTCAACCAACCCACCCAACTCACCCAACCTACCCAACTCACCCAACCCACCGAACTCACCCAACTCACTCAATACACCCAACTCACCCAACCCACCCAACTCATCCAACACACCCAACACATCCAACACACCCAACACTCCCAACTCACCAAACACACAAAACTCACCCAACCCACCCACATCAACCAACTCACCCAACCCACCCAACTCACCCAAACCACCGAACTGACACAACTCACTCAATACACCCAACTCACCCAGCCCACCCAACTCATCCAACACACCCAACACATCCAACACACCCAACACACCCAACTCACCCAACTCACCCAACCCACTCAACTCACCCAACGCACCCAACCCACCCAACACACCCAACACACCCAACCCAACACACCCAACTCTCCCAACCCAACCTAACCCAACTCACCCAATGCACTCAACTCATCCAACTCACCCAACTCATCCAACCCAACCAAACCCAACTCACCCAACTCACCCAACCCACCCAACTCAACTCACCCAACACACCCATCCCACCCAACACACCCAACTCACCCAACTCACCCAACTCACTCAACTCACCCAACTCACACAACCCACCCAACACACCCAACTCTCCCAACCCAACCTAACCCAACTCACCCAATGCACTCAACTCATCCAACTCGCCCAACTCACCCAACCCAACTCACCCAACACACCCATCCCACCCAACACACCCAACTCACCCAACTCACCCAACTCACTCAACTCACCCAACTCACACAACCCACCCAACACACCCAACTCTCCCAACCCAACCTAACCCAACTCACTCAACTCACCCAATGCACTCAACTCATCCAACTCACCCAACTCATCCAACCCAGCCAAACACAACTCACTCAACTCACACAACGCACTCAACTCTCCCAACTCACCCAACTCTCCCAACTCACTCAACTCACCCAACTCTCCCAACCCTACCCAACCCACACAACTCACCCAACTCACCCAACTCACCCAACTCAACCAACTCACCCAACTCACCCAACCCACCCAACCCACCCAAACCACCCAACTCACTCAACTCACCTCACCCAACTCACCCAACCCACCCAACTCACCCAACTCACCCAACCCACCCAACTCACCCAACTCACCCAAACCACCCAACTCACTCAACTCACCTCACCCAACTCACCCAACCCACCCAACTCACCCAACCCACCCAACTCACCCAACTCAGCCAACTCAGCCAACTCACCCAACCCACCCAGCTCACCCAACTCAGCCAACTCACCCAACTCAACCAACACACCCAACCCACCCAACACACCCAACTCACCCAATCCACCCAACTCACCCAACACACCCAACCCACCCAACTCACCGAACTCAACCAACCCACCCAACTCATCCAACTCACCCAACTCACCCAACTCACACAACCCACCCAACACACCCAACTCTCCCAACCCAACCTAACCCAACTCACTCAACTCACCCAACGCACTCAACTCATCCAACTCACCCAACTCATCCAACCCAACCAAACACAACATATCCAACTCTCCCAACACCCCAACTCACCCAACTCATCCAACCCAACCAAACACAACTCACCCAACTCAACCAACACACCCAACCCTCCCAACCCACCCAACACGCCCAATCCACCCAACTCACCCAACACACCCAACCCACCGACCTCACCCAACACACCCAAATCACCCAACTCACCCAACTCACCAACACACCCAACACACCCAACTCATACAACCCACCCAACACACCCAACCCTCCCAACCCAACCTAACCCAACTCACTCAACTCACCCAAAGCACTCAACTCATCCAACTCACCCAACTCATCCAACCCAACCAAACACAACTCACTCAACTCACACAACGCACTCAACTCTCCCAACTCACACAACTCTCCCAGCTCACCCAACTCACCCAACTCATCCAACCCAACCAAACCCAACTCACTCAACTCACCCAACTCACCCAACTCACACAACATAGGCAACTCACCCAACTCAGCCAACCCACCCAGCTCACCCAACTAACTGAACCCAACTCAGCCAACTCAACCAACTCAGCCAACTCAACCAACCCACCCAACTCACCCAACCTACCCAACTCACCCAACCCACCGAACTCACCCAACTCACTCAATACACCCAACTCACCCAACCCACCCAACTCATCCAACACACCCAACACATCCAACACACCCAACACTCCCAACTCACCAAACACACAAAACTCACCCAACCCACCCACATCAACCAACTCACCCAACCCACCCAACTCACCCAACACACCGAACTGACACAACTCACTCAATACACCCAACTCACCCAGCCCACCCAACTCATCCAACACACCCAACACATCCAACACACCCAACACACCCAACTCACCCAACTCACCCAACCCACTCAACTCACCCAACTCACCCAACCCACCCAACACACCCAACACACCCAACCCAACACACCCAACTCTCCCAACCCAACCTAACCCAACTCACCCAATGCACTCAACTCATCCAACTCACCCAACTCATCCAAACCAACCAAACCCAACTCACCCAACTCACCCAACCCACCCAACTCAACTCACCCAACACACCCATCCCACCCAACACACCCAACTCACCCCAACTCACCCAACTCACTCAACTCACTCAACTCACCCAACTCACACAACCCACCCAACACACCCAACTCTCCCAACCCAACCTAACCCAACTCACCCAATGCACTCAACTCATCCAACTCGCCCAACTCACCCAACCCAACTCACCCAACACACCCATCCCACCCAACACACCCAACTCACCCAACTCACTCAACTCACTCAACTCACCCAACTCACACAACCCACCCAACACACCAACTCTCCCAACCCAACCTAACCCAACTCACTCAACTCACCCAATGCACTCAACTCATCCAACTCACCCAACTCATCCAACCCAGCCAAACACAACTCACTCAACTCACACAACGCACTCAACTCTCCCAACTCACCCAACTCTCCCAACTCACTCAACTCACCCAACTCTCCCAACCCTACCCAACCCACACAACTCACCCAACTCACCCAACTCACCCAACTCAACCAACTCACCCAACTCACCCAACCCACCCAACCCACCCAAACCACCCAACTCACTCAACTCACCTCACCCAACTCACCCAACCCACCCAACTCACCCAACCCACCCAACTCAGCCAACTCACCCAACCCACCCAGCTCACCCAAATCAGCCAACTCAGCCAACTCAGCCAACTCACCCAACTCAACCAACACACCCAACCCACCCAACCCACCCAACACACCCAACTCACCCAATCCACCCAACTCACCCAACACACCCAACCGACCCAACTCACCCAATACACCCAGCTCACCCAACTCACCCAACTCACCAACACACCAACCCACCCAACTCAGCCAACACACCCAACTCACCCAACTCACCCAACTCTCCCAACCCAACCAAACCCAACTCACGCAACCCACCCAACTCACCCAACCCACCCAACTCAACCAAATCACCCAACTCACCGAACACACCCAACCCACCCAACACACTCAACTCTCCCAACCCAACCTAACCCAACTCACTCAACTCACCCAACGCACTCAACTCATCCAAATCACCCAACTCATCCAACCCAACTCACTCAACTCACACAACGCACTTAACTCTCCCAACTCACCCAACTCTTCCAACTCACCCAACTCACCCAACTCTCCTACCCAACCAAACACAACTCATGCAACCCGACCAACTCACCCAACTCACCCAACCCACCCAACTCAACCAACTCACTCAAACCACCCAACTCACTCAACTCACACAACTCACCCAACTCATCCAACCCAACCAAACCCAACTCACTCAACTCACCCAACTCACCCAACCCACCCAACTCACTCAACACACCCAACTCACCCAACCCACCCAACCCACCCAACTCACCCAACCCACCCAACTCACCCAACTCACTCAATGCACTCAACTCACCCAACCCACCCAACTCATCCAAGACACCCAACACATCCAACACACCCAACTCACCCAACACACCCACCTCAACCATCTCACCCAACCCACCTAACTCACCCAACCCACCGAACTCACCCAACTCCTATCAATACACCCAACTCACCCAACTCACCCAACTCACCCAACTCACCCAACCCAACTCACCCAACCCACCCAACTCACCCAACTCAGCCAACTCACCCAACTCACCCAACCCAACTCACCCAACTCACACAACTCACCCAACGCACTCAACTCATCCAACTCACCCAACTCATCCAACCCAACCAAACCCAACTCACTCAACTCACACAACGCACTCAACTCTCCCAACTCACCCATCTCACCCAACGCACCCAACTCACTCAACTCACCCAACCCACCAACTCAGCCAACTTACCCAACTCACCGAACACTCCCAACCCACCCAACTGACCCAACTCACTCAAACCACCCAACTCACTCAACTCACACAACTCACTCAACTCATCCAACCCAACCAAACCCAACTCACTCAACTCACCCAACTCACCCAACCCACTCAACATACCCAACTCACCCAACTCACCCAACCCACCCAGCTCAACCAACTGACTGAACCCAACTCAGCCAACTCACCCAACTCAACCAACCCACCCAGCTCACCCAACCCAGCCAAGTCACCCAACTCACCCAACTCACCCAACCCATCCAACTCAACCAACTCACTCAAACCACCCAACTCACTCAACTCACACAACTCACCCAACTCGCCCAACTCATCCAACCCAACCAAACCCAACTCACCCAACTCACCCAACTCACCCAACACACCCAACTCACCCAACTCACCCAACCCACCGAACTCACCCAACTCACTCAATGCACTCAACTCACCCAACCCACCCAACTCATCCAACACACCCAACACATCCAACACACCCAACACACCCAACTCACCCAACACACAAAACCCACCCAACCCACCCACCTCAACCATCTCACCCAACCCACCTAACTCACCCAACCCACCGAACTCACCCAACTCACTCTATACACCCAACTCACCCAACTCACCCAACTCACCCAACCCAACTCACCCAACTCACCCAACTCACCCAGCTCACCCAACCCAACTCACCCAACTCACACAACTCACCCAACGCACTCAACTCATCCAACTCACCCAATTCATTAAACCCAACCAAACCCAACTCACTCAACTCACACAACGCATTCAACTCTCCCAACTCACCCATCTCTCCCAACTCACCCAACGCACCCAACTCACCCAACTCACCCAACTCGCCCAACCCACCCAACTCAGCCAACTCAGCCAACTTACCCAACTCACCGAACACTCCCAACCCACCCAACTGACCCAACTCACCCAAACCACCCAACTCACTCAACTCACACAACTCACCCAACTCATCCAACCCAACCTAACCCAACTCACTCAATTCATCCAACTCACCCAACCCACTCAACATACCCAGCTCACCCAACTCACCCAACCCACCCAGCTCAACCAACTAACTGAACCCAACTCAGCCAACTCAACCAACCCACCCAAATTACCCAACTCAGCCAACTCAGCCAACTCAGCCAACTCAGCCAACCCACCCAGCTCACCCAACTCAGCCAACTCACCCAACTCAACCAACCCACCCAAATTACACAACTCAGCCAACTCAGCCAACTCAGCCAACTCACCCAACCCACCCACCTCAACCATCTCACCCAACCCACCGAACTCACCCAACTCACTCTATACACCCAACTCACCCAACTCACCCAACTCACCCAACTTACCCAACTCACCCAACCCAACTCACCCAACTCACCCAACCCAACTCACCCAACTCACACA
Source organism: Somniosus microcephalus (assembly GCF_052327205.1). NCBI lineage: Eukaryota > Metazoa > Chordata > Chondrichthyes > Squaliformes > Somniosidae > Somniosus > Somniosus microcephalus. Next base: position 16,191,852 of record NC_141018.1, on the reverse strand, counting down.
ACTCACCCAACGCACTCAACTCATCCAACTCACCCAATTCATCCAACCCAACCAAACCCAACTCACTCAACTCACACAACGCATTCAACTCTCCCAACTCACCCATCTCTCCCAACTCACCCAACGCACCCAACTCACCCAACTCGCCCAACCCGCCCAACTCAGCCAACTTACCCTACTCACCGAACACTCCCAACCCACCCAACTGACCCAACTCACCCAAACCACCCAACTCACTCAACTCACACAACTCACCCAACTCATCCAACCCAACTCACTCAACTCACCCAACTCACCCAACCCACTCAACATACCCAACTCACCCAACTCACCCAACCCACCCAGCTCAACCAACTAACTGAACCCAACTCAGCCAACTCAGCCAACTCACCCAACTCAACCAACCCACCCAAATTACCCAACTCACCCAACTCACCCACCTCACCCAACCCAACTCACCCAACTCACACAACTCACCCAACGCACTCAACTCATCCAACTCACCCAATTCATCCAACCCAACCCACCCAACTCAGCCAACTTACCCAACTCACCGAACACTCCCAACCCACCCAACTGACCCAACTCACCCAAACCACCCAACTCACTCAACTCACACAACTCACCCAACTCATCCAACCCAACCTAACCCAACTCACTCAACTCAGACAACTCACCCAACCCACCCAGCTGACCCAACTCAACCAACACACCCAACCCACCCAACCCACCCAACTCACCCAACACACCCAGCTCACCCAACTCACCCAACTCACCAACACACCCAACCCACCCAACTCACCCAACACACCCAACTCACCCAACACACCCAACTCTCCCAACCCAACCAAACCCAACTCACGCAACCCACCCAACCCACCCAACTCACCCAACCCACCCAACTCAACCAACTCACCCAACTCACCGAACACACCCAATCCACCCAACTCACCCAACTCACTCAACTCACCCAACTCACCCAACGCATCCAACCCACCCAACACACCCAACTCTCCCAACCCAACCTAATCCAACTCACTCAACTCACCCAACGCACTCAACTCATCCAACTCACCCAACTCATCCAACCCAACCAAACCCAACTCACTCAACTCACACAACGCACTCAACTCCCAACTCACCCAACTCTCCCAACTCACCCAACTCACCCAACTCACCCAACTCTCCCTACCCAACCAAACACAACTCATGCAACCCAAGCAACTCACCCAACTCACCCAACCCACCAAACTCACTCAAACCACCCAACTCACTCAACTCACACAACTCACCCAACCCACCCAACTCTTCCAACCCAACCAAACCCAACTCACTCAACTCACCCAACTCACCCAACTCACCCAACCCACCCAACTCACTCAATACACTCAACTCACCCAACCCACCCAACTCATCCAACACACCCAACACATCCAACACACCCAACACACCCAACTCATCCAACACACAAAACTCACCCAACCCACCCACCTCAACCATCTCACCCAACCCACCTAACTCACCCAATCCACCGAACTCACCCAACTCACTCAATACACCCAACTCACCCAACTCACCCAACTCACCCAACCCAACTCACCCAACTCACACAACCCACCCAACTCACCCAACTCACCCAACTCACCCAACCCAACTCACCCAACTCACACAACTCATCCAACGCACTCAACTCATCCAACTCACCCAACTCATCCAACCCAACCAAACCCAAATCACTCAACTCACACAACGCACTCAACTCTCTCAACTCACCCATCTCTCCCAACACACCCAACGCACCCAACTCACCCAACTCACCCAACCCACCCAACTCAGCCAACTTACCCAACTCACCGAACACTCCCAACCCACCCAACTCACCCAACTCACCCAAACCACCCAACTCACTCAACTCACACACCTCACCCAACTCATCCAACCCAACCAAACCCAACTCACTCAACTCACCCAACTCACCCAACCCACCCAACTCACTCAACATACCCAACTCACCCAACCCACCCAGCTCAACCAACTAACTGAACCCAACTCAGCCAACTCAGCCAACTCACCCAACTCAACCAACCCACCCAAATTACCCAACTCACCCAACCCACCCAACTCACCCAACCCACCCAGCTCACCCAACTCAGCCAACTCACCCAATCCACCCAACTCACCCAACACACCCAACACACCCAACTCACCCAACTCACCCAACTCACCCAACTCACCCAACACACCCAACACACCCAACTCACCCAACTCACCCAACTCACCAACACACCCAACCCACCCAACTCACCCAACACACCCAACTCACCCAACACACCCAACTCACCCAACTCACCCAACTCTCCCAACCCAACCAAACCCAACTCACGCAACCCACCCAACCCACCCAACTCACCCAACCCACCCAACTCAACCAACTCACCCAACTCACCGAACACACCCAACCCACCGAACTCACCCAACTCACTCAACTCACTCAACTCACCCAACTCACCCAACTCACCCAACGCATCCAACCCACCCAACACACCCAACTCTCCCAACCCAACCGAACCCAACTCACTCAACTCACCCAACGCACTCAACTCATCCAACTCACCCAACTCATCCAACCCAACCAAACCCAACTCACTCAACTCACACAACGCACTCAACTCTCCCAACTCACCCAACTCTCCCAACTCACCCAACTCACCCAACACACCCAACTCTCCCAACCCAACCTAACCCAACTCACTCAACTCACCCAACGCACTCAACTCATCCAACTCACCCAACTCATCCAACCCACCCAAACCCAACTCACTCAACTCACACATCGCACTCAACTCTCCCAACTCACCCAACTCACCCAACTCTCCCAACCCAACCAAACCCAACTCACGCAACCCACCCAACCCACCCAACTCACCCAACGAACACAACTCACCCAACCCACCCAACTCAAACCAACTCAGCCAACTCACCCAACCCACCCAACTCATCCAACTCATCCAACTCACCCAACTCACTCAACACACCGAACCCACCCAACTCAGCCAACTCACCCAACTCAACCAACCCACCCAACTTACCCAACTCACCCAACTCTCCCAACCCAACTCACACATGTCACCAAACTCACTCAACTCACTCAACTCACCCAAGTCACCCAAGTCACCCAGCTCACTCAACTCACCCAACCCAACTCACCCAACTCACCCAACCCAACTCACCCAACTCACTCAATTCACCCAATTCACCCAACCCACCCAACCCACTCAACTCACCCAACTCACTCAACACACCCAACTCGCCCAACTCACCAACCCAACACAAACCAACTCACCCAACTCTCCCAACTCACCCAAACCTACTCACCCAACTCACCCAACTCACCCTACCCACCCAACTCACCCAACTCTCCCAACCCAACCAAACCCAACTCACGCAACCCACCCAACCCACCCAACTCACCCAACCCACCCAACTCAACCAACTCACCCAACTCACCGAACACACCCAACCCACCCAACACACTCAACTCTCCCAACCCAACCTAACCCAACTCACTCAACTCACCCAACGCACTCAACTCATCCAAATCACCCAACTCATCCAACCCAACTCACTCAACTCACACAACGCACTTAACTCTCCCAACTCACCCAACTCTTCCAACTCACCCAACTCACCCAACTCTCCCTACCCAACCAAACACAACTCATGCAACCCGACCAACTCACCCAACTCACCCAACCCACCCAACTCAACCAACTCACTCAAACCACCCAACTCACTCAACTCACACAACTCACCCAACTCATCCAACCCAACCAAACCCAACTCACTCAACTCACCCAACTCACCCAACCCACCCAACTCACTCAACACACCCAACTTACCCAACCCACCCAACCCACCCAACTCACCCAACCCACCCAACTCACCCAACTCACTCAATGCACTCAACTCACCCAACCCACCCAACTCATCCAAGACACCCAACACATCCAACACACCCAACTCACCCAACACACCCACCTCAACCATCTCACCCAACCCACCTAACTCACCCAACCCACCGAACTCACCCAACTCTATCAATACACCCAACTCACCCAACTCACCCAACTCACCCAACCCAACTCACCCAACCCACCCAACTCACCCAACTCAGCCAACTCACCCAACTCACCCAACCCAACTCACCCAACTCACACAACTCCCCCAACGCACTCAACTCATCCAACTCACCCAACTCATCCAACCCAACCAAACCCAACTCACTCAACTCACACAACGCACTCAACTCTCCCAACTCACCCATCTCACCCAACGCACCCAACTCACTCAACTCACCCAACCCACCCAACTCAGCCAACTTACCCAACTCACCGAACACTCCCAACCCACCCAACTGACCCAACTCACTCAAACCACCCAACTCACTCAACTCACACAACTCACTCAACTCATCCAACCCAACCAAACCCAACTCACTCAACTCACCCAACTCACCCAACCCACTCAACATACCCAACTCACCCAACTCACCCAACCCACCCAGCTCAACCAACTAACTGAACCCAACTCAGCCAACTCACCCAACTCAACCAACCCACCCAGCTCACCCAACCCAGCCAAGTCACCCAACTCACCCAACTCACCCAACCCATCCAACTCAACCAACTCACTCAAACCACCCAACTCACTCAACTCACACAACTCACCCAACTCGCCCAACTCATCCAACCCAACCAAACCCAACTCACCCAACTCACCCAACTCACCCAACACACCCAACTCACCCAACTCACTCAACCCACCGAACTCACCCAACTCACTCAATGCACTCAACTCACCCAACCCACCCAACTCATCCAACACACCCAACACATCCAACACACCCAACACACCCAACTCACCCAACACACAAAACCCACCCAACCCACCCACCTCAACCATCTCACCCAACCCACCTAACTCACCCAACCCACCGAACTCACCCAACTCACTCTATACACCCAACTCACCCAACTCACCCAACTCACCCAACCCAACTCACCCAACTCACCCAACTCACCCAGCTCACCCAACCCAACTCACCCAACTCACACAACTCACCCAACGCACTCAACTCATCCAACTCACCCAATTCATTAAACCCAACCAAACCCAACTCACTCAACTCACACAACGCATTCAACTCTCCCAACTCACCCATCTCTCCCAACTCACCCAACGCACCCAACTCACCCAACTCACCCAACTCGCGCAACCCACCCAACTCAGCCAACTTACCCAACTCACCGAACACTCCCAACCCACCCAACTGACCCAACTCACCCAAACCACCCAACTCACTCAACTCACACAACTCACCCAACTCATCCAACCCAACCTAACCCAACTCACTCAACTCATCCAACTCACCCAACCCACTCAACATACCCAGCTCACCCAACTCACCCAACCCACCCAGCTCAACCAACTAACTGAACCCAACTCAGCCAACTCAACCAACCCACCCAAATTACCCAACTCAGCCAACTCAGCCAACTCAGCCAACTCACCCAACCCACCCAGCTCACCCAACTCAGCCAACTCACCCAACTCAACCAACCCACCCAAATTACACAACTCAGCCAACTCAGCCAACTCAGCCAACTCACCCAACCCACCCACCTCAACCATCTCACCCAACCCACCGAACTCACCCAACTCACTCTATACACCCAACTCACCCAACTCACCCAACTCACCCAACTTACCCAACTCACCCAACCCAACTCACCCAACTCACCCAACCCAACTCACCCAACTCACACAACTCACCCAACGCACTCAACTCATCCAACTCACCCAATTCATCCAACCCAACCAAACCCAACTCACTCAACTCACACAACGCATTCAACTCTCCCAACTCACCCATCTCTCCCAACTCACCCAACGCACCCAACTCACCCAACTCGCCCAACCCGCCCAACTCAGCCAACTTACCCAACTCACCGAACACTCCCAACCCACCCAACTGACCCAACTCACCCAAACCACCCAACTCACTCAACTCACACAACTCACCCAACTCATCCAACCCAACTCACTCAACTCACCCAACTCACCCAACCCACTCAACATACCCAACTCACCCAACTCACCCAACCCACCCAACTCAACCAACTAACTGAACCCAACTCAGCCAACTCAGCCAACTCACCCAACTCAACCAACCCACCCAAATTACCCAACTCACCCAACTCACCCACCTCACCCAACCCAACTCACCCAACTCACCCAACGCACTCAACTCATCCAACTCACCCAATTCATCCAACCCAACCCACCCAACTCAGCCAACTTACCCAACTCACCGAACACTCCCAACCCACCCAACTGACCCAACTCACCCAAACCACCCAACTCACTCAACTCACACAACTCACCCAACTCATCCAACCCAACCTAACCCAACTCACTCAACTCAGACAACTCACCCAACCCACCCAGCTGACCCAACTCAACCAACACACCCAACCCACCCAACCCACCCAACTCACCCAACACACCCAGCTCACCCAACTCACCCAACTCACCAACACACCCAACCCACCCAACTCACCCAACACACCCAACTCACCCAACACACCCAACTCTCCCAACCCAACCAAACCCAACTCACGCAACCCACCCAACCCACCCAACTCACCCAACCCATCCAACTCAATCAACTCACCCAACTCACCGAACACACCCAATCCACCCAACTCACCCAACTCACTCAACTCACCCAACTCACCCAACGCATCCAACCCACCCAACACACCCAACTCTCCCAACCCAACCTAATCCAACTCACTCAACTCACCCAACGCACTCAACTCATCCAACTCACCCAACTCATCCAACCCAACCAAACCCAACTCACTCAACTCACACAACGCACTCAACTCCCAACTCACCCAACTCTCCCAACTCACCCAACTCACCCAACTCACCCAACTCTCCCTACCCAACCAAACACAACTCATGCAACCCAAGCAACTCACCCAACTCACCCAACCCACCAAACTCACTCAAACCACCCAACTCACTCAACTCACACAACTCACCCAACCCACCCAACTCTTCCAACCCAACCAAACCCAACTCACTCAACTCACCCAACTCACCCAACTCACCCAACCCACCCAACTCACTCAATACACTCAACTCACCCAACCCACCCAACTCATCCAACACACCCAACACATCCAACACACCCAACACACCCAACTCATCCAACACACAAAACTCACCCAACCCACCCACCTCAACCATCTCACCCAACCCACCTAACTCACCCAATCCACCGAACTCACCCAACTCACTCAATACACCCAACTCACCCAACTCACCCAACTCACCCAACTCACCCAACCCAACTCACCCAACTCACCCAACCCACCCAACTCACCCAACTCACCCAACTCACCCAACTCACCCAACCCAACTCACCCAACTCACACAACTCATCCAACGCACTCAACTCATCCAACTCACCCAACTCATCCAACCCAACCAAACCCAAATCACTCAACTCACACAACGCACTCAACTCTCTCAACTCACCCATCTCTCCCAACACACCCAACGCACCCAACTCACCCAACTCACCCAACCCACCCAACTCAGCCAACTTACCCAACTCACCGAACACTCCCAACCCACCCAACTCACCCAACTCACCCAAACCACCCAACTCACTCAACTCACACAACTCACCCAACTCATCCAACCCAACCAAACCCAACTCACTCAACTCACCCAACTCACCCAACCCACCCAACTCACTCAACATACCCAACTCACCCAACCCACCCAGCTCAACCAACTAACTGAACCCAACTCAGCCAACTCAGCCAACTCACCCAACTCAACCAACCCACCCAAATTACCCAACTCACCCAACCCACCCAACTCACCCAACCCACCCAGCTCACCCAACTCAGCCAACTCACCCAATCCACCCAACTCACCCAACACACCCAACACACCCAACTCACCCAACTCACCCAACTCACCAACACACCCAACCCACCCAACTCACCCAACACACCCAACTCACCCAACTCACCCAACACACCAACACACCCAACCCACCCAACTCACCCAACACACCCAACTCACCCAACTCACCCAACTCACCCAACTCTCCCAACCCAACCAAACCCAACTCACGCAACCCACCCAACCCACCCAACTCACCCAACCCACCCAACTCAACCAACTCACCCAACTCACCGAACACACCCAACCCACCGAACTCACCCAACTCACTCAACTCACTCAACTCACCCAACTCACCCAACGCATCCAACCCACCCAACACACCCAACTCTCCCAACCCAACCGAACCCAACTCACTCAACTCACCCAACGCACTCAACTCATCCAACTCACCCAACTCATCCAACCCAACCAAACCCAACTCACTCAACTCACACAACGCACTCAGCTCTCCCAACTCACCCAACTCTCCCAACTCACCCAACTCACCCAACACACCCAACTCTCCCAACCCAACCTAACCCAACTCACTCAACTCACCCAACGCACTCAACTCATCCAACTCACCCAACTCATCCAACCCACCCAACTCACACATCGCACTCAACTCTCCCAACTCACCCAACTCACCCAACTCTCCCAACCCAACCAAACCCAACTCACGCAACCCACCCAACCCACCCAACTCACCCAACGAACACAACTCACCCAACCCACCCAACTCAAACCAACTCAGCCAACTCACCCAACCCACCCAACTCATCCAACTCACCCAACTCACTCAACACACCGAACCCACCCAACTCAGCCAACTCACCCAACTCAACCAACCCACCCAACTTACCCAACTCACCCAACTCTCCCAACCCAACTCACACATGTCACCAAACTCACTCAACTCACTCAACTCACCCAAGTCACCCAAGTCACCCAGCTCACTCAACTCACCCAACCCAACTCACCCAACTCACCCACTCAACTCACCCAACTCACTCAACACACCCAACTCGCCCAACTCACCAACCCAACACAAACCAACTCACCCAACTCTCCCAACTCACCCAAACCTACTCACCAAACTCACCCAACTCACCCTACCCACCCAACTCACCCAACTCACCCAACCCACCCAACACACCCAACTCACCCAACCCACCCAACCCACCCAAATCACCCAACCCACTCAACTCACCCAACCCACCCAACTCACCCAACACACCCAACTCACCCAACCCACCCAACTCACTCAACACAGGCAACTCCTCAACTCACCCAACCCACCCAGCTCACCCAACTAACTGAACCCAACTCAGCCAACTCAGCCAACTCACCCAACCCACCCAACTCACCCAACTCACCCAACCCACCCAACCCATCCAACACACCCAACACATCCAACACACAAAACTCATCCAACTCAGCCAACTCACCCAACCCAAGTCACCCAGCACACACAACCCAACCTAACCCAACTCACTCAACTCACCCAACGCACTCAACTCATCCAACGCAACTCACCCAACACACCCAACCCACCCAACACACCCAACACACCCAACACACCCAACTCACCCAACCAACCCAACTCACCCAACTCACCCAACCCAACTCACCCAACACACCCAACCCACCCAACTCACCCAACACACCCAACTCACCCAACTCACCCAACTCACCAACACACCCAACCCACCCAACTCACCCAACACACCCAACTCACCCAACTCAACCAACCCACCCAACTCATCCAACTCACCCAACTCACCCAACTCACACAACCCACCCAACACACCCAACTCTCCCAACCCAACCTAACCCAACTCACTCAACTCACCCAACGCACTCAACTCATCCAACTCACCCAACTCATCCAACCCAACCAAACACAACTCACCCAACTCTCCCAACACCCCCAACTCACCTAACTCATCCAACCCAACCAGCACAACTCACCCAACTCAACCAACACACCCAACCCACCCAACACACCCAATCCACCCAACTCACTCAACATACCCAACCCACCGAACTCACCCAACTCACCCAACACACCCAACTCACCCAACTCACCCAACGGACCAACACACCCAACACACCCAACTCATCCAACTCACCCAACTCACCCAACTCACCCAACTCACACAACCCACCCAACACACCCAACTCTCCCAACCCAACCTAACCCAACTCACTCAACTCACCCAAAGCACTCAACTCATCCAACTCACCCAACTCATCCAACTGAACCAAACACAACTCACTCAACTCACACAACGCACTCAACTCTCCCAACTCACCCAACTCTCCCAACTCACCCAACTCACCCAACTCATCCAACCCAACCAAACCCAACTCACCCAACCCAACTCACCCAACACACCCATCCCACCCAACACACCCAACTCACCCAACTCACCCAACTCACACAACTCACACAACCCACCCAACACACCCAACTCTCCCAACCCAACCTAACCCAACTCACTCAATTCACCCAATGCACTCAACTCATCCAAATCACCCAACTCATCCAACCCAGCCAAACACAACTCACTCAACTCACACAACGCACTCAACTCTCCCAACTCACCCAACTCTCCCAACTCACTCAACTCACCCAACTCACCCAACCCACCCAACTCACCCAACTCACCCAAACCACCCAACTCACTCAACTCAACTCACCCAACTCACCCAACCCACCCAACTCACCCAACCCACCCAACTCAGCCAACTCAGCCAACTCACCCAACCCACCCAGCTCACCCAACTCAGCCAACTCACCCAACTCAACCAACACACCCAACCCACCCAACACACCCAACACACCCAACTCACCCAATCCACCCAACTCACCCAACACACCCAACCCACCCAACTCACCCAACACACCCAGCTCACCCAACTCACCCAACTCACCAACCCACCCAACTCACCCAACTCACCCAACACACCCAACTCACCCAACTCACCCAACTCTCCCAACCCAACCAAACCCAACTCACGCAACCCACCCAACTCAACCAACTCTCCCAACTCACCCAACTCATCCAACCCAACCAAGCCCAACTCACTCAACTCACCCAACTCACCCAACCCACCCAACTCACACAACACAGGCAACTCCCCAACTCACCGAACCCACCCAGCTCACCCAACTAACTGAACCCAACTCAGCCAACTCACCCAACTGAACCAACCCACCCAACTCACCCAACTCACCCAACCCACACAACTCATCCAACACACCCAACACATTCAACACACCCAACACTCCCAACTCACCCAACACACAAAACTCATCCCACTCAGCCAACTCACCCAACCCAAGTCACCCAACACACACAACCCAACGTAACCCAACTCACTCAACTCACCCAACGCACTCAACTCATCCAACTCACCCAACGCAACTCACCCAACACACCCAACCCACCCAACACACCCAGCACACCCAACACACCCAACTCACCCAACACACCCAACTCACCCAACTCACCCAACCCAACTCACCACCACACCCAACCCACCCACCAACTCACTCAACACACCCAACTCACCCAACTCACCCAACTCACCAACACACCCAACCCACCCAACTCACCCAACACCCAACTCACCGAACTCAACCAACCCACCCAACTCATCCAACTCACCCAACTCACCCAACTCACACAACCCACCCAACACACCCAACTCTCCCAACCCAACCTAACCCAACTCACTCAACTCACCCAACGCACTCAACTCATCCAACTCACCCAACTCATCCAACCCAACCAAACACAACATATCCAACTCTCCCAACACCCCCAACTCACCCAACTCATCCAACCCAACCAAACACAACTCACCCAACTCAACCAACACACCCAACCCTCCCAACCCACCCAACACACGCAACACGCCCAATCCACCCAACTCACCCAACACACCCAACCCACCGACCTCACCCAACACACCCAAATCACCCAACTCACCCAACTCACCAACACACCCAACACACCCAACTCATACAACCCACCCAACACACCCAACCCTCCCAACCCAACCTAACCCAACTCACTCAACTCACCCAAAGCACTCAACTCATCCAACTCACCCAACTAATACAACCCAACCAAACACAACTCACTCAACTCACACAACGCACTCAACTCTCCCAACTCACACAACTCTCCCAGCTCACCCAACTCACCCAACTCATCCAACCCAACCAAACCCAACTCACTCAACTCACCCAACTCACCCAACTCACACAACATAGGCAACTCACCCAACTCAGCCAACCCACCCAGCTCACCCAACTAACTGAACCCAACTCAGCCAACTCAACCAACTCAGCCAACTCAACCAACCCACCCAACTCACCCAACCTACCCAACTCACCCAACCCACCGAACTCACCCAACTCACTCAATACACCCAACTCACCCAACCCACCCAACTCATCCAACACACCCAACACATCCAACACACACAACACTCCCAACTCACCAAACACACAAAACTCACCCAACCCACCCACAACAACCAACTCACCCAACCCACCCAACTCACCCAACCCACCGAACTGACACAACTCACTCAATACACCCAACTCACCCAGCCCACCCAACTCATCCAACACACCCAACACATCCAACACACCCAACACACCCAACTCACCCAACTCACCCAACCCACTCAACTCACCCAACTCACCCAACCCACCCAACACACCCAACACACCCAACCCAACACACCCAACTCTCCCAACCCAACCTAACCCAACTCACCCAATGCACTCAACTCATCCAACTCACCCAACTCATCCAACCCAACCAAACCCAACTCACCCAACTCACCCAACCCACCCAACTCAACTCACCCAACACACCCATCCCACCCAACACACCCAACTCACCCAACTCACTCAACTCACCCAACTCACACAACCCACCCAACACACCCAACTCTCCCAACCCAACCTAACCCAACTCACTCAACTCACCCAATGCACTCAACTCATCCAACTCGCCCAACTCACCCAACCCAACTCACCCAACACACCCATCCCACCCAACACACCCAACTCACCCAACTCACCCAACTCACTCAACTCACCCAACTCACACAACCCACCCAACACACCCAACTCTCCCAACCCAACCTAACCCAACTCACTCAACTCACCCAATGCACTCAACTCATCCAACTCACCCAACTCATCCAACCCAGCCAAACACAACTCACTCAACTCACACAACGCACTCAACTCTCCCAACTCACCCAACTCTCCCAACTCACTCAACTCACCCAACTCTCCCAACCCTACCCAACCCACACAACTCACCCAACTCACCCAACTCACCCAACTCAACCAACTCACCCAACTCACCCAACCCACCCAACCAAACCAAACCACCCAACTCACTCAACTCACCTCACCCAACTCACCCAACCCACCCAACTCACCCAACCCACCCAACTCAGCCAACTCAGCCAACTCACCCAACCCACCCAGCTCACCCAAATCAGCCAACTCAGCCAACTCAGCCAACTCACCCAACTCAACCAACACACCCAACCCACCCAACCCACCCAACACACCCAACTCACCCAATCCACCGAACTCACCCAACACACCCAACCGACCCAACTCACCCAACACACCCAGCTCACCCAACTCACCCAACTCACCAACACACCCAACCCACCCAACTCAGCCAACACACCCAACTCACCCAACTCTCCCAACCCAACCAACCCCAACTCACGCAACCCACCCAACCCACCCAACTCACCCAACCCACCCAACTCAACCAACTCACCCAACTCACCGAACACACCCAACCCACCCAACACACTCAACTCTCCCAACCCAACCTAACCCAACCCACTCAACTCACCCAACGCACTCAACTCATCCAAATCACCCAACTCATCCAACCCAACTCACTCAACTCACACAACGCACTTAACTCTCCCAACTCACCCAACTCTTCCAACTCACCCAACTCACCCAACTCTCCCTACCCAACCAAACACAACTCATGCAACCCAACCAACTCACCCAACTCACCCAACCCACCCAACTCAACCAACTCACTCAAACCACCCAACTCACTCAACTCACACAACTCACCCAACTCACCCAACTCATCCAACCCAACCAAACCCAACTCACTCAACTCACCCAACTCACCCAACCCACCCAACTCACTCAACACACCCAACTCACCCAACCCACCCAACCCACCCAACTCACCCAACCCACCGAACTCACCCAACTCACTCAATGCACTCAACTCACCCAACCCACCCAACTCATCCAAGACACCCAACACATCCAACACACCCAACTCACCCAACACACCCACCTCAACCATCTCACCCAACCCACCTAACTCACCCAACCCACCGAACTCACCCAACTCTATCAATACACCCAACTCACCCAACTCACCCAACTCACCCAACTCACCCAACCCAACTCACCCAACCCACCCAACTCACCCAACTCAGCCAACTCAGCCAACTCACCCAACCCAACTCACCCAACTCACACAACTCACCCAACGCACTCAACTCATCCAACCCAACCAAACCCAACTCACTCAACTCACACAACGCACTCAACTCTCCCAACTCACCCATCTCACCCAACGCACCCAACTCACTCAACTCACCCAACCCACCCAACTCAGCCAACTTACCCAACTCACCGAACACTCCCAACCCACCCAACTGACCCAACTCACTCAAACCACCCAACTCACTCAACTCACACAACTCACTCAACTCTTCCAACCCAACCAAACCCAACTCACTCAACTCACCCAACTCACCCAACCCACTCAACATACCCAACTCACCCAACCCACCCAGCTCAACCAACTAACTGAACCCAACTCAGCCAACTCACCCAACTCAACCAACCCACCCAGCTCACCCAACCCAGCCAAGTCACCCAACTCACCCAACTCACCCAACCCACCCAACTCAACCAACTCACTCAAACCACCCAACTCACTCAACTCACACAACTCACCCAACTCGCCCAACTCATCCAACCCAACCAAACCCAACTCACTCAACTCACCCAACTCACCCAACACACCCAACTCACTCAACACACCCAACTCACCCAACCCACCCAACCCACCCAAGTCACCCAACACACCGAACTCACCCAACTCACTCAATGCACTCAACTCACCCAACCCACCCAACTCATCCAACACACCCAACACATCCAACACACCCAACACACCCAACTCACCCAACACACAAAACCCACCCAACCCACCCACCTCAACCATCTCACCCAACCTACCTAACTCACCCAACCCACCGAACTCACCCAACTCACTCTATACACCCAACTCACCCAACTCACCCAACCCAACTCACCCAACTCACCCAACTCACCCAACTCACCCAGCTCACCCAACCCAACTCACCCAACTCACACAACTCACCCAACGCACTCAACTCATCCAACTCACCCAATTCATCCAACCCAACCAAACCCAACTCACTCAACTCACACAACGCATTCAACTCTCCCAACTCACCCATCTCTCCCAACTCACCCAACGCACCCAACTCACCCAACTCACCCAACTCGCCCAACCCACCCAACTCAGCCAACTTACCCAACTCACCGAACACTCCCAACCCACCCAACTGACCCAACTCACCCAAACCACCCAACTCACTCAACTCACACAACTCACCCAACTCATCCAACCCAACCTAACCCAACTCACTCAACTCATCCAACTCACCCAACCCACTCAACATACCCAGCTCACCCAACTCACCCAACCCACCCAGCTCAACCAACTAACTGAACCCAACTCAGCCAACTCAGCCAACTCAGCCAACTCAACCAACCCACCCAAATTACCCAACTCAGCCAACTCAGCCAACTCAGCCAACTCACCCAACCCACCCAGCTCAGCCAACTCAGCCAACTCACCCAACTCAACCAACCCACCCAAATTACACAACTCAGCCAACTCAGCCAACTCACCCAACCCACCCACCTCAACCATCTCACCCAACCCACCGAACTTACCCAACTCACTCTATACACCCAACTCACCCAACTCACCCAACTCACCCAACTTACCCAACTCACCCAACCCAACTCACCCAACTCACCCAACCCAACTCACCCAACTCACACAACTCACCCAACGCACTCAACTCATCCAACTCACCCAATTCATCCAACCCAACCAAACCCAACTCACTCAACTCACACAACGCATTCAACTCTCCCAACTCACCCATCTCTCCCAACTCACCCAACGCACCCAACTCACCCAACTCGCCCAACCCGCCCAACTCAGCCAACTTGCCCAACTCACCGAACACTCCCAACCCACCCAACTGACCCAACTCACCCAATCCACCCAACTCACTCAACTCACACAACTCACCCAACTCATCCAACCCAACCTAACCCAACTCACTCAACTCACCCAACTCACCCAACCCACTCAACATACCCAAATCACCCAACTCACCCAACCCACCCAGCTCAACCAACTAACTGAACCCAACTCAGCCAACTCAGCCAACTCACCCAACTCAACCAACCCACACAAATTACCCAACTCACCCAACTCACCCACCTCACCCAACCCAACTCACCCAAATCACACAACTCACCCAACGCACTCAACTCATCCAACTCACCCAATTCATCCAACCCAACCCACCCAACTCAGCCAACTTACCCAACTCACCGAACACTCCCAACCCACCCAACTGACCCAACTCACCCAAACCACCCAACTCACTCAACTCACACAACTCACCCAACTCATCCAACCCAACCTAACCCAACTCACTCAACTCAGACAACTCACCCAACCCACCCAGCTGACCCAACTCAGCCAACTCAGCCAACTCACCCAACTCAACCAACACACCCAACCCACCCAACCCACCCAACTCACCCAACACACCCAGCTCACCCAACTCACCCAACTCACCAACACACCCAACCCACCCAACTCACCCAACACACCCAACTCACCCAACACACCCAACTCTCCCAACCCAACCAAACCCAACTCACGCAACCCACCCAACCCACCCAACTCACCCAACCCACCCAACTCAACCAACTCACCCAACTCACCGAACACACCCAATCCACCCAACTCACCCAAC
Organism: Somniosus microcephalus; assembly: GCF_052327205.1. NCBI lineage: Eukaryota > Metazoa > Chordata > Chondrichthyes > Squaliformes > Somniosidae > Somniosus > Somniosus microcephalus. The sequence goes on along the minus strand of NC_141018.1, from coordinate 16,174,635 downwards.
TCACTCAACTCACCCAACTCACCCAACGCATCCAACACACCCAACACACCCAACTCTCCCAACCCAACCTAATCCAACTCACTCAACTCACCCAACGCACTCAACTCATCCAACTCACCCAACTCATCCAACCCAACCAAACCCAACTCACTCAACTCACACAACGCACTCAACTCCCAACTCACCCAACTCTCCCAACTCTCCCTACCCAACCAAACACAACTCATGCAACCCAAGCAACTCACCCAACTCACCCAACCCACCAAACTCACTCAAACCACCCAACTCACTCAACTCACACAACTCACCCAACCCACCCAACTCTTCCAACCCAACCAAACCCAACTCACTCAACTCACCCAACTCACCCAACTCACCCAACCCACCCAACTCACTCAATACACTCAACACATCCAACACACCCAACACACCCAACTCACCCAACACACAAAACTCACCCAACCCACCCACCTCAACCATCTCACCCAACCCACCTAACTCACCCAATCCACCGAACTCACCCAACTCACTCAATACACCCAACTCACCCAACTCACCCAACTCACCCAACTCACCCAACCCAACTCACCCAACTCACCCAACCCACCCAACTCACCCAACTCACCCAACTCACCCAACCCAACTCACCCAACTCACACAACTCATCCAACGCACTCAACTCTCTCAACTCACCCATCTCTCCCAACACACCCAACGCACCCAACCCACCCAACTCAGCCAACTTACCCAACTCACCGAACACTCCCAACCCACCCAACTCACCCAACTCACCCAAACCACCCAACTCACTCAACTCACACAACTCACCCAACTCATCCAACCCAACCAAACCCAACTCACTCAACTCACCCAACTCACCCAACCCACCCAACTCACTCAACATACCCAACTCACCCAACCCACCCAGCTCAACCAACTAACTGAACCCAACTCAGCCAACTCAGCCAACTCACCCAACTCAACCAACCCACCCAAATTACCCAACTCACCCAACCCACCCAACTCACCCAACCCACCCAGCTCACACAACTCAGCCAACTCACCCAATCCACCCAACTCACCCAACACACCCAACACACCCAACTCACCCAACTCACCCAACTCACCAACACACCCAACCCACCCAACTCACCCAACACACCCAACTCACCCAACTCACCCAACACACCCAACACACCCAACTCACCCAACTCACCCAACTCACCAACACACCCAACCCACCCAACTCACCCAACACACCCAACTCACCCAACTCACCCAACTCTCCCAACCCAACCAAACCCAACTCACGCAACCCACCCAACCCACCCAACTCACCCAACCCACCCAACTCAACCAACTCACCCAACTCACCGAACACACCCAACCCACCCAACTCACCCAACTCACTCAACTCACTCAACTCACCCAACTCACCCAACTCACCCAACGCATCCAACCCACCCAACACACCCAACTCTCCCAACCCAACCGAACCCAACTCACTCAACTCACCCAACGCACTCAACTCATCCAACTCACCCAACTCATCCAACCCAACCAAACCCAACTCACTCAACTCACACAACGCACTCAACTCTCCCAACTCACCCAACTCTCCCAACTCACCCAACTCACCCAACTCACCCAACTCTCCCTACCCAACCAAACACAACTCATCCAACCCAACCAAACCCAACTCACTCAACTCACCAAACTCACCCAACTCACCCAACCCACCCAACTCACTCAACACACCCAACTCACCCAACCCACCCAACCCACCCAACTCACCCAACCCACCGAACTCACCCAACTCATTCAATACACTCAACTCACCCAACCCACCCAACTCATCCAACACACCCAACACATCCAACACACCCAAAACACCCAACTCACACAACACACAAAACTCACCCCACCCACCTCAACTATCTCACCCAACCCACCTAACTCACCCAACCCACCGAACTCACCCAACTCACTCAATACACCCAACTCACCCAACTCACCCAACTCACCCAACTCACCCAACCCAACTCACCCAACTCACCCAACTCTCCCAACTCACCCAACCCAAATCACCCAGCTCACCCAACGCACTCAACTCATCCAGCTCACCCAACTCATCCAACCCAACCAAACCCAACTCACTCAACTCACACAACGCACTCAACTCTCCCAACTCACCCATCTCTCCCAACTCACCCAACGCACCCAACTCACCCAACCAACCAACTCAGCCAACTTACCCAACTCACCGAACACTCCCAATCCACCCAACTCACCCAACACATCCAACACACCCAACACACCCAACTCACCCAACCCACTCAACTCACCCAACTCACCCAACCCACTCAACACACCCAACCCAACACACCCAACTCTCCTAACCCAACTCACACAACTCACCCAACGCACTCAACTCACCAAACTCACCCAACTCACCCAACCCAACTCACCCAACACACCCATCCCACCCAACACACCCAACTCACCCAACTCACCCAACTCACTCAACTCACTCAACTCACCCAACTCACCCAACCCACCCAACACACCCAACTCTCCCAACCCAACCTAACCCAACTCACCCAACACACTCAACTCATCCAACTCTCCCAACTCATCCAACCCAGCCAAACACAACTCACTCAGCTCACACAACGCACTCAACTCTCCCAACTCACCCAACTCTCCCAACTCACTCAACTCGCCCAACTCTCCCAACCCAAACCTACCCAACCCACCCAACTCACCCAACTCACCCAACTCAACCAACTCACCCAACTCACCCAACCCACCCAACTCACCCAACTCACCCAAACCACCCAACTCACTCAACTCACCTCACCCAACTCACCCAACCCACCCAACTCACCCAACCCACCCAACTCAGCCAACTCAGCCAACTCATCCAACCCACCCAGCTCACCCAACTCAGCCAACTCAGCCAACTCACCCAACTCAACCAACACACCCAACCCACCCAACCCACCCAACACACCCAACACACCCAACTCACCCAATCCACCCAACTTACCCAACACACCCAACCGACCCAACTCACCCAACACACCCAGCTCACCCAACTCACCCAGCTCACCCAACTCACCCAACCCACCCAACACACCCAACTCTCCCAACCCAACCTAACCCAACTCACCCAACCCACCCAACTCAACCAACTCACCCAACTCACCTAACTCACCCAACCCAACTCACCCAACACACCCATCCCACCCAACTCACCCAACTCACCCAACTCACCAACACACCCAACCCACCCAACTCACCCAACACACCCAACTCACCCAACTCACCCAACTCTCCCAACCCAACCAAACCCAACTCACGCAACTCACCCAACCCACCCAACTCACCCAACCCACCCAACTCAACCAACTCACCCAACTCACCGAACACACCCACCCCACCCAACACACTCAACTCTCCCAACCCAACTCACCCAACACACCCATCCCACCCAACTCACCCAACTCACCCAACTCACCAACACACCCAACCCACCCAACTCACCCAACACACCCAACTCACCCAACTCTCCCAACCCAACCAAACCCAACTCACGCAACTCACCCAACCCACCCAACTCACCCAACCCACCCAACTCAACCAACTCACCGAACACACCCACCCCACCCAACACACTCAACTCTCCCAACCCAACCTAACCCAACTCACTCAACTCACCCAACGCACTCAACTCATCCAAATCACCCAACTCATCCAACCCAACTCACTCAACTCACACAACGCACTCAACTCTCCCAACTCACCCAACTCTTCCAACTCACCCAACTCACCCAACTCTCCCTACCCAACCAAACACAACTCATGCAACCCAACCAACTCACCCAACTCACCCAACTCACCCAACCACCCAACTCAACCAACTCACTCAAACCACCCAACTCACTCAACTCACACAACTCACCCAACTCACCCAACTCATCCAACCCAACCAAACCCAACTCACTCAACTCACACAACTCACCCAACTCACCCAACTCACCCAACTCATCCAACCCAACCAAACCCAACTCACTCAACTCACACAACTCACCCAACTCACCCAACCCACCCAACTCACTCAACACACCCAACTCACCCAACCCACCCAACCCACCCAACTCACCCAACCCACCGAACTCACCCAACTCACTCAATGCACTCAACTCACCCAACCCACCCAACTCATCCAACACACCCAACACACCCAACTCACCCAACACACAAAACCCACCCAACCCACCCACCTCAACCATCTCACCCAATCCACCTAACTCACCCAACCCACCGAACTCACCCCACTCACTCTATACACCCAACTCACCCAACTCACCCAACTCACCCAACCCAACTCACCCAACTCACCCAACCCACCCAACTCACCCAACCCACCCAACTCATCCAACACACCCAACACATCCAACACACCCAACACACCCAACTCACCCAGCACACAAAACTCACACAACCCACCCACCTCAACCATCTCACCCATCCCACCTAACTCACCCAACCCACCGAAGTCACCCAACTCACTCAATACACCCAACTCACCCAACTCACCCAACTCACCCAACTCACCCAACCCAACTCACCGAACTCACCCAACTCACCCAACTCACCCAACTCACCCAACTCACCCAACCCAAATCACCCAACTCACACAACTCCCCAACGCACTCAACTCATCCAACTCACCCAACTCATCCAACCCAACCAAACCCAACTCACCCAACTCACCCAACCCAAATCACCCAACTCACACAACTCACCCAACGCACTCAACTCATCCAACTCACCCAACTCATCCAACCCAACCAAACCCAACTCACTCAACTCACACAACGCACTCAACTCTCCCAACTCACCCATCTCTCCCAACTCACCCAACGCACCCAACTCACCCAACCCACCCAACTCAGCCAACTTACCCAACTCACCGAACACTCCAAACCCACCAAACTCACCCAACACATCCAACACACCCAACACACCCAACTCACCCAACTCACCCAACCCACTCAACTCACCCAACCCACTCAACACACCCAACCCAACACACCCAACTCTCCCAACCCAACCTAACCCAACTCACACAACTCACCCAACGCACTCAACTCATCCAACTCACCCAACTCATCCAACCCAACCAAACCCAACTCACCCAACTCACCCAACGAACCCAACTCAACCAACTCACCCAACTCACCCAACTCACCCAACCCAACTCACCCAACACACCCATCCCACCCAACACACCCAACTCACCCAACTCACTCAACTCACCCAACTCACCCAACCCACCCAACACACCCAACTCTCCCAACCCAACCTAACCCAACTCCCTCAACTCACCCAACGCACTCAACTCATCCAACTCACCCAACTCATCCAACCCAGCCAAACACAACTCACTCAACTCACACAACGCACTCAACTCTCCCAACTCACCCAACTCTCCCAACTCACTCAACTCACCCAACTCTCCCAACCCAAACCTACCCAACCCACCCAACTCACCCAACTCACCCAACTCACCCAACTCAACCAACTCACCCAACTCACCCAACTCACCCAACCCACCCAACTCACCCAACTCACCCAAACCACCCAACTCACTCAACTCACTCAACTCACCTCACCCAACTCACCCAACCCACCCAACTCACCCAACCCACCCAACTCAGCCAACTCAGCCAACTCATCCAACCCAACCAGCTCACCCAACTCAGCCAACTCAGCCAACTCACCCAACTCAACCAACACACCCAACCCACCCAACCCACCCAACACACCCAACACACCCAACACACCCAACTCACCGAATCCACCCAACTCACCCAACACACCCAACCGACCCAACTCACCCAACACACCCAGCTCACACAACTCACCCAACTCACCAACACACCCAACCCACCCAACTCACCCAACACACCCAACTCACCCAACTCACCCAACTCAACCAACTCACCCAACTCATCGAACACACCCACCCCACCCAACACACTCAAATCTCCCAACCCATCCTAACCCAACTCACTCAACTCACGCAACGCACTCAACTCATCCAAATCACCCAACTCATCCAACCCAACTCACTCAACTCACACAACGCACTCAACTCTCCCAACTCACCCAACTCTTCCAACTCACCCAACTCACCCAACTCTCCCTACCCAACCAAACACAACTCATGCAACCCAACCAACTCACCCAACTCACCCAACCCACCCAACTCAACCAACTCACTCAAACCACCCAACTCACTCAACTCATCCAACCCAACCAAACCCAACTCACTCAACTCACCCAACTCACCCAACTCACCCAACTCATCCAACCCAACCAAACCCAACTCACTCAACTCACACAACTCACCCAACTCACCCAACCCACCCAACTCACTCAACACACCCAACTCACACAACCCACCCAACCCACCCAACTCACCCAATCCAACGAACTCACCCAACTCACTCAATGCACTCAACTCACCCAACCCACCCAACTCATCCAACACATCCAACACATCCAACACACCCAACACACACAACTCACCCAACACACAAAACCCACCCAACCCACCCACCTCAACCATCTCACCCAATCCACCTAACTCACCCAACCCACCGAACTCACCCAACTCACTCTATACACCCAACTCACCGAACTCACCGAACTCACCCAACTCAACTCACCCAACTCACCCAACCCACCCAACTCTCCCAACTCACCCAACTCACCCAACTCACCCAACCCAACTCACCCAACTCACACAACTCACACAACTCACCCAACGCACTCAACTCATCCAACTCACCCAACTCATCCAACCCAACCAAACCCAACTCACTCAACTCACACAACGCACTCAACTCTCCCAACTCACCCATCTCTCCCAACTCACCCAACGCACCCAACCCACCCAACTCAGCCAACTTACCCAACTCACCGAACACTCCCAACCCACCCAACTGACCCAACTCACCCAAACCACCCAACTCACTCAACTCACACAACTCACCCAACTCATCCAACCCAACCTAACCCAACTCACTCAACTCACCCAACTCACCCAACCCACCCAACTCACCCAACCCACCCAGCTCAACCAACTAACTGAACGCCAACTCAGCCAACTCAGCCAACTCAGCCAACTCACCCAACTCAACCAACCCACCCAAATTACCCAACTCAGCCAACTCAGCCAACTCACCCAACCCACCCAGCTCACCCAACTCAGCCAACTCAGCCAACTCACCCAACTCAACCAACACACCCAACCCACCCAACACACCCAACTCACCCAATCCACCCAACTCACCCAACACACCCAACCCACCCAACTCACCCAACACACCCAGCTCACCCAACTCAGCAACACACCCAACCCACCCAACTCACCCAACACACCCAACTCACCCAACTCACCCAACTCTCCCAACCCAACCAAACCCAACTCACGCAACCCACCCAACCCACCCAACTCACCCAACTCAACCAACTCACTGAACACACCCAACCCACCCAACTCACCCAACTCACTCAACTCACCCAACTCATCCAACCCAACCACACCCAACTCACTCAACTCACACAATGCACTCAACTCCCAACTCACCCAACTCTCCACACTCACCCAACTCACCCAACTCACCCAACTCTCCCTACCCAACCAAACACAACTCATGCAACCCAACCAACTCACCCAACTCACCCAACCCACCCAACTCACTCAAACCACCCAACTCACTCAACTCACACAACTCACCCAACCCACCCAACTCATCCAACCCAACCAAACCCAACTCATTCAACTCACCCAACTCACCCAACTCACCCAACCCACCCAACTCATCCAACACACCCAACTCACCGAACTCACCCAACTCACCCAACTCACCCAACCCAACTCACCCAACTCACCCAACCCACCCAACTCACCCAACCCACCCAACTCATCCAACACATCCAACACACCCAACACACCCAACTCACCCAGCACACAAAACTCACCCAACCCACCCACCTCAACCATCTCACCCAACCCACCTAACTCACCCAACCCACCGAACTCACCCAACTCACTCAATACACCCAACTCACCCAACTCACCCAACTCACCCAACTCACCCAACTCACCCAACCCAACTCACCCAACTCACCCAACCCACCCAACTCACCCAACTCACCCAACGCACCCAACTCACCCAACCCAACTCACCCAACTCACACAACTCATCCAACGCACTCAACTCATCCAACTCACCCAACTCATCCAACCCAACCAAACCCAACTCACTCAACTCACACAACGCACTCAACTCTCTCAACTCACCCATATCTCCCAACTCACCCAACGCACCCAACTCACCCAACTCACCCAACTCATCCAACTTACCCAACTCACCCAACCCAACTCACCCAACTCACCCAACCCAACTCACCCAACTCACACAACTCACCCAACGCACTCAACTCATCCAACTCACCCAATTCATCCAACCCAACCAAACCCAACTCACTCAACTCACACAACGCATTCAACTCTCCCAACTCACCCATCTCTCCCAACTCACCCAACGCACCCAACTCACCCAACTCGCCCAACCCGCCCAACCCGCCCAACTCAGCCAACTTACCCAACTCACCGAACACTCCCAACCCACCCAACTGACCCAACTCACCCAAACCACCCAACTCACTCAACTCACACAACTCACCCAACTCATCCAACCCAACCTAACCCAACTCACTCAACTCAGCCAACTCACCCAACCCACCCAGCTGACCCAACTCAGCCAACTCAGCCAACTCACCCAACTCAACCAACACACCCAACCCACCCAACCCACCCAACACACCCAACACACCCAGCTCACCCAACTCACCCAACTCACCAACACACCCAACACACCCAACTCACCCAACACACCCAACTCACCCAACACACCCAACTCTCCCAACCCAACCAAACCCAACTCACGCAACCCACCCAACCCACCCAACTCACCCAACCCACCCAACTCAACCAACTCACCCAACTCACCGAACACACCCAATCCACCCAACTCACCCAACTCACTCAACTCACCCAACTCACCCAACGCATCCAACCCACCCAACACACCCAACTCTCCCAACCCAACCTAATCCAACTCACTCAACTCACCCAACGCACTCAACTCATCCAACTCACCCAACTCATCCAACCCAACCAAACCCAAATCACTCAACTCACACAACGCACTCAACTCCCAACTCACCCAACTCTCCCAACTCACCCAACTCACCCAACTCACCCAACTCTCCCTACCCAACCAAACACAACTCATGCAACCCAAGCAACTCACCCAACTCACCCAACCCACCAAACTCACTCAAACCACCCAACTCACTCAACTCACACAACTCACCCAACCCACCCAACTCTTCCAAACCAACCAAACCCAACTCACTCAACTCACCCAACTCACCCAACTCACCCAACCCACCCAACTCACTCAATACACTCAACTCACCCAACCCACCCAACTCATCCAACACACCCAACACATCCAACACACCCAACACACCCAACTCACCCAACACACAAAACTCACCCAACCCACCCACCTCAACCATCTCACCCAACCCACCTAACTCACCCAATCCACCGAACTCACCCAACTCACTCAATACACCCAACTCACCCAACTCACCCAACTCACCCAACCCAACTCACCCAGCTCACCCAACCCACCCAACTCACCCAACTCACCCAACTCACCCAACTCACCCAACCCAACTCACCCAACTCACACAACTCATCCAACGCACTCAACTCATCCAACTCACCCAACTCATCCAACCCAACCAAACCCAAATCACTCAACTCACCCAACCCACCCAACTCAGCCAACTCAGCCAACTCATCCAACCCAACCAGCTCACCCAACTCAGCCAACTCACCCAACTCAACCAACACACCCAACCCACCCAACCCACCCAACACACCCAACACACCCAACTCACCGAATCCACCCAACTCACCCAACACACCCAACCGACCCAACTCACCCAACACACCCAGCTCACACAACTCACCCAACTCACCAACACACCCAACCCACCCAACTCACCCAACACACCCAACTCACCCAACTCTCCCAACCCAACCAAACCCAACTCACGCAACTCACCCAACCCACCCAACTCACCCAACCCACCCAACTCAACCAACTCACCCAACTCATCGAACACACCCACCCCACCCAACACACTCAAATCTCCCAACCCAACCTAACCCAACTCACTCAACTCACGCAACGCACTCAACTCATCCAAATCACCCAACTCATCCAACCCAACTCACTCAACTCACACAACGCACTCAACTCTCCCAACTCACCCAACTCTTCCAACTCACCCAACTCACCCAACTCTCCCTACCCAACCAAACACAACTCATGCAACCCAACCAACTCACCCAACTCACCCAACCCACCAAACTCAACCAACTCACTCAAACCACGCAACTCACTCAACTCATCCAACCCAACCAAACCCAACTCACTCAACTCACCCAACTCACCCAACTCACCCAACTCATCCAACCCAACCAAACCCAACTCACTCAACTCACACAACTCACCCAACTCACCCAACCCACCCAACTCACTCAACACACCCAACTCACACAACCCACCCAACCCACCCAACTCACCGAACTCACCCAACTCACTCAATGCACTCAACTCACCCAACCCACCCAACTCATCCAACACATCCAACACATCCAACACACCCAACACACCCAACACACACAACTCACCCAACACACAAAACCCACCCAACCCACCCACCTCAACCATCTCACCCAATCCACCTAACTCACCCAACCCACCGAACTCACCCAACTCACTCTATACACCCAACTCACCGAACTCACCGAACTCACCCAACTCAACTCACCCAACTCACCCAACCCACCCAACTCTCCCAACTCACCCAACTCACCCAACTCACCCAACCCAACTCACCCAACTCACACAACTCACACAACTCACCCAACGCACTCAACTCATCCAACTCACCCAACTCATCCAACCCAACCAAACCCAACTCACTCAACTCACACAACGCACTCAACTCTCCCAACTCACCCATCTCTCCCAACTCACCCAACGCACCCAACCCACCCAACTCAGCCAACTTACCCAACTCACCGAACACTCCCAACCCACCCAACTGACCCAACTCACCCAAACCACCCAACTCACTCAACTCACACAACTCACCCAACTCATCCAACCCAACCTAACCCAACTCACTCAACTCACCCAACTCACCCAACCCACCCAACTCACCCAACCCACCCAGCTCAACCAACTAACTGAACGCCAACTCAGCCAACTCAGCCAACTCAGCCAACTCACCCAACTCAACCAACCCACCCAAATTACCCAACTCAGCCAACTCAGCCAACTCACCCAACCCACCCAGCTCACCCAACTCAGCCAACTCAGCCAACTCACCCAACTCAACCAACACACCCAACCCACCCAACACACCCAACTCACCCAATCCACCCAACTCACCCAACACACCCAACCCACCCAACTCACCCAACACACCCAGCTCACCCAACTCACCCAACTCAGCAACACACCCAACCCACCCAACTCACCCAACACACCCAACTCACCCAACTCACCCAACTCTCCCAACCCAACCAAACCCAACTCACGCAACCCACCCAACCCACCCAACTCACCCAACTCAACCAACTCACTGAACACACCCAACCCACCCAACTCACCCAACTCACTCAACTCACCCAACTCATCCAACCCAACCATACCCAACTCACTCAACTCACACAATGCACTCAACTCCCAACTCACCCAACTCTCCACACTCACCCAACTCACCCAACTCACCCAACTCTCCCTACCCAACCAAACACAACTCATGCAACCCAACCAACTCACCCAACTCACCCAACTCACCCAACCCACCCAACTCACTCAAACCACCCAACTCACTCAACTCACACAACTCACCCAACCCACCCAACTCATCCAACCCAACCAAACCCAACTCATTCAACTCACCCAACTCACCCAACTCACCCAACCCACCCAACTCATCCAACACACCCAACTCACCGAACTCACCCAACTCACCCAACTCACCCAACCCAACTCACCCAACTCACCCAACCCACCCAACTCACCCAACCCACCCAACTCATCCAACACATCCAACACACCCAACACACCCAACTCACCCAGCACACAAAACTCACCCAACCCACCCACCTCAACCATCTCACCCAACCCACCTAACTCACCCAACCCACCGAACTCACCCAACTCACTCAATACACCCAACTCACCCAACTCACCCAACTCACCCAACTCACCCAACCCAACTCACCCAACTCACCCAACCCACCCAACTCACCCAACTCACCCAACGCACCCAACTCACCCAACCCAACTCACCCAACTCACACAACTCATCCAACGCACTCAACTCATCCAACTCACCCAACTCATCCAACCCAACCAAACCCAACTCACTCAACTCACACAACGCACTCAACTCTCTCAACTCACCCATATCTCCCAACTCACCCAACGCACCCAACTCACCCAACTCACCCAACTCATCCAACTTACCCAACTCACCCAACCCAACTCACCCAACTCACCCAACCCAACTCACCCAACTCACACAACTCACCCAACGCACTCAACTCATCCAACTCACCCAATTCATCCAACCCAACCAAACCCAACTCACTCAACTCACACAACGCATTCAACTCTCCCAACTCACCCATCTCTCCCAACTCACCCAACGCACCCAACTCACCCAACTCGCCCAACCCGCCCAACCCGCCCAACTCAGCCAACTTACCCAACTCACCGAACACTCCCAACCCACCCAACTGACCCAACTCACCCAAACCACCCAACTCACTCAACTCACACAACTCACCCAACTCATCCAACCCAACCTAACCCAACTCACTCAACTCAGCCAACTCACCCAACCCACCCAGCTGACCCAACTCAGCCAACTCACCCAACTCAACCAACACACCCAACCCACCCAACCCACCCAACACACCCAACACACCCAGCTCACCCAACTCACCCAACTCACCAACACACCCAACACACCCAACTCACCCAACACACCCAACTCACCCAACACACCCAACTCTCCCAACCCAACCAAACCCAACTCACGCAACCCACCCAACCCACCCAACTCACCCAACCCACCCAACTCAACCAACTCACCCAACTCACCGAACACACCCAATCCACCCAACTCACCCAACTCACTCAACCCACCCAACTCACCCAACGCATCCAACCCACCCAACACACCCAACTCTCCCAACCCAACCTAATCCAACTCACTCAACTCACCCAACGCACTCAACTCATCCAACTCACCCAACTCATCCAACCCAACCAAACCCAAATCACTCAACTCACACAACGCACTCAACTCCCAACTCACCCAACTCTCCCAACTCACCCAACTCACCCAACTCACCCAACTCTCCCTACCCAACCAAACACAACTCATGCAACCCAAGCAACTCACCCAACTCACCCAACCCACCAAACTCACTCAAACCACCCAACTCACTCAACTCACACAACTCACCCAACCCACCCAACTCTTCCAAACCAACCAAACCCAACTCACTCAACTCACCCAACTCACCCAACTCACCCAACCCACCCAACTCACTCAATACACTCAACTCACCCAACCCACCCAACTCATCCAACACACCCAACACATCCAACACACCCAACACACCCAACTCACCCAACACACAAAACTCACCCAACCCACCCACCTCAACCATCTCACCCAACCCACCTAACTCACCCAATCCACCGAACTCACCCAACTCACTCAATACACCCAACTCACCCAACTCACCCAACTCACCCAACCCAACTCACCCAGCTCACCCAACCCACCCAACTCACCCAACTCACCCAACTCACCCAACTCACCCAACCCAACTCACCCAACTCACACAACTCATCCAACGCACTCAACTCATCCAACTCACCCAACTCATCCAACCCAACCAAACCCAAATCACTCAACTCACCCAACCCACCCAACTCAGCCAACTCAGCCAACTCATCCAACCCAACCAGCTCACCCAACTCAGCCAACTCACCCAACTCAACCAACACACCCAACCCACCCAACCCACCCAACACACCCAACACACCCAACTCACCGAATCCACCCAACTCACCCAACACACCCAACCGACCCAACTCACCCAACACACCCAGCTCACACAACTCACCCAACTCACCAACACACCCAACCCACCCAACTCACCCAACACACCCAACTCACCCAACTCTCCCAACCCAACCAAACCCAACTCACGCAACTCACCCAACCCACCCAACTCACCCAACCCACCCAACTCAACCAACTCACCCAACTCATCGAACACACCCACCCCACCCAACACACTCAAATCTCCCAACCCAACCTAACCCAACTCACTCAACTCACGCAACGCACTCAACTCATCCAAATCACCCAACTCATCCAACCCAACTCACTCAACTCACACAACGCACTCAACTCTCCCAACTCACCCAACTCTTCCAACTCACCCAACTCACCCAACTCTCCCTACCCAACCAAACACAACTCATGCAACCCAACCAACTCACCCAACTCACCCAACCCACCAAACTCAACCAACTCACTCAAACCACGCAACTCACTCAACTCATCCAACCCAACCAAACCCAACTCACTCAACTCACCCAACTCACCCAACTCACCCAACTCATCCAACCCAACCAAACCCAACTCACTCAACTCACACAACTCACCCAACTCACCCAACCCACCCAACTCACTCAACACACCCAACTCACACAACCCACCCAACCCACCCAACTCACCGAACTCACCCAACTCACTCAATGCACTCAACTCACCCAACCCACCCAACTCATCCAACACATCCAACACATCCAACACACCCAACACACACAACTCACCCAACACACAAAACCCACCCAACCCACCCACCTCAACCATCTCACCCAATCCACCTAACTCACCCAACCCACCGAACTCACCCAACTCACTCTATACACCCAACTCACCGAACTCACCGAACTCACCCAACTCAACTCACCCAACTCACCCAACCCACCCAACTCTCCCAACTCACCCAACTCACCCAACTCACCCAACCCAACTCACCCAACTCACACAACTCACACAACTCACACAACTCACCCAACGCACTCAACTCATCCAACTCACCCAACTCATCCAACCCAACCAAACCCAACTCACTCAACTCACACAACGCACTCAACTCTCCCAACTCACCCATCTCTCCCAACTCACCCAACGCACCCAACCCACCCAACTCAGCCAACTTACCCAACTCACCGAACACTCCCAACCCACCCAACTGACCCAACTCACCCAAACCACCCAACTCACTCAACTCACACAACTCACCCAACTCATCCAACCCAACCTAACCCAACTCACTCAACTCACCCAACTCACCCAACCCACCCAACTCACCCAACCCACCCAGCTCAACCAACTAACTGAACGCCAACTCAGCCAACTCAGCCAACTCAGCCAACTCACCCAACTCAACCAACCCACCCAAATTACCCAACTCAGCCAACTCAGCCAACTCACCCAACCCACCCAGCTCACCCAACTCAGCCAACTCAGCCAACTCACCCAACTCAACCAACACACCCAACCCACCCAACACACCCAACTCACCCAATCCACCCAACTCACCCAACACACCCAACCCACCCAACTCACCCAACACACCCAGCTCACCCAACTCACCCAACTCAGCAACACACCCAACCCACCCAACTCACGCAACACACCCAACTCACCCAACTCACCCAACTCTCCCAACCCAACCAAACCCAACTCACGCAACCCACCCAACCCACCCAACTCACCCAACTCAACCAACTCACTGAACACACCCAACCCACCCAACTCACCCAACTCACTCAACTCACCCAACTCATCCAACCCAACCATACCCAACTCACTCAACTCACACAATGCACTCAACTCCCAACTCACCCAACTCTCCACACTCACCCAACTCACCCAACTCTCCCTACCCAACCAAACACAACTCATGCAACCCAACCAACTCACCCAACTCACCCAACTCACCCAACCCACCCAACTCACTCAAACCACCCAACTCACTCAACTCACACAACTCACCCAACCCACCCAACTCATCCAACCCAACCAAACCCAACTCATTCAACTCACCCAACTCACCCAACTCACCCAACCCACCCAAGTCGCTCAACACACCCAACTCACCAACCCACTGAACTCACCCAACTCACTCAATACACTCAACTCACCCAACCCACCCAACTCATCCAACACACCCAACTCACCGAACTCACCCAACTCACCCAACTCACCCAACCCAACTCACCCAACTCACCCAACACACCCAACTCACCCAACCCACCCAACTCATCCAACACACCCAACACATCCAACACACCCAACACACCCAACTCACCCAGCACACAAAACTCACCCAACCCACCCACCTCAACCATCTCACCCAACCCACCTAACTCACCCAACCCACCGAACTCACCCAACTCACTCAATACACCCAACTCACCCAACTCACCCAACTCACCCAACTCACCCAACCCAACTCACCCAACTCACCCAACCCACCCAACTCACCCAACTCACCCAACGCACCCAACTCACCCAACCCAACTCATCCAACTCACACAACTCATCCAACGCACTCAACTCATCCAACTCACCCAACTCATCCAACCCAACCAAACCCAACTCACTCAACTCACACAACGCACTCAACTCTCTCAACTCACCCATCTCTCCCAACTCACCCAACGCACCCAACTCACCCAACTCACCCAACTCATCCAACTTACCCAACTCACCCAACCCAACTCACCCAACCCAACTCACCCAACTCACACAACTCACCCAACGCACTCAACTCATCCAACTCACCCAATTCATCCAACCCAACCAAACCCAACTCACTCAACTCACACAACGCATTCAACTCTCCCAACTCACTCATCTCTCCCAACTCACCCAACGCACCCAACTCACCCAACTCGCCCAACCCGCCCAACCCGCCCAACTCAGCCAACTTACCCAACTCACCGAACACTCCCAACCCACCCAACTGACCCAACTCACCCAAACCACCCAACTCACTCAACTCACACAACTCACCCAACTCATCCAACCCAACCTAACCCAACTCACTCAACTCAGCCAACTCACCCAACCCACCCAGCTGACCCAACTCAGCCAACTCAGCCAACTCAACCAACACACCCAACCCACCCAACCCACCCAACACACCCAGCTCACCCAACTCACCCAACTCACCAACACACCCAACACACCCAACTCACCCAACACACCCAACTCACCCAACACACCCAACTCTCCCAACCCAACCAAACCCAACTCACGCAACCCACCCAACCCACCCAACTCACCCAACCCACCCAACTCAACCAACTCACCCAACTCACCGAACACACCCAATCCACCCAACTCACCCAACTCACTCAACTCACCCAACTCACCCAACGCATCCAACCCACCCAACACACCCGACTCTCCCAACCCAACCTAATCCAACTCACTCAACTCACCCAACGCACTCAACTCATCCAACTCACCCAACTCATCCAACCCAACCAAACCCAAATCACTCAACTCACACAACGCACTCAACTCCCAACTCACCCAACTCTCCCAACTCACCCAACTCACCCAACTCACCCAACTCTCCCTACCCAACCAAACACAACTCATGCAACCCAAGCAACTCACCCAACTCACCCAACCCACCAAACTCACTCAAACCACCCAACTCACTCAACTCACACAACTCACCCAACCCACCCAACTCTTCCAACCCAACCAAACCCAACTCACTCAACTCACCCAACTCACCCAACTCACCCAACCCACCCAACTCACTCAATACACTCAACTCACCCAACCCACCCAACTCATCCAACACACCCAACACATCCAACACACCCAACACACCCAACTCACCCAACACACAAAACTCACCCAACCCACCCACCTCAACCATCTCACCCAACCCACCTAACTCACCCAATCCACCGAACTCACCCAACTCACTCAATACACCCAACTCACCCAACTCACCCAACTCACCCAACCCAACTCACCCAGCTCACCCAACCCACCCAACTCACCCAACTCACCCAACTCACCCAACTCACCCAACCCAACTCACCCAACTCACACAACTCATCCAACGCACTCAACTCATCCAACTCACCCAACTCATCCAACCCAACCAAACCCAAATCACTCAACTCACACAACGCACTCAACTCTCTCAACTCACCCATCTCTCCCAACCCACCCAACGCACCCAACTCACCCAACTCACCCAACCCACCCAACTCAGCCAACTTACCCAACTCACCGAACCCTCCCAACCCACCCAACTCACCCAACTCACCCAAACCACCCAACTCACTCAACTCACACAACTCACCCAACTCATCCAACCCAACCAAACCCAACTCACTCAACTCACCCAACTCACCCAACCCACCCAACTCACTCAACATACCCAACTCACCCAACCCACCCAGCTCAACCAACTAACTGAACCCAACTCAGCCAACTCAGCCAACTCACCCAACTCAACCAACCCACCCAAATTACCCAACTCACCCAACCCACCCAACTCACCCAACCCACCCAACTCAGCCAACTCAGCCAACTCACCCAACCCACCCAGCTCACCCAACTCAGCCAACTCAGCAACCCACCCAACCCACACAACACACCCAACTCACCCAATCCACCCAACTCACCCAACACACCCAACTCACCCAACTCACCCAACTCACCAACACACCCAACCCACCCAACTCACCCAACACACCCAACTCACCCAACTCACCCAACTCACCCAACTCTCCCAACCCAACCAAACCCAACTCACGCAACCCACCCAACCCACCCAACTCACCCAACCCACCCAACTCAACCAACTCACCCAACTCACCGAACACACCCAACCCACCCAACTCACCCAACTCACTCAACTCACTCAACTCACCCAACTCACCCAACTCACCCAACGCATCCAACCCACCCAACACACCCAACTCTCCCAACCCAACCGAACCCAACTCACTCAACTCACCCAACGCACTCAACTCATCCAACTCACCCAACTCATCCAACCCAACCAAACCCAACTCACTCAACTCACACAACGCACTCAACTCTCCCAACTCACCCAACTCTCCCAACTCACCCAACTCACCCAACTCACCCAACTCTCCCTACCCAACCAATCACAACTCATCCAACCCAACCAAACCCAACTCACTCAACTCACCCAACTCACCCAACCCACCCAACTCACTCAACACACCCAACTCACCCAAACCACCCAACCCACCCAACTCACCCAACCCACCGAACTCACCCAACTCATTCAATACACTCAACTCACCCAACCCACCCAACTCATCCAACACACCCAACACATCCAACACACCCAACACACCCAACTCACCCAACACACAAAACTCACCCAACCCACCCACCTCAACTATCTCACCCAACCCACCTAACTCACCCAACTCACTCAATACACCCAACTCACCCAACTCACCCAACACACTCAACTCTCCCAACCCAACTCACCCAACACACCCATCCCACCCAACTCACCCAACTCACCCAACTCACCAACACACCCAACCCACCCAACTCACCCAACACACCCAACTCACCCAACTCACCCAACTCTCCCAACCCAACCAAACCCAACTCACGCAACTCACCCAACCCACCCAACTCACCCAACCCACCCAACTCAACCAACTCACCCAACTCACCGAACACACCCACCCCACCCAACACACTCAACTCTCCCAACCCAACCTAACCCAACTCACTCAACTCACCCAACGCACTCAACTCATCCAAATCACCCAACTCATCCAACCCAACTCACTCAACTCACACAACGCACTCAACTCTCCCAACTCACCCAACTCTTCCAACTCACCCAACTCACCCAACTCTCCCTACCCAACCAAACACAACTCATGCAACCCAACCAACTCACCCAACTCACCCAACCACCCAACTCAACCAACTCACTCAAACCACCCAACTCACTCAACTCACACAACTCACCCAACTCATCCAACCCAACCAAACCCAACTCACTCAACTCACACAAGTCACCCAACTCACCCAACTCATCCAACCCAACCAAACCCAACTCACTCAACTCACACAACTCACCCAACTCACCCAACCCACCCAACTCACTCAACACACCCAACTCACCCAACCCACCCAACCCACCCAACTCACCCAACCCACCGAACTCACCCAACTCACTCAATGCACTCAACTCACCCAACCCACCCAACTCATCCAACACACCCAACACATCCAACACACCCAACACACCCAACTCACCCAACACACAAAACCCACCCAACCCACCCACCTCAACCATCTCACCCAATCCACCTAACTCACCCAACCCACCGAACTCACCCAACTCACTCTATACACCCAACTCACCCAACTCACCCAACTCACCCAACCCAACTCACCCAACTCACCCAACCCACCCAACTCACCCAACCCACCCAACCCATCCAACACACCCAACACATCCAACACACCCAACACATCCAACACACCCAACTCACCCAGCACACAAAACTCACCCAACCCACCCACCTCAACCATCTCACCCAACCCACCTAACTCACCCAACCCACCGAACTCACCCAACTCACTCAATACACCCAACTCACCCAACTCACTCAACTCACCCAACTCACCCAACCCAACTCACCGAACTCACCCAACTCACCCAACTCACCCAACTCACCCAACCCAAATCACCCAACTCACACAACTCACCCAACGCACTCAACTCATCCAACTCACCCAACTCATCCAACCCAACCAAACCCAACTCACCCAACTCACCCAACTCACCCAACCCAAATCACCCAACTCACACAACTCACCCAACGCACTCAACTCATCCAACTCACCTAACTCATCCAACCCACCCAAACCCAACTCACTCAACTCACACAACGCACTCAACTCTCCCAACTCACCCATCTCTCCCAACTCACCCAACGCACCCAACTCACCCAACCCACCCAACTCAGCCAACTTACCCAACTCACTGAACACTCCAAACCCACCCAACTCACCCAACACATCCAACACACCCAACACACCCAACTGACCCAACTCACCCAACCCACTCAACTCACCCAACTCACCCAACCCACTCAACACACCCAACCCAACACACCCAACTCTCCCAACCCAACCTAACCCAACTCACACAACTCACCCAACGCACTCAACTCATCCAACTCACCCAACTCATCCAACCCAACCAAACCCAACTCACCCAACTCACCCAACCCACCCAACTCAACCAACTCACCCAACTCACCCAACTCACCCAACCCAACTCACCCAACACACCCATCCCACCCAACACACCCAACTCACCCAACTCACCCAACTCACTCAACTCACCCAACTCACCCAACCCACCCAACACACCCAACTCTCCCAACCCAACCTAACCCAACTCACTCAACTCACCCAACGCACTCAACTCATCCAACTCACCCAACTCATCCAACCCAGCCAAACACAACTCACTCAACTCACACAACGCACTCAACTCTCCCAACTCACCCAACTCTCCCAACCCAAACGTACCCAACCCACCCAACTCACCCAACTCACCCAACTCAACCAACTCACCCAACTCACCCAACCCACCCAACTCACACAACTCACCCAAACCACCCAACTCACTCAACTCACCTCACCCAACTCACCCAACCCACCCAACTCACCCAACCCACCCAACTCAGCCAACTCAGCCAACTCATCCAACCCAACCAGCTCACCCAACTCAGCCAACTCAGCCAACTCACCCAACTCAACCAACACATCCAACCCACCCAACCCACCCAACACACCCAACACACCCAACTCACCGAATCCACCCAACTCACCCAACACAACCAACCGACCCAACTCACCCAACACAACCAGCTCACACAACTCACACAACTCACCAACACACCCAACCCACCCAACTCACCCAACACACCCAACTCACCCAACTCACCCAACTCACCCAACTCTCCCAACCCAACCAAACCCAACTCACGCAACTCACCCAACCCACCCAACTCACCCAACCCACCCAACTCAACCAACTCACCCAACTCATCGAACACACCGACCCCACCCAACACACTCAACTCTCCCAACCCAACCTAACCCAACTCACTCAACTCACCCAACGCACTCAACTCATCCAAATCACCCAACTCATCCAACCCAACTCACTCAACTCACACAACGCACTCAACTCTCCCAACTCACCCAACTCTTCCAACTCACCCAACTCTCCCTACCCAACCAAACACAACTCATGCAACCCAACCAACTCACCCAACTCACCCAACCCACCCAACTCAACCAACTCACTCAAACCACCCAACTCACTCAACTCACACAACTCACCCAACTCACCCAACTCATCCAACCCAACCAAACCCAACTCACTCAACTCACCCAACTCACCCAACTCATCCAACCCAACCAAACACAACTCACTCAACTCACACAACTCACCCAACTCACCCAACCCACCCAACTCACTCAACACACCCAGCTCACACAACCCACCCAACCCACCCAACTCACCCAACCCACCGAACTCACCCAACTCACTCAATGCACTCAACTCACCCAACCCACCCAACTCATCAAACACACCCAACACATCCAACACACCCAACACACCCAACACACACAACTCACCCAACACACAAAACCCACCCAACCCACCCACCTCAACCATCTCACCCAATCCACCTAACTCACCCAACCCACCGAACTCACCCAACTCACTCTATACACCCAACTCACCCAACTCACCCAACCCAACTCACCCAACTCACCCAACCCACCCAACTCACCCAACTCACCCAACTCACCCAACCCAACTCACCCAACTCACACAACTCACCCAAAGCACTCAACTCATCCAACTCACCCAACTCATCCAACCCAACCAAACCCAACTCACTCAACTCACACAACGCACTCAACTCTCCCAACTCACCCATCTCTCCCAACTCACCCAACACACCCAACTCACCCAACACACAAAACCCACCCAACCCACCCACCTCAACCATCTCACCCAATCCACCTAACTCACCCAACCCACCGAACTCACCCAACTCACTCTATACACCCAACTCACCCAACTCACCCAACTCACCCAACTCACCCAACCCAACTCACCCAACTCACCCAACCCACCCAACTCACCCAACCCACCCAACTCACCCAACCCACCCAACTCATCCAACACACCCAACACATCCAACACACCCAACACACCCAACTCACCCAGCACACAAAACTCACCCAACCCACCCACCTCAACCATCTCACCCAACCCACCTAACTCACCCAACCCACCGAACTCACCCAACTCACTCAATACACCCAACTCACCCAACTCACCCAACTCACCCAACCCAACTCACCGAACTCACCCAACTCACCCAACTCACCCAACTCACCCAACTCACCCAACCCAAATCACCCAACTCACACAACTCACCCAACGCACTCAACTCATCCAACTCACCCAACTCATCCAACCCAACCAAACCCAACTCACCCAACTCACCCAACTCACCCAACCCAAATCACCCAACTCACACAACTCACCCAACGCACTCAACTCATCCAACTCACCCAACTCATCCAACCCAACCAAACCCAACTCACTCAACTCACACAACGCACTCAACTCTCCCAACTCACCCATCTCTCCCAACTCACCCAACGCACCCAACTCACCCAACCCACCCAACTCAGCCAACTTACCCAACTCACCGAACACTCCAAACCCACCCAACTCACCCAACACATCCAACACACCCAACACACCCAACTGACCCAACTCACCCAACCCACTCAACTCACCCAACTCACCCAAGCCACTCAACACACCCAACCCAACACACCCAACTCTCCCAACCCAACCTAACCCAACTCACACAACTCACCCAACGCACTCAACTCATCCAACTCACCCAACTCATCCAACCCAACCAAACCCAACTCACCCAACTCATCCAACCCACCCAACTCAACCAACTCACCCAACTCACCCAACTCACCCAACACACCCAACACATCCAACACACCCAACACACCCAACTCACCCAACACACAAAACTCACCCAACCCACCCACCTCAACTATCTCACCCAACCCACCTAACTCACCCAACCCACCGAACTCACCCAACTCACTCAATACACCCAACTCACCCAACTCACCCAACACACTCAACTCTCCCAACCCAACTCACCCAACACACCCATCCCACCCAACTCACCCAACTCACCCAACTCACCAACACACCCAACCCACCCAACTCACCCAACACACCCAACTCACCCAACTCACCCAACTCTCCCAACCCAACCAAACCCAACTCACGCAACTCACCCAACCCACCCAACTCACCCAACCCACCCAACCCAACCAACTCACTCAACTCACCGAACACACCCACCCCACCCAACACACTCAACTCTCCCAACCCAACCTAACCCAACTCACTCAACTCACCCAACGCACTCAACTCATCCAAATCACCCAACTCATCCAACCCAACTCACTCAACTCACACAACGCACTCAACTCTCCCAACTCACCCAACTCTTCCAACTCACCCAACTCACCCAACTCTCCCTACCCAACCAAACACAACTCATGCAACCCAACCAACTCACCCAACTCACCCAACTCACCCAACCACCCAACTCAACCAACTCACTCAAACCACCCAACTCACTCAACTCACACAACTCACCCAACTCACCCAACTCATCCAACCCAACCAAACCCAACTCACTCAACTCACACAAGTCACCCAACTCACCCAACTCACCCAACTCATCCAACCCAACCAAACCCAACTCACTCAACACACACAACTCACCCAACTCACCCAACCTACCCAACTCACTCAACACACCCAACTCACCCAACCCACCCAACTCACCCAACCCACCGAACTCACCCAACTCACTCAATGCACTCAACTCACCCAACCCACCCAACTCATCCAACACACCCAACACATCCAACACACCCAACACACCCAACTCACCCAACACACAAAACCCACCCAACCCACCCACCTCAACCATCTCACCCAATCCACCTATCTCACCCAACCCACCGAACTCACCCAACTCACTCTATACACCCAACTCACCCAACTCACCCAACTCACCCAACTCACCCAACCCAACTCACCCAACTCACCCAACCCACCCAACTCACCCAACCCACCCAACTCATCCAACACACCCAACACATCCAACACACCCAACACACCCAACTCACCCAGCACACAAAACTCACCCAACCCACCCACCTCAACCATCTCACCCAACCCACCTAACTCACCCAACCCACCGAACTCACCCAACTCACTCAATACACCCAACTCACCCAACTCACTCAACTCACCCAACTCACCCAACCCAACTCACCCAACTCACCCAACTCACCCAACTCACCCAACTCACCCAACTCACCCAACCCAAATCACCCAACTCACACAACTCACCCAACGCACTCAACTCATCCAACTCACCCAACTCATCCAACCCAACCAAACCCAACTCACCCAACTCACCCAACTCACCCAACCCAAATCACCCAACTCACACAACTCACCCAACGCACTCAACTCATCCAACTCACCCAACTCATCCAACCCAACCAAACCCAACTCACTCAACTCACACAACGCACTCAACTCTCCCAACTCACCCATCTCTCCCAACTCACCCAACGCACCCAACTCACCCAACCCACCCAACTCAGCCAACTTACCCAACTCACTGAACACTCCAAACCCACCCAACTCACCCAACACACCCAACACACCCAACTGACCCAACTCACCCAACCCACTCAACTCACCCAACTCACCCAACCCACTCAACACACCCAACCCAACACACCCAACTCTCCCAACCCAACCTAACCCAACTCACACAACTCACCCAACGCACTCAACTCATCCAACTCACCCAACTCATCCAACCCAACCAAACCCAACTCACCCAACTCACCCAACCCACCCAACTCAACCAACTCACCCAACTCACCCAACTCACCCAACCCAACTCACCCAACACACCCATCCCACCCAACACACCCAACTCACCCAACTCACCCAACTCACTCAACTCACCCAACTCACCCAACCCACCCAACCCACCCAACACACCCAACTCTCCCAACCCAACCTAACCCAACTCACTCAACTCACCCAACGCACTCAACTCATCCAACTCACCCAACTCATCCAACCCAGCCAAACACAACTCACTCAACTCACACAACGCACTCAACTCTCCCAACTCACCCAACTCTCCCAACTCACTCAACTCACCCAACTCTCCCAACCCAAACCTACCCAACCCACCCAACTCACCCAACTCACCCAACTCAACCAACTCACCCAACTCACCCAACCCACCCAACTCACACAACTCACCCAAACCACCCAACTCACTCAACTCACCTCACCCAACTCACCCAACCCACCCAACTCACCCAACCCACCCAACTCAGCCAACTCAGCGAACTCATCCAACCCAACCAGCTCACCCAACTCAGCCAACTCAGCCAACTCACCCAACTCAACCAACACACCCAACCCACCCAACCCACCCAACACACCCAACACACCCAACTCACCGAATCCACCCAACTCACCCAACACAACCAACCGACCCAACTCACCCAACACAACCAGCTCACACAACTCACCCAACTCACCAACACACCCAACCCACCCAACTCACCCAACACACCCAACTCACCCAACTCACCCAACTCACCCAACTCTCCCAACCCAACCAAACCCAACTCACGCAACTCACCCAACCCACCCAACTCACCCAACCCACCCAACTCAACCAACTCACCCAACTCATCGAACACACCGACCCCACCCAACACACTCAACTCTCCCAACCCAACCTAACCCAACTCACTCAACTCACCCAACGCACTCAACTCATCCAAATCACCCAACTCATCCAACCCAACTCACTCAACTCACACAACGCACTCAACTCTCCCAACTCACCCAACTCTTCCAACTCACCCAACTCTCCCTACCCAACCAAACACAACTCATGCAACCCAACCAACTCACCCAACTCACCCAACCCACCCAACTCAACCAACTCACTCAAACCACCCAACTCACTCAACTCACACAACTCACCCAACTCACCCAACTCATCCAACCCAACCAAACCCAACTCACTCAACTCACCCAACTCACCCAACTCACCCAACTCATCCAACCCAACCAAACACAACTCACTCAACTCACACAACTCACCCAACTCACCCAACCCACCCAACTCACTCAACACACCCAGCTCACACAACCCACCCAACCCACCCAACTCACCCAACCCACCGAACTCACCCAACTCACTCAATGCACTCAACTCACCCAACCCACCCAACTCATCCAACACACCCAACACATCCAACACACCCAACACACACAACTCACCCAACACACAAAACCCACCCAACCCACCCACCTCAACCATCTCACCCAATCCACCTAACTCACCCAACCCACCGAACTCACCCAACTCACTCTATACACCCAACTCACCCAACTCACCCAACTCACCCAACCCAACTCACCCAACTCACCCAACCCACCCAACTCACCCAACTCACCCAACTCACCCAACCCAACTCACCCAACTCACACAACTCACCCAACGCACTCAACTCATCCAACTCACCCAACTCATCCAACCCAACCAAACCCAACTCACTCAACTCACACAACGCACTCAACTCTCCCAACTCACCCATCTCTCCCAACTCACCCAACACACCCAACTCACCCAACACACAAAACCCACCCAACCCACCCACCTCAACCATCTCACCCAATCCACCTAACTCACCCAACCCACCGAACTCACCCAACTCACTCTATACACCCAACTCACCCAACTCACCCAACTCACCCAACCCAACTCACCCAACTCACCCAACCCACCCAACTCACCCAACCCACCCAACTCACCCAACCCACCCAACTCATCCAACACACCCAACACATCCAACACACCCAACACACCCAACTCACCCAGCACACAAAACTCACCCAACCCACCCACCTCAACCATCTCACCCAACCCACCTAACTCACCCAACCCACCGAACTCACCCAACTCACTCAATACACCCAACTCACCCAACTCACCCAACTCACCCAACCGACCCAACTCACCCAACACAACCAGCTCACACAACTCACCCAACTCACCAACACACCCAACACACCCAACTCACCCAACACACCCAACTCACCCAACTCACCCAACTCTCCCAACCCAACCAAACCCAACTCACGCAACTCACCCAACCCACCCAACTCACCCAACCCACCCAACTCAACCAACTCACCCAACTCATCGAACACACCCACCCCACCCAACACACTCAACTCTCCCAACCCAACCTAACCCAACTCACTCAACTCACCCAACGCACTCAACTCATCCAAATCACCCAACTCATCCAACCCAACTCACTCAACTCACACAACGCACTCAACTCTCCCAACTCACCCAACTCTTCCAACTCACCCAACTCACCCAACTCTCCCTACCCAACCAAACACAACTCATGCAACCCAACCAACTCACCCAACTCACCCAACCCACCCAACTCAACCAACTCACTCAAACCACCCAACTCACTCAACTCACACAACTCACCCAACTCACCCAACTCATCCAACCCAACCAAACCCAACTCACTCAACTCACCCAACTCACCCAACTCACCCAACTCATCCAACCCAACCAAACCCAACTCACTCAACTCACACAACTCACCCAACTCACCCAACCCACCCAACTCACTCAACACACCCAACTCACACAACCCACCCAACCCACCCAACTCACCCAACCCACCGAACTCACCCAACTCACTCAATGCACTCAACTCACCCAACCCACCCAACTCATCCAACACACCCAACACATCCAACACACCCAACACACACAACTCACACAACACACAAAACCCACCCAACCCACCCACCTCAACCATCTCACCCAATCCACCTAACTCACCCAACCCACCGAACTCACCCAACTCACTCTATACACCCAACTCACCCAACTCACCCAACTCACCCAACTCACCCAACCCAACTCACCCAACTCACCCAACCCACCCAACTCACCCAACTCACCCAACCCAACTCACCCAACTCACACAACTCACCCAACGCACTCAACTCATCCAACTCACCCAACTCATCCAACCCAACCAAACCCAACTCACTCAACTCACACAACGCACTCAACTCTCCCAACTCACCCATCTCTCCCAACTCACCCAACGCACCCAACCCACCCAACTCAGCCAACTTACCCAACTCACCGTACACTCCCAACCCACCCAACTGACCCAACTCACCCAAACCACCCAACTTACTCAACTCACACAACTCACCCAACTCATCCAACCCAACCTAACCCAACTCACTCAACTCACCCAACTCACCCAACCCACCCAACTCACCCAACCCACCCACCTCAACCAACTAACTGAACCCAACTCAGCCAACTCAGCCAACTCAGCCAACTCACCGAACTCAACCAACCCACCCAAATTACCCAACTCACCCAACTCAACCAACACACCCAACCCACCCAACACACCCAACTCACCCAATCCACCCAACTCACCCAACAAACCCAACCCACCCAACTCACCCAACACACCCAGCTCACCCAACTCACCCAACTCAGCAACACACCCAACCCACCCAACTCACCCAACCCACCCAACTCACCCAACTCACCCAACTCACCCAACCCAACTCACCCAACTCACACAACTCACCCAACGCACTCAACTCATCCAACTCACCCAACTCATCCAACCCAACCAAACCCAACTCACTCAACTCACACAACGCACTCAACTCTCCCAGCTCACCCATCTCTCCCAACTCACCCAACACACCCAACTCACCCAACACACAAAACCCACCCAACCCACCCACCTCAACCATCTCACCCAATCCACCTAACTCACCCAACCCACCGAACTCACCCAACTCACTCTATACACCCAACTCACCCAACTCACCCAACTCACCCAACCCAACTCACCCAACCCACCCAACTCACCCAACCCACCCAACTCACCCAACCCACCCAACTCATCCAACACACCCAACACATCCAACACACCCAACACACCCAACTCACCCAGCACACAAAACTCACCCAACCCACCCACCTCAACCATCTCACCCAACCCACCTAACTCACCCAACCCACCGAACTCACCCAACTCACTCAATACACCCAACTCACCCAACTCACCCAACTCACCCAACCCAACTCACCGAACTCACCCAACTCACCCAACTCACCCAACTCACCCAACCCAAATCACCCAACTCACACAACTCACCCAACGCACTCAACTCATCCAACTCACCCAACTCATCCAACCCAACCAAACCCAACTCACCCAACTCACCCAACTCACCCAACTCACCCAACCCAAATCACCCAACTCACACAACTCACCCAACGCACTCAACTCATCCAACTCACCCAACTCATCCAACCCAACCAAACCCAACTCACACAACTCACACAACGCACTCAACTCTCCCAACTCACCCATCTCTCCCAACTCACCCAACGCACCCAACTCACCCAACCCACCCAACTCAGCCAACTTACCCAACTCACCGAACACTCCAAACCCACCCAACTCACCCAACACATCCAACACACCCAACACACCCAACTGACCCAACTCACCCAACCCACTCAACTCACCCAACTCACCCAACCCACTCAACACACCCAACCCAACACACCCAACTCTCCCAACCCAACCTAACCCAACTCACACAACTCACCCAACGCACTCAACTCATCCAACTCACCCAACTCATCCAACCCAACCAAACCCAACTCACCCAACTCACCCAACCCACCCAACTCAACCAACTCACCCAACTCACCCAACTCACCCAACCGACCCAACTCACCCAACACAACCAGCTCACACAACTCACCCAACTCACCAACACACCCAACACACCCAACTCACCCAACACACCCAACTCACCCAACTCACCCAACTCTCCCAACCCAACCAAACCCAACTCACGCAACTCACCCAACCCACCCAACTCACCCAACCCACCCAACTCAACCAACTCACCCAACTCATCGAACACACCCACCCCACCCAACACACTCAACTCTCCCAACCCAACCTAACCCAACTCACTCAACTCACCCAACGCACTCAACTCATCCAAATCACCCAACTCATCCAACCCAACTCACTCAACTCACACAACGCACTCAACTCTCCCAACTCACCCAACTCTTCCAACTCACCCAACTCACCCAACTCTCCCTACCCAACCAAACACAACTCATGCAACCCAACCAACTCACCCAACTCACCCAACCCACCCAACTCAACCAACTCACTCAAACCACCCAACTCACTCAACTCACACAACTCACCCAACTCACCCAACTCATCCAACCCAACCAAACCCAACTCACTCAACTCACCCAACTCACCCAACTCACCCAACTCATCCAACCCAACCAAACCCAACTCACTCAACTCACACAACTCACCCAACTCACCCAACCCACCCAACTCACTCAACACACCCAACTCACACAACCCACCCAACCCACCCAACTCACCCAACCCACCGAACTCACCCAACTCACTCAATGCACTCAACTCACCCAACC
Source organism: Somniosus microcephalus (assembly GCF_052327205.1). Taxonomy (NCBI): domain Eukaryota; kingdom Metazoa; phylum Chordata; class Chondrichthyes; order Squaliformes; family Somniosidae; genus Somniosus; species Somniosus microcephalus. The sequence continues at coordinate 16,142,500 of NC_141018.1, read as the reverse complement.
CACCCAACTCATCCAACACACCCAACACATCCAACACACCCAACACACACAACTCACACAACACACAAAACCCACCCAACCCACCCACCTCAACCATCTCACCCAATCCACCTAACTCACCCAACCCACCGAACTCACCCAACTCACTCTATACACCCAACTCACCCAACTCACCCAACTCACCCAACTCACCCAACCCAACTCACCCAACTCACCCAACCCACCCAACTCACCCAACTCACCCAACCCAACTCACCCAACTCACACAACTCACCCAACGCACTCAACTCATCCAACTCACCCAACTCATCCAACCCAACCAAACCCAACTCACTCAACTCACACAACGCACTCAACTCTCCCAACTCACCCATCTCTCCCAACTCACCCAACGCACCCAACCCACCCAACTCAGCCAACTTACCCAACTCACCGTACACTCCCAACCCACCCAACTGACCCAACTCACCCAAACCACCCAACTTACTCAACTCACACAACTCACCCAACTCATCCAACCCAACCTAACCCAACTCACTCAACTCACCCAACTCACCCAACCCACCCAACTCACCCAACCCACCCACCTCAACCAACTAACTGAACCCAACTCAGCCAACTCAGCCAACTCAGCCAACTCACCGAACTCAACCAACCCACCCAAATTACCCAACTCACCCAACTCAACCAACACACCCAACCCACCCAACACACCCAACTCACCCAATCCACCCAACTCACCCAACAAACCCAACCCACCCAACTCACCCAACACACCCAGCTCACCCAACTCACCCAACTCAGCAACACACCCAACCCACCCAACTCACCCAACCCACCCAACTCACCCAACTCACCCAACTCACCCAACCCAACTCACCCAACTCACACAACTCACCCAACGCACTCAACTCATCCAACTCACCCAACTCATCCAACCCAACCAAACCCAACTCACTCAACTCACACAACGCACTCAACTCTCCCAACTCACCCATCTCTCCCAACTCACCCAACACACCCAACTCACCCAACACACAAAACCCACCCAACCCACCCACCTCAACCATCTCACCCAATCCACCTAACTCACCCAACCCACCGAACTCACCCAACTCACTCTATACACCCAACTCACCCAACTCACCCAACTCACCCAACCCAACTCACCCAACTCACCCAACCCACCCAACTCACCCAACCCACCCAACTCACCCAACCCACCCAACTCATCCAACACACCCAACACATCCAACACACCCAACACACCCAACTCACCCAGCACACAAAACTCACCCAACCCACCCACCTCAACCATCTCACCCAACCCACCTAACTCACCCAACCCACCGAACTCACCCAACTCACTCAATACACCCAACTCACCCAACTCACCCAACTCACCCAACCCAACTCACCGAACTCACCCAACTCACCCAACTCACCCAACTCACCCAACCCAAATCACGCAACTCACACAACTCACCCAACGCACTCAACTCATCCAACTCACCCAACTCATCCAACCCAACCAAACCCAACTCACCCAACTCACCCAACTCACCCAACTCACCCAACCCAAATCACCCAACTCACACAACTCACCCAACGCACTCAACTCATCCAACTCACCCAACTCATCCAACCCAACCAAACCCAACTCACTCAACTCACACAACGCACTCAACTCTCCCAACTCACCCATCTCTCCCAACTCACCCAACGCACCCAACTCACCCAACCCACCCAACTCAGCCAACTTACCCAACTCACCGAACACTCCAAACCCACCCAACTCACCCAACACATCCAACACACCCAACACACCCAACTGACCCAACTCACCCAACCCACTCAACTCACCCAACTCACCCAACCCACTCAACACACCCAACCCAACACACCCAACTCTCCCAACCCAACCTAACCCAACTCACACAACTCACCCAACGCACTCAACTCATCCAACTCACCCAACTCATCCAACCCAACCAAACCCAACTCACCCAACTCACCCAACCCACCCAACTCAACCAACTCACCCAACTCACCCAACTCACCCAACCCAACTCACCCAACACACCCATCCCACCCAACACACCCAACTCACCCAACTCACCCAACTCACTCAACTCACCCAACTCACCCAACCCACCCAACACACCCAACTCTCCCAACCCAACCTAACCCAACTCACTCAACTCACCCAACGCACTCAACTCATCCAACTCACCCAACTCATCCAACCCAGCCAAACACAACTCACTCAACTCACACAACGCACTCAACTCTCCCAACTCACCCAACTCTCCCAACTCACTCAGCTCACCCTACTCTCCCAACCCAAACCTACCCAACCCACCCAACTCACCCAACTCACCCAACTCAACCAACTCACCCAACTCACCCAACCCACCCAACTCACCCAACTCACCCAAACCACCCAACTCACTCAACTCACCTCACCCAACTCACCCAACCCACCCAACTCACCCAACCCACCCAACTCAGCCAACTCAGCCAACTCATCCAACCCAACCAGCTCACCCAACTCAGCCAACTCAGCCAACTCACCCAACTCAACCAACACACCCAACCCACCCAACCCACCGAATCCACCCAACTCACCCAACACACCCAACCGACCCAACTCACCCAACACAACCAGCTCACACAACTCACCCAACTCACCAACACACCCAACCCACCCAACTCACCCAACACACCCAACTCACCCAACTCACCCAACTCTCCCAACCCAACCAAACCCAACTCACGCAACTCACCCAACCCACCCAACTCACCCAACCCACCCAACTCAACCAACTCACCCAACTCATCGAACACACCCACCCCACCCAACACACTCAACTCTCCCAACCCAACCTAACCCAACTCACTCAACTCACCCAACGCACTCAACTCATCCAAATCACCCAACTCATCCAACCCAACTCACTCAACTCACACAACGCACTCAACTCTCCCAACTCACCCAACTCTTCCAACTCACCCAACTCACCCAACTCTCCCTACCCAACCAAACACAACTCATGCAACCCAACCAACTCACCCAACTCACCCAACCCACCCAACTCAACCAACTCACTCAAACCACCCAACTCACTCAACTCACACAACTCACCCAACTCACCCAACTCATCCAACCCAACCAAACCCAACTCACTCAACTCACCCAACTCACCCAACTCACCCAACTCATCCAACCCAACCAAACCCAACTCACTCAACTCACACAACTCACCCAACTCACCCAACCCACCCAACTCACTCAACACACCCAACTCACACAACCCACCCAACCCACCCAACTCACCCAACCCACCGAACTCACCCAACTCACTCAATGCACTCAACTCACCCAACCCACCCAACTCATCCAACACACCCAACACATCCAACACACCTAACACACACAACTCACACAACACACAAAACCCACCCAACCCACCCACCTCAACCATCTCACCCAATCCACCTAACTCACCCAACCCACCGAACTCACCCAACTCACTCTATACACCCAACTCACCCAACTCACCCAACTCACCCAACTCACCCAACCCAACTCACCCAACTCACCCAACCCACCCAACTCACCCAACTCACCCAACTCACCCAACCCAACTCACCCAACTCACATAACTCACCCAACGCACTCAACTCATCCAACTCACCCAACTCATCCAACCCAACCAAACCCAACTCACTCAACTCACACAACGCACTCAACTCTCCCAACTCACCCATCTCTCCCAACTCACCCAACGCACCCAACCCACCCAACTCAGCCAACTTACCCAACTCACCGTACACTCCCAACCCACCCAACTGACCCAACTCACCCAAACCACCCAACTCACTCAACTCACACAACTCACCCAACTCATCCAACCCAACCTAACCCAACTCACTCAACTCACCCAACTCACCCAACCCACCCAACTCACCCAACCCACCCAGCTCAACCAACTAACTGAACCCAACTCAGCCAACTCAGCCAACTCACCGAACTCAACCAACCCACCCAAATTACCCAACTCACCCAACTCAACCAACACACCCAACCCACCCAACACACCCAACTCACCCAATCCACCCAACTCACCCAACACACCCAACCCACCCAACTCACCCAACACACCCAGCTCACCCAACTCACCCAACTCAGCAACACACCCAACCCACCCAACTCACCCAACACACCCAACTCACCCAACTCACCCAACTCTCCCAACCCAACCAAACCCAACTCACGCAACCCACCCAAGCCACCCAACTCACCCAACTCAACCAACTCACTGAACACACCCAACCCACCCAACTCACCCAACTCACTCAACTCATCCAACTCACCCAACTCATCCAACCCAACCATACCCAACTCACTCAACTCACACAATGCACTCAACTCCCAACTCACCCAACTCTCCAAACTCACCCAACTCACCCAACTCACCCAACTCTCCCTACCCAACCAAACACAACTCATGCAACCCAACCAACTCACCCAACTCACCCAACTCACCCAACCCACCCAACTCACTCAAACCACCCAACTCACTCAACTCACACAACTCACCCAACCCACCCAACTCATCCAACCCAACCAAACCCAACTCATTCAACTCACCCAACTCACCCAACTCACCCAACCCACCCAACTCGCTCAACACACCCAACTCACCCAACCCACTGAACTCACCCAACTCACTCAATACACTCAACTCACCCAACCCACCCAACTCATCCAACACACCCAACTCACCGAACTCACCCAACTCACCCAACTCACCCAACCCAACTCACCCAACTCACCCAACCCACCCAACTCACCCAACCCACCCAACTCATCCAACACACCCAACACATCCAACACACCCAACTCACCCAGCACACAAAACTCACCCAACCCACCCACCTCAACCATCTCACCCAACCCACCTAACTCACCCAACCCACCGAACTCACCCAACTCACTCAATACACCCAACTCACCCAACTCACCCAACTCACCCAACTCACCCAACCCAACTCACCCAACTCACCCAACCCACCCAACTCACCCAACTCACCCAACGCACCCAACTCACCCAACCCAACTCATCCAACTCACACAACTCATCCAACGCACTCAACTCATCCAACTCACCCAACTCATCCAACCCAACCAAACCCAAATCACTCAACTCACAAAACGCACTCAACTCTCTCAACTCACCCATCTCTCCCAACTCACCCAACGCACCCAACTCACCCAACCCACCCAACTCAGCCAACTTACCCAACTCACCGAACACTCCCAACCCACCCAACTCACCCAACTCACCCAAACCACCCAACACACTCAACTCACACAACTCACCCAACTCATCCAACCCAACCAAACCCAACTCACTCAACTCACCCAACTCACCCAACCCACCCAACTCACTCAACATACCCAACTCACCCAACCCACCCAGCTCAACCAACTAACTGAACCCAACTCAGCCAACTCAGCCAACTCACCCAACTCAACCAACCCACTCAAATTACCCAACTCACCCAACCCACCCAACTCACCCAACCCACCCAACTCACCCAACTCAGCCAACTCACCCAACCCACCCACCTCACCCAACACACCCAACTCACCCAATCCACCCAACTCACCCAACACACCCAACCCACCCAACTCACCCAACACACCAAGCTCACCCAACTCACCCAACTCACCAACACACCCAACCCACCCAACTCACACAACTCACCCAACTCACCCAACTCTCCCAACCCAACCAAACTCAACTCACCCAACCCACCCAACTCACCCAACTCACTCAACTCACCCAACTCACCCAACGCATCCAACCCACCCAACACACCCAACTCTCCCAACCCAACCTAACCCAACTCACTCAACTCACCCAAAGCACTCAACTCATCCAACTCACCCAACTCATCCAACCCAACCAAACCCAACTCACTCAACTCACCCAAAGCACTCAACTCTCCCAACTCACCCAACTCTCCCAACTCACCCAACTCACCCAACTCTCCCTACCCAACCAAACACAACTCATCCAACCCAACCAAACCCAACTCACTCAACTCACCCAAATCACCCAACTCACCCAACCCACCCAACTCACTCAACACACCCAACTCACCCAACCCGCCCAACCCACCCAACTCACCCAACCCACCGAACTCACCCAACTCACTCAATACACTCAACTCACCCAACCCACCCAACTCATCCAACACACCCAACACATCCAACACACCCAACACACAAAACTCACCGAACCCACCCACCTCAACCATCTCACCCAACCCACCTAACTCACCCAAGCCACCGAACTCACCCAACTCACTCAATACACCCAACTCACCCAACTCACCCAACCCAACTCACCGAGCTCACCCAACCCACCCAACTCACCCAACTCACCCAACTCACCCAACTCGCCCAACCCAACTCACCCAACTCACACAACGCACTCAACTCATCCAACTCACCCAACTCATCCAACCCAACCAAACCCAACTCACTCAACTCACACAATGCACTCAACTCTCCCAACTCACCCATCTCTCCCAACTCACCCAACGCACACAACTCACCCAACTCACCAACCCACTCAACTCAGCCAACTTACCCAACTCACCGAACACTCCCAACCCACCCAACTCACCCAACTCACCCAAACCACCCAACTCACTCAACTCACACAACTCACACAACTCACCCAACTCATCCAACCCAACCAAACCCAACTCACTCAACTCACCCAACTCACCCAAACCACCCAACTCACTCAACATACCCAACTCACCCAAACCACCCAGCTCAGCCAACTAACTGAACCCAACTCAGCCAACTCACCCAACTCAACCAACCCACCCAAATTACCCAACTCACCCAACCCACCCAACTCACTCAATAGACCCAACTCACCCAACCCACCCAACTCACCCAACCCACCGAACTCACCCAGCTCACTCAACTCACCCACCTCACTCAACTCACCCTACTCACCCAACTCAAGAAACCCTACTCACTCAACACACCCAGCTCACCCAACTAACTCAACCCAACTCAGTTAACTCAGCCAACTCACCCAACTCACCCACCCAACTCACCCAACTCACCCAACCCAACTCACCCAACCAACCAACTCACCCAACACACGAAACGCAACTCACCCAACTCACCCAACCCACCTAACCCGACGCACCCAACACACCCAACTCACCCAACCCAAATCACCCAAAAAACCCAACACAACCAAGACACGCAACACACCCAACTCAACCAATGCAACCCACCCAACTCACCCAACACAACACACCCAACCCACCCAACACACCTAACTCACCCAACTCACCCAACTCACCCAACCCACCCAACTCACCCAACCCACCCAACTCACCCAACTCACCCAACACACCTAACCCAACACACCCAACTCTCCCAACCCATCTAACACAACTCACTCAACTCACCCAACTCATCCAACTCACTCAACTCACACAACGCACTCAACTCTCCGAACTCACCCAACTCTCCCAACACACCCAACTCACCCAACCCAACCAAACCCAACTCACCCAATCCACCCATCTCACCCAACCCACCCAACTCACCCAACTCTCCCAACCCAACCAAACCCAACCCACCCAACTCAACCAACTCACCCAATTCACCTAACACACCCAACTCATCCAACACACCCAACTCTCCCAACCCAACCTAACCCAACTCACTCAACTCACCCAAAGCACTCAACTCACCCAACTCATCCAACCCAACCAAACCCAACTCACTCAACGCACTCAACTCTCCCAACTCTCCCAACTCACCCAACTCACCCAACTCTCTCTACCCAACCAAACCCAACTCAACCAACTCACTCAAACCACCCAACTCACTCAACTCACCCAACTCACCCAACTCACCCAACCCACTCAACACACCCAACTCACCCAACCCACCCAACTCACACAACCCACCGAACTCACTCAATACACTCAACTCACCCAACCCACCCAACTCATCCAACACACCCAACTCACCCAACACACAAAACTCACCCAACCCACCCACCTCAACCATCTCACCCAACCCACCGAACTCACCCAACTCTATCAATACACCCAACTCACCCAACTCACCCAACCCACCCAACTCACCCAACTCACCCAACTCACCCAACCCAACTCACCCAACTCACACAACTCACCCAACGACACAACTCATCCAACTCATCCAACCCAACCAAACCCAACTCACTCAACTCACACAACGCAGTCAACTCTCCCAACTCACCCATCTCTCCCAACTCACCCAACGCACCCAACTCACCCAACTCACCCAAACCACCCAACTCACTCAACTCACACAACTCACCCAACTCATCCAACCCAACCAAGCCCAACTCACTCAACTCACCCAACTCACCCAACCCACCCAACTCACTCAACATACCAAACTCACCCAACTCACCCAACCCACCCAGCTCAACCAACTAACTGAACCCAACTCAGCCAACTCAGCCAACTCACCCAACCCACCCAGCTCACCCAACTCAGCCAACTCAGCCAACTCACCCAACTCAACCAACACACCCAACCCACCCAACACACCCAACACACCCAACACACCCAACTCACCCAATCCACCCAACTCACCCAACACACCCAACCCACCCAACTCACCCAACACACCCAGCTCACCCAACTCACCAACACACCCAACCCACCCAACTCACCCAACACACCCAACTCACCCAACTCACCCAACTCTCCCAACCCAACCAAATCCAACTCACGCAACACACCCAACCCACCCAACCCACCCAACTCACCCAACTCACTCAATAGACCCAACTCACCCAATCCACCCAACCCCCCCAACTCACCCAACCCACCGAACTCACCCAGCTCACTCAACTAACCCACCTCACTCAACTCACCCTACTCACCCAACTCAAGATACCCTACTCACCCAACTCACCCAATCCACCCAACTCACTCAACACACCCAACTCACCCAACCCACCCAGCTCACCCAACTAACTCAACCCAACTCAGTCAACTCAGCCAACTCACCCAACTCACCCAACCCAACTCACCCAACCCACCCAACCAACTCACCCAACACACGAAACGCAACTCACCCAACCCACCCAACTCACCCAACTCACCCAACCCACCTAAACCGACGCATCCAACACACCCAACTCAACCAACTCACCCAACCCAAATCACCCAAAAAACCCAACACAACCAAGACGCCCAACTCACCAAACTCACGCAACACACCCAACTCACCCAATGCAACTCATCCAACACACCCAACCCACCCAACTCACCCAACCCACCCAATTCACCCAACTCACCCAACACAACTCACCCAACACACCCAACTCACCCAACATAGCCAACTCACCCAACTCACCAACACACCCAACCCACCCAACTCACCCAACACACCCAACACACCTAACTCACCCAACTCACCCAACTCACCCAACTCACCCAACCCACCCAACTCACCCAACTCACCCAACTCACCCAACTCACCCAACACACCTAACCCAACACACCCAACTCTCCCAACCCAACCTAACACAACTCACTCAACTCACCCAATGCACTCAACTCATCCAACTCACCCAACTCATCCAACCCAACAAAACCAAACTCACTCAACTCACACAACGCACTCAACTCTCCGAACTCACCCAACTCTCCCAACACACCCAACTCACCCAACTCACCCAACCCTCCCAACCCAACCAAACCCAACTCACCCAACGCACCCAACAAACCCAACTCACCCAACCCACCCAACTCAACCAACTCACCCAACTCACCCAACACACCCAATCCACCCATCTCACCCAACTCACCCACACACCCAACCCACCCAACTCACCCAACACACCCAACTCACCCAACTCACCCTACTCTCCCAACCCAACCAAACCCAACTCACGCAACCCACCCAACCCACCCAACTCACCCAACCCACCCAACTCAACCAACTCACCCAATTCACCGAACACACCCAACCCACCCAACTCACCCAACTCACTCAACTCACCCAACTCACCCAACGCATCCAACCCACCCAACACACCCAACTCTCCCAACCCAACCTAACCCAACTCACTCAACTCACCCAAAGCACTCAACTCATCCAACTCACCCAACTCATCCAACCCAACCAAACTCCCTCAACTCACACAATGCACTCAACTCTCCCAACTCACCCAACTCTCCCAACTCAGCCAACTCAGCCAACTCACCCAACTCTCCCTACCCAACCAAACACAACTCATGCAACCCAACCAACTCACCCAACTCACCCAACTCACCCAACTCACCCAACCCAACTCACACAACTCACACAACTCACCCAACGCACTCAACTCATCCAACTCACCCAACTCATCCAACCCAACCAAACACAACTCACTCAACTCACACAACGCAGTCAACTCTCCCAACTCACCCATCTCTCCCAACTCACCCAACGCACCCAACTCACCCAACTCACCCAACCCACCCAACTCAGCCAACTTACCCAACTCACCGAACACTCCCAACCCACCCAACTCACCCAACTTACCCAAACCACCCAACTCACTCAACTCACACAACTCATCCAACCCAACCAAATCCAACTCACTCAACTCACCCAACTCACCCAACCCACCAAACTCACTCAACATACCCAACTCACCCAACCCACCCAGCTCAACCAACTAACTGAACCCAACTCAGCCAACTCAGCCAACTCACCCAACTCAACCAACCCACCCAAATTACCCAACTCACCCAAGCCAACCAACTCACCCAACCCACCAAAATCACCCAACTCACTCAATAGACCCAACTCACCCAATCCACCCAACCCCCCCAACTCACCCAACCCACCGAACTCACCCAGCTCACTCAACTAACCCACCTCACTCAACTCACCCTACTCACTCAACACACCCAACTCACCCAACCCACCCAGCTCACCCAACGAACTCAACCCAACTCAGTCAACTCAGCCAACTCACCCAACCCACCCAACTCACCCAACTCACACAACTCACCCAGCTCACCCAACTCACCCACCCAACTCACCCAACTCACCCGACCCAACTCACCCAACCAACCAACTCACCCAACACACGAAACGCAACTCACCCAACCCACCCAACCCACCCAACTCACCCAACTCACCCAACCCACCTAACCCGACGCACCCAACACACCCAACTCACCCAACTCACCCAACCCAAATCACCCAAAAAACCCAACACAACCAAGACACCCAACTCACCAAACTCACGCAACACACCCAACTCACCCAATGCAACTCATCCAACACACCCAACCCACCCAACTCACCCAACCCACCCAATTCACCCAACTCACCCAACACAACTCACCCAACACACCCAACTCACCCAACATACCCAACTCACCCAACTCACCAACACACCCAACCCACCCAACTCATCCAACACACCTAACTCACCCAACTCACCCAACTCACCCAACACAACTCACCCAACACACCCAACTCACCCAACATACCCAACTCACCCAACTCACCCAACTCACTCAATTCACCCAACTCATCCAACCCAACCAAACCCAACTCACTCAACTCACCCAACTCACCCAACCCACCCAACTCACTCAACATACCCAACTCACCCAACTCACCCAACCCACCCAGCTCAACCAACTAACTGAACCCAACTCAGCCAACTCACCCAACCCACCCAACTCACCCAACACACCAAAATCACCCAACTCACTCAATAGACCCAACTCACCCAACCCACCCAAACCCCCCAACTCACCCAACTCACCCAACCCACCGAACTCACCCAGCTCACTCAACTCACCCACCTCACTCAACTCACCCTACTCACCCAACTCAAGAAACCCTACTCACCCAACTCACCCAATCCACCCAACTCACTCAACACATCCAACTCACCCAACCCACCCAGCACACCCAACTACTCAACCCAACTCACCCAACTCACCCACCCAACTCACCCAACTCACCCAACCCAACTCACCCAACTCACCCAACCCAACACACCCAACTCAGCCAACCAACCAACTCACCCAACACACGAAACGCAACTCACCCAACTCACCCAACCCACCCAACCCACCCAACTCACCCAACTCACCCAACCCACCTAACCCGACGCACCCAACACACCCAACTCACCCAACTCACCCAACCCAAATCACCCAAAAAACCCAACACAACCAAGACACCCAACTCACCAAACTCACGCAACACACCCAACTCACCCAATGCAACTCATCCAACACACCCAACCCACCTAACTCACCCAACCCACCCAATTCACCCAACTCACCCAACACAACTCACCCAACAGACCCAACTCACCCAACATACCCAACTCACCCAACTCACCAACACACCCAACCCACCCAACTCATCCAACACACCTAACTCACCCAACTCACCCAACTCACCCAACTCACCCAACCCACCCAACTCACCCAACTCACCCAACTCACCCAACTCACCCAACCCACCCAACACACCGAACCCAACACACCCAACTCTCCCAACCCAACCTAACACAACTCACTCAACTCACCCAATGCACTCAACTCATCCAACTCACCCAACTCATCCAACCCAACCAAACCCAACTCACTCAACTCACACAACGCACTCAACTCTCCGAACTCACCCAACTCTCCCAACACACCCAACTCACCCAACCCTCCCAACCCAACCAAACCCAACTCACCCAACGCACCCAACAAACCCAAATCACCCAACCCACCCAACTCAACCAACTCACCCAACTCACCCAACACACCCAATCCACCCATCTCACCCAACTCACCCACACACCCAACCCACCCAACTCACCCAAATCACCCAACTCACCCAACTCTCCCAACCCAACCAAACCCAACTCACGCAACCCACCCAACCCACCCAACCCACCCAACCCACCCAACTCAACCAACTCACCCAATTCACCGAACAGACCCAACCCACCCAACTCACCCAACTCACTCAACTCACTCAACTCACCCAACGCATCCAACCCACCCAACACACCCAACTCTCCCAACCCAACCTAACCCAACTCACTCAACTCACCCAAAGCACTCAGCTCATCCAACTCACCCAACTCATCCAACCCAACCAAACCCAACTCACCCAACTCACCCCACCCACTCAACTCACCCAACCCACCCAACTCATCCAACACACCCAACACATCCAACACACCCAACACACCCAACACACCCAACTCACCCAACACACAAAACTCACCCAACCCACCCACCTCAACCATCTCACCCAACCCACCTAACTCACCCAACCCACCGAACTCACGCAACTCTATCAATACACCCAACTCACCCAACTCACCCAACCCAACTCACCCAACTCACCCAACCCACCCAACTCACCCAACTCATCCAACTCACCCAACTCACCCAACTCACACAACTCACCCAACGCACTCAACTCATACAACTCACCCAACTCATCCAACCCAACCAAACCCAACTCACTCAACTCACACAACGCACTCAACTCTCCCAACTCACCCATCTCTCCCAACTCACCCAACGCACCCAACTCACCCAACTCACCCAACCCACCCAACTCAGCCAACTTACCCAACTCACCGAATACTCCCAACCCACCCAACTCACCCAACTCACCCAAACCACCCAACTCACTCAATTCACCCAACTCATCCAACCCAACCAAACCCAACTCACTCAACTCACCCAACTCACCCAACCCACCCAACTCACTCAACATACCCAACTCACCCAACTCACCCAACCCACCCAGCTCAACCAACTAACTGAACCCAACTCAGCCAACTCAGCCAACTCACCCAACTCAACCAACCCACCCAAATTACCCAACTCACCCAACCCACCCAACTCACCCAACACACCAAAATCACCCAACTCACTCAATAGACCCAACTCACCCAACCCACCCAAACCCCCCAACTCACCCAACTCACCCAACCCACCGAACTCACCCAGCTCACTCAACTCACCCACCTCACTCAACTCACCCTACTCACCCAACTCAAGAAACCCTACTCACCCAACTCACCCAATCCACCCAACTCACTCAACACATCCAACTCACCCAACCCACCCAGCACACCCAACTACTCAACCCAACTCACCCAACTCACCCACCCAACTCACCCAACTCACCCAACCCAACTCACCCAACTCACCTAACCCACCAACTCACCCAACTCACACAACCCAACACACCCAACTCAGCCAACCAACCAACTCACCCAACACACGAAACGCAACTCACCCAACTCACCCAACCCACCCAACCCACCCAACTCACCCAACTCACCCAACCCACCTAACCCGACGCACCCAACACACCCAACTCACCCAACTCACCCAACCCAAATCACCCAAAAAACCCAACACAACCAAGACACCCAACTCACCAAACTCACGCAACACACCCAACTCACCCAATGCAACTCATCCAACACACCCAACCCACCTAACTCACCCAACCCACCCAATTCACCCAACTCACCCAACACAACTCACCCAACTCACCTAACCCACCAACTCACCCAACTCACACAACCCAACACACCCAACTCAGCCAACCAACCAACTCACCCAACACACGAAACGCAACTCACCCAACTCACCCAACCCACCCAACCCACCCAACTCAGCCAACTCACCCAACCCACCTAACCCGACGCACCCAACACACCCAACTCACCCAACTCACCCAACCCAAATCACCCAAAAAACCCAACACAACCAAGACACCCAACTCACCAAACTCACGCAACACACCCAACTCACCCAATGCAACTCATCCAACCCACTCAACTCACCCAACTCACCCAACCCACCCAACTCACTCAACATACCCAACTCACCCAACTCACCCAACCCACCCAGCTCAACCAACTAACTGAACCCAACTCAGCCAACTCACCCAACCCACCCAACTCACCCAACACACCAAAATCACCCAACTCACTCAATAGACCCAACTCACCCAACCCACCCAAACCCCCCAACTCACCCAACTCACCCAACCCACCGAACTCACCCAGCTCACTCAACTCACCCACCTCACTCAACTCACCCTACTCACCCAACTCAAGAAACCCTACTCACCCAACTCACCCAATCCACCCAACTCACTCAACACATCCAACTCACCCAACCCACCCAGCACACCCAACTACTCAACCCAACTCACCCAACTCACCCACCCAACTCACCCAACTCACCCAACCCAACTCACCCAACTCACCCAACCCAACACACCCAACTCAGCCAACCAACCAACTCACCCAACACACGAAACGCAACTCACCCAACTCACCCAACCCACCCAACTCACCCAACTCACCCAACCCACCTAACCCGACGCACCCAACACACCCAACTCACCCAACTCACCCAACCCAAATCACCCAAAAAACCCAACACACCCAAGACACCCAACTCACCAAACTCACGCAACACACCCAACTCACCCAATGCAACTCATCCAACACACCCAACCCACCTAACTCACCCAACCCACCCAATTCACCCAACTCACCCAACACAACTCACCCAACAGACCCAACTCACCCAACATACCCAACTCACCCAACTCACCAACACACCCAACCCACCCAACTCATCCAACACACCTAACTCACCCAACTCACCCAACTCACCCAACTCACCCAACCCACCCAACTCACCCAACTCACCCAACTCACCCAACTCACCCAACCCACCCAACACACCGAACCCAACACACCCAACTCTCCCAACCCAACCTAACACAACTCACTCAACTCACCCAATGCACTCAACTCATCCAACTCACCCAACTCATCCAACCCAACCAAACCCAACTCACTCAACTCACACAACGCACTCAACTCTCCGAACTCACCCAACTCTCCCAACACACCCAACTCACCCAACCCTCCCAACCCAACCAAACCCAACTCACCCAACGCACCCAACAAACCCAAATCACCCAACCCACCCAACTCAACCAACTCACCCAACTCACCCAACACACCCAATCCACCCATCTCACCCAACTCACCCACACACCCAACCCACCCAACTCACCCAAATCACCCAACTCACCCAACTCTCCCAACCCAACCAAACCCAACTCACGCAAC
The DNA here is from genome assembly GCF_052327205.1 of Somniosus microcephalus. NCBI lineage: Eukaryota > Metazoa > Chordata > Chondrichthyes > Squaliformes > Somniosidae > Somniosus > Somniosus microcephalus. The sequence continues at coordinate 16,126,250 of NC_141018.1, read as the reverse complement.
CCACCCAACCCACCCAACCCACCCAACCCACCCAACTCAACCAACTCACCCAATTCACCGAACAGACCCAACCCACCCAACTCACCCAACTCACTCAACTCACTCAACTCACCCAACGCATCCAACCCACCCAACACACCCAACTCTCCCAACCCAACCTAACCCAACTCACTCAACTCACCCAAAGCACTCAGCTCATCCAACTCACCCAACTCATCCAACCCAACCAAACCCAACTCACCCAACTCACCCCACCCACTCAACTCACCCAACCCACCCAACTCATCCAACACACCCAACACATCCAACACACCCAACACACCCAACACACCCAACTCACCCAACACACAAAACTCACCCAACCCACCCACCTCAACCATCTCACCCAACCCACCTAACTCACCCAACCCACCGAACTCACGCAACTCTATCAATACACCCAACTCACCCAACTCACCCAACCCAACTCACCCAACTCACCCAACCCACCCAACTCACCCAACTCATCCAACTCACCCAACTCACCCAACTCACACAACTCACCCAACGCACTCAACTCATACAACTCACCCAACTCATCCAACCCAACCAAACCCAACTCACTCAACTCACACAACGCACTCAACTCTCCCAACTCACCCATCTCTCCCAACTCACCCAACGCACCCAACTCACCCAACTCACCCAACCCACCCAACTCAGCCAACTTACCCAACTCACCGAATACTCCCAACCCACCCAACTCACCCAACTCACCCAAACCACCCAACTCACTCAATTCACCCAACTCATCCAACCCAACCAAACCCAACTCACTCAACTCACCCAACTCACCCAACCCACCCAACTCACTCAACATACCCAACTCACCCAACTCACCCAACCCACCCAGCTCAACCAACTAACTGAACCCAACTCAGCCAACTCAGCCAACTCACCCAACTCAACCAACCCACCCAAATTACCCAACTCACCCAACCCACCCAACTCACCCAACACACCAAAATCACCCAACTCACTCAATAGACCCAACTCACCCAACCCACCCAAACCCCCCAACTCACCCAACTCACCCAACCCACCGAACTCACCCAGCTCACTCAACTCACCCACCTCACTCAACTCACCCTACTCACCCAACTCAAGAAACCCTACTCACCCAACTCACCCAATCCACCCAACTCACTCAACACATCCAACTCACCCAACCCACCCAGCACACCCAACTACTCAACCCAACTCACCCAACTCACCCACCCAACTCACCCAACTCACCCAACCCAACTCACCCAACTCACCTAACCCACCAACTCACCCAACTCACACAACCCAACACACCCAACTCAGCCAACCAACCAACTCACCCAACACACGAAACGCAACTCACCCAACTCACCCAACCCACCCAACCCACCCAACTCACCCAACTCACCCAACCCACCTAACCCGACGCACCCAACACACCCAACTCACCCAACTCACCCAACCCAAATCACCCAAAAAACCCAACACAACCAAGACACCCAACTCACCAAACTCACGCAACACACCCAACTCACCCAATGCAACTCATCCAACACACCCAACCCACCTAACTCACCCAACCCACCCAATTCACCCAACTCACCCAACACAACTCACCCAACTCACCTAACCCACCAACTCACCCAACTCACACAACCCAACACACCCAACTCAGCCAACCAACCAACTCACCCAACACACGAAACGCAACTCACCCAACTCACCCAACCCACCCAACCCACCCAACTCAGCCAACTCACCCAACCCACCTAACCCGACGCACCCAACACACCCAACTCACCCAACTCACCCAACCCAAATCACCCAAAAAACCCAACACAACCAAGACACCCAACTCACCAAACTCACGCAACACACCCAACTCACCCAATGCAACTCATCCAACCCACTCAACTCACCCAACTCACCCAACCCACCCAACTCACTCAACATACCCAACTCACCCAACTCACCCAACCCACCCAGCTCAACCAACTAACTGAACCCAACTCAGCCAACTCACCCAACCCACCCAACTCACCCAACACACCAAAATCACCCAACTCACTCAATAGACCCAACTCACCCAACCCACCCAAACCCCCCAACTCACCCAACTCACCCAACCCACCGAACTCACCCAGCTCACTCAACTCACCCACCTCACTCAACTCACCCTACTCACCCAACTCAAGAAACCCTACTCACCCAACTCACCCAATCCACCCAACTCACTCAACACATCCAACTCACCCAACCCACCCAGCACACCCAACTACTCAACCCAACTCACCCAACTCACCCACCCAACTCACCCAACTCACCCAACCCAACTCACCCAACTCACCCAACCCAACACACCCAACTCAGCCAACCAACCAACTCACCCAACACACGAAACGCAACTCACCCAACTCACCCAACCCACCCAACTCACCCAACTCACCCAACCCACCTAACCCGACGCACCCAACACACCCAACTCACCCAACTCACCCAACCCAAATCACCCAAAAAACCCAACACACCCAAGACACCCAACTCACCAAACTCACGCAACACACCCAACTCACCCAATGCAACTCATCCAACACACCCAACCCACCTAACTCACCCAACCCACCCAATTCACCCAACTCACCCAACACAACTCACCCAACAGACCCAACTCACCCAACATACCCAACTCACCCAACTCACCAACACACCCAACCCACCCAACTCATCCAACACACCTAACTCACCCAACTCACCCAACTCACCCAACTCACCCAACCCACCCAACTCACCCAACTCACCCAACTCACCCAACTCACCCAACCCACCCAACACACCGAACCCAACACACCCAACTCTCCCAACCCAACCTAACACAACTCACTCAACTCACCCAATGCACTCAACTCATCCAACTCACCCAACTCATCCAACCCAACCAAACCCAACTCACTCAACTCACACAACGCACTCAACTCTCCGAACTCACCCAACTCTCCCAACACACCCAACTCACCCAACCCTCCCAACCCAACCAAACCCAACTCACCCAACGCACCCAACAAATCCAACTCACCCAACCCACCCAACTCAACCAACTCACCCAACTCACCCAACACACCCAATCCACCCATCTCACCCAACTCACCCACACACCCAACCCACCCAACTCACCCAAATCACCCAACTCACCCAACTCTCCCAACCCAACCAAACCCAACTCACGCAACCCACCCAACCCACCCAACCCACCCAACTCAACCAACTCACCCAATTCACCGAACACACCCAACCCACCCAACTCACCCAACTCACTCAACTCACTCAACTCACCCAACGCATCCAACCCACCCAACACACCCAACTCTCCCAACCCAACCTAACCCAACTCACTCAACTCACCCAAAGCACTCAGCTCATCCAACTCACCCAACTCATCCAACCCAACCAAACCCAACTCACCCAACTCACCCCACCCACTCAACTCACCCAACCCACCCAACTCATCCAACACACCCAACACATCCAACACACCCAACACACCCAACACACCCAACTCACCCAACACACAAAACTCACCCAACCCACCCACCTCAACCATCTCACCCAACCCACCTAACTCACCCAACCCACCGAACTCACGCAACTCTATCAATACACCCAACTCACCCAACTCACCCAACCCAACTCACCCAACTCACCCAACCCACCCAACTCACCCAACTCATCCAACTCACCCAACTCACCCAACTCACACAACTCACCCAACGCACTCAACTCATACAACTCACCCAACTCATCCAACCCAACCAAACCCAACTCACTCAACTCACACAACGCACTCAACTCTCCCAACTCACCCATCTCTCCCAACTCACCCAACGCACCCAACTCACCCAACTCACCCAACTCACCCAACCCACCCAACTCAGCCAACTTACCCAACTCACCGAATACTCCCAACCCAATCAACTCACCCAACTCACCCAAACCACCCAACTCACTCAATTCACCCAACTCATCCAACCCAACCAAACCCAACTCACTCAACTCACCCAACTCACCCAACCCACCCAACTCACTCAACATACCCAACTCACCCAACTCACCCAACCCACCCAGCTCAACCAACTAACTGAACCCAACTCAGCCAACTCAGCCAACTCACCCAACTCAACCAACCCACCCAAATTACCCAACTCACCCAACCCACCCAACTCACCCAACACACCAAAATCACCCAACTCACTCAATAGACCCAACTCACCCAACCCACCCAAACCCCCCAACTCACCCAACTCACCCAACCCACCGAACTCACCCAGCTCACTCAACTCACCCACCTCACTCAACTCACCCTACTCACCCAACTCAAGAAACCCTACTCACCCAACTCACCCAATCCACCCAACTCACTCAACACATCCAGCTCACCCAACCCACCCAGCACACCCAACTACTCAACCCAACTCACCCAACTCACCCACCCAACTCACCCAACTCACCCAACCCAACTCACCCAACTCACCTAACCCACCAACTCACCCAACTCACACAACCCAACACACCCAACTCAGCCAACCAACCAACTCACCCAACACACGAAACGCAACTCACCCAACTCACCCAACCCACCCAACCCACCCAACTCACCCAACTCACCCAACCCACCTAACCCGACGCACCCAACACACCCAACTCACCCAACTCACCCAACCCAAATCACCCAAAAAACCCAACACAACCAAGACACCCAACTCACCAAACTCACGCAACACACCCAACTCACCCAATGCAACTCATCCAACACACCCAACCCACCTAACTCACCCAACCCACCCAATTCACCCAACTCACCCAACACAACTCACCCAACAGACCCAACTCACCCAACATACCCAACTCACCCAAATCACCAACACACCCAACCCACCCAACTCACCCAACACACCTAACTCACCCAACTCACCCAACTCACCCAACTCACCCAACCCACCCAACTCACCCAACTCACCCAACTCACCCAACTCACCCAACCCACCCAACACACCCAACCCAACACACCCAACTCTCCCAACCCAACCTAACACAACTCACTCAACTCACCCAACGCACTCAACTGATCCAACTCACCCAACTCATCCAACCCAACCAAACCCAACTCACTCAACTCACACAACGCACTCAACTCTCCGAACTCACCCAACTCTCCCAACACACCCAACTCACCCAACTCACCCAACCCTCCCAACCCAACCAAACCCAACTCACACAACGCACCCAACAAACCCAACTCACCCAACCCACCCAACTCAACCAACTCACCCAACTCACCCAACACACCCAATCCACCCATCTCACCCAACTCACCCAACTCAACCAACCCACCCAACTCACCCAACTCCCCCAAACCACCCAACTCACTCAAATCACCCAACTCACCCAACTTACCCAACTCACCCAACTCTCCCAACCCAAACAAAACCAACTCACGCAACCCACCCAACTCACCCAATGAACCGAACTCACACAACTAACTCAACTCACCCAACAGAACTCACACATCTCACCAAACTCACACAACTCACTCAACTCACCCAACTCACCCAACTCAACCAACTCACCCAACTGTCCCAGCCCAACACACCCAACTCACCCAACCCAACTCACCCAACCCAACTCACCCAACTCACCTAACTCACCCAACCCAACTCACCCAAATCACGCAATTCACCCAACCCACCCAACCCACTCAACTCACCCAACTCACTCAACACACCCAACTCGCCCAAGTCACCAACCCAACCCAAACCAACTCACCCAACTCACCCAACTCACCCAACCCAACTCACCCAACTCACCCAACCCACCCAACACACCCAACTCACCAAACTCACCCAACCCACCCAACACACCCAAATCACCCAACCCACCCAAGTCACCCAACCCACCCAACTCACCCAACACACCCAACTCACCCAACCCACACAACTCAACCAACCCACCGAACTCACCCAACTCACCCAACCCACCCAACTCACCCAACTCACCCAAACCACCCAACTCACTCAACTCATCCAACTCACCCAACTCACCCAACTCACCCAACTCATCCATCCCAACCAAACCCAACTCACTCAACTCACCCAACCCACCCAACTCACTCAACACAGGCAATTCACCCAACTCACCCAACCCACCCAGCTCACCCAACTAACTGAACCCAACTCAGCCAACTCAGCCAACTCAGCCAACTCACCCAACTCAACCAACCCACCCAACTCACACAACTCACCCAACCTACCCAACTCACCCAACCCACCGAACTCACCGAACTCACTCAATACACCCAACTCACCCAACCCACCCAACTCATCCAACACACCCAACACATCCAACACACCCAACACTCCCAACTCACCCAAAACACAAAACTCACCCAGCCCACCCACCTCAACCAACTCACCCAACCCACCCAACTCACCCAACCCACCGAACTCACCCAACTCACTCAATATACCCAACTCACCCAGCCCACCCAACTCATCCAACACACCTAACACATCCAACACATCCAACACACCCAACTCACCCAATCCACCCAACTCACCCAACTCACCCAACACACCCAAGCCACCCAACTCAACCAACACACCCAACTCACCCAACTCACCAACACACCCAACCCACCCAACTCACCCAACACACCCAACTCAACCAACTCACCAACACACCCAACCCACCCAACTCACCCAACACACCCAACACACCCAACTCACCCAACTCACCCAATTCACCCAACTCACCCAACACACCCAAGCCACCCAACTCAACCAACACACCCAACTCACCCAACTCACCAACACACCCAACCCACCCAACTCACCCAACACACCCAACTCACCCAACTCACCAACACACCCAACCCACCCAACTCACCCAACACACCCAACTCACCCAACTCACCGAACTCTCCCAACCCAACCACACCCAACTCACGCAACCCACCCAACCCACCCAACTCTCCCAACCCAACCTAACCCAACTCACTCAACTCACCCAATGCACTCAACTCTTCCAACTCACCCAACTCATCCAACCCAACCAAACCCAACTCACTCAACTCACACAACGCACTCAACTCTCCCAACTCACCCAACACTCCCAACTCACCCAACTCACCCAACTCACCCAACTCTCCCTACCCAACCAAACCCAACTCAGACAACCCACCCAACTCACCCAACTCACCCAACTCACCCAACCCACCCAACTCACCCAACTCACCCAACACACCCAACCCACCCATCTCACCCAACTCACCCAACTCAACCAACCCACCCAACTCACCCAACTCACCCAACCCACCCAACTCACCCAACTCACCCAACACACCCAACCCACCCATCTCACCCAACTCACCCAACCCACCCAACTCACTCAACACACCCAACTCACCCAACCCACCCAGCTCACCCAACCCACCGAACTCACCCAACTCACTCAATACACCCAACTCACCCAACCCACCCAACTCATCCAACACACCCAACACATCCAACACACCCAACAGTCCCAACTCACCCAAAACACAAAACTCACCCAACCCACCCACCTCAACCAACTCACCCAACCCACCCAACTCACCCAACCCACCGAACTCACCCAACTCACTCAATATACCCAACTCACCCAGCCCACCCAACTCATCCAACACACCTAACACATCCAACACACCCAACACACACAACACACCCAACACACCCAACTCACCCAATCCACCCAACTCACCCAACTCACCCAACACACCCAAGCCACCCAACTCAACCAACACACCCAACTCACCCAACTCACCAACACACCCAACCCACCCAACTCACCCAACACACCCAACTCACCCAACTCACCAACACACCCAACCCACCCAACTCACCCAACACACCCAACTCACCCAACTCACCGAACTCTCCCAACCCAACCACACCCAACTCACGCAACCCACCCAACCCACCCAACACACCCAACTCTCCCAACCCAACCTAACCCAACTCACTCAACTCACCCAACGCACTCAACTCTTCCAACTCACCCAACTCATCCAACCCAACCAAACCCAACTCACTCAACTCACACAACGCACTCAACTCTCCCAACTCACCCAACACTCCCAACTCACCCAACTCTCCCTACCCAACCAAACCCAACTCAGGCAACCCACCCAACTCACCCAACTCACCCAACTCACCCAACCCACCCAACTCACCCAACTCACCCAACACACCCAACCCACCCATCTCACCCAACTCACCCAACTCAACCAACCCACCCAACTCACCCAACTCACCCAACCCACCCAACCCACCCAACTCACCCAATACACCCAACCCACCCATCTCACCCAACTCAACCAACCCACCCAACTCACTCAACTCACACAACTCACCCAACTCACACAACTCATCCAACCCAACCAAACCCAACTCACTCAACTCACCCAACTCACCCAACTCACCCAACCCACCCAACTCACTCAACACACCCAACTCACCCAGCTAACTGAACCCAACGCAGCCAACTCAGCCAACTCACCCAACTCAACCAACCCACCCAACTCACCCAACCCACCCAACCCACCCAACTCACCCAACCCACCGAACTCACCCAACTCACTCAATACACTAAACTCACCCAACCCACCCAACTCATCCAACACACCCAACTCACTCAACACACCCAACTCACCCAACCCACCCAGCTCACCCAACTAACTGAACCCAACTCAGCCAACTCACCCAACTCAACCAACCCACCCAACTCACCCAACCCACCCAACCCACCCAACTCACCCAACCCACTGAACTCACCCAACTCACTCAATACACTCAACGCACCCAACCCACCCACCTCAACCATCTCACCCAACCCACCCAACTCACCGAACTCACCCAACTCACTCAATACACCCAACATATCCAACACACCCAACACACCCAACTCACCCAACTCACCCAACCCACCCAACTCACCCAACTCACCCAACTCACCCAACCCACCCAACACACCCAACCCAACACACCCAACTCTCCCAACCCAACCTAACACAACTCACTCAACTCACCCAATGCACTCAACTCATCCAACTCACCCAACTCTCCCAACACACCCAACTCACCCAACTCACCCAACCCTCCCAACCCAACCAAACCCAACTCACCCAACGCACCCAACAAACCCAACTCACCCAAGCCACCCAACTCAACCAACACACCCAACTCACCCAACTCACCAACACACCCAACCCACCCAACTCACCCAACACACCCAACTCACCCAACTCACCAACACACCCAACCCACCGAACTCACCCAACACACCCAACTCACCCAACTCACCGAACTCTCCCAACCCAACCACACCCAACTCACGCAACCCACCCAACCCACCCAACACACCCAACTCTCCCAACCCAACCTAACCCAACTCACTCAACTCACCCAACGCACTCAACTCTTCCAACTCACCCAACTCATCCAACCCAACCAAACCCAACTCACTCAACTCACACAACGCACTCAACTCTCCCAACTCACCCAACACTCCCAACTCACCCAACTCTCCCTACCCAACCAAACCCAACTCAGGCAACCCACCCAACTCACCCAACTCACCCAACTCACCCAACCCACCCAACTCACCCAACTCACCCAACACACCCAACCCACCCATCTCACCCAACTCACCCAACTCAACCAACCCACCCAACTCACCCAACTCACCCAACCCACCCAACCCACCCAACTCACCCAATACACCCAACCCACCCATCTCACCCAACTCAACCAACCCACCCAACTCACTCAACTCACACAACTCACCCAACTCACACAACTCATCCAACCCAACCAAACCCAACTCACTCAACTCACCCAACTCACCCAACTCACCCAACCCACCCAACTCACTCAACACACCCAACTCACCCAGCTAACTGAACCCAACGCAGCCAACTCAGCCAACTCACCCAACTCAACCAACCCACCCAACTCACCCAACCCACCCAACCCACCCAACTCACCCAACCCACCGAACTCACCCAACTCACTCAATACACTAAACTCACCCAACCCACCCAACTCATCCAACACACCCAACTCACTCAACACACCCAACTCACCCAACCCACCCAGCTCACCCAACTAACTGAACCCAACTCAGCCAACTCACCCAACTCAACCAACCCACCCAACTCACCCAACCCACCCAACCCACCCAACTCACCCAACCCACTGAACTCACCCAACTCACTCAATACACTCAACGCACCCAACCCACCCACCTCAACCATCTCACCCAACCCACCCAACTCACCGAACTCACCCAACTCACTCAATACACCCAACATATCCAACACACCCAACACACCCAACTCACCCAACTCACCCAACCCACCCAACTCACCCAACTCACCCAACTCACCCAACCCACCCAACACACCCAACCCAACACACCCAACTCTCCCAACCCAACCTAACACAACTCACTCAACTCACCCAATGCACTCAACTCATCCAACTCACCCAACTCTCCCAACACACCCAACTCACCCAACTCACCCAACCCTCCCAACCCAACCAAACCCAACTCACCCAACGCACCCAACAAACCCAACTCACCCAACCCACCCAACTCAACCAACACACCCAACTCACCCAACTCACCAACACACCCAACCCACCCAACTCACCCAACACACCCAACTCACCCAACTCACCAACACACCCAACCCACCCAACTCACCCAACACACCCAACTCACTCAACTCACCGAACTCTCCCAACCCAACCACACCCAACTCACGCAACCCACCCAACCCACCCAACACACCCAACTCTCCCAACCCAACCTAACCCAACTCACTCAACTCACCCAACGCACTCAACTCTTCCAACTCACCCAACTCATCCAACCCAACCAAACCCAACTCACTCAACTCACACAACGCACTCAACTCTCCCAACTCACCCAACACTCCCAACTCACCCAACTCTCCCTACCCAACCAAACCCAACTCAGGCAACCCACCCAACTCACCCAACTCACCCAACTCACCCAACCCACCCAACTCACCCAACTCACCCAACACACCCAACCCACCCATCTCACCCAACTCACCCAACTCAACCAACCCACCCAACTCACCCAACTCACCCAACCCACCCAACCCACCCAACTCACCCAATACACCCAACCCACCCATCTCACCCAACTCAACCAACCCACCCAACTCACTCAACTCACACAACTCACCCAACTCACACAACTCATCCAACCCAACCAAACCCAACTCACTCAACTCACCCAACTCACCCAACTCACCCAACCCACCCAACTCACTCAACACACCCAACTCACCCAGCTAACTGAACCCAACGCAGCCAACTCAGCCAACTCACCCAACTCAACCAACCCACCCAACTCACCCAACCCACCCAACCCACCCAACTCACCCAACCCACCGAACTCACCCAACTCACTCAATACACTAAACTCACCCAACCCACCCAACTCATCCAACACACCCAACTCACTCAACACACCCAACTCACCCAACCCACCCAGCTCACCCAACTAACTGAACCCAACTCAGCCAACTCACCCAACTCAACCAACCCACCCAACTCACCCAACTCACCCAACTCACCCAACTCACCAACACACCCAACCCACCCAACTCACCCAACACACCCAACTCACCCAACTCACCAACACACCCAACCCACCCAACTCACCCAACACACCCAACTCACCCAACTCACCGAACTCTCCCAACCCAACCACACCCAACTCACGCAACCCACCCAACCCACCCAACACACCCAACTCTCCCAACCCAACCTAACCCAACTCACTCAACTCACCCAACGCACTCAACTCTTCCAACTCACCCAACTCATCCAACCCAACCAAACCCAACTCACTCAACTCACACAACGCACTCAACTCTCCCAACTCACCCAACACTCCCAACTCACCCAACTCTCCCTACCCAACCAAACCCAACTCAGGCAACCCACCCAACTCACCCAACTCACCCAACTCACCCAACCCACCCAACTCACCCAACTCACCCAACACACCCAACCCACCCATCTCACCCAACTCACCCAACTCAACCAACCCACCCAACTCACCCAACTCACCCAACCCACCCAACCCACCCAACTCACCCAATACACCCAACCCACCCATCTCACCCAACTCAACCAACCCACCCAACTCACTCAACTCACACAACTCACCCAACTCACACAACTCATCCAACCCAACCAAACCCAACTCACTCAACTCACCCAACTCACCCAACTCACCCAACCCACCCAACTCACTCAACACACCCAACTCACCCAGCTAACTGAACCCAACGCAGCCAACTCAGCCAACTCACCCAACTCAACCAACCCACCCAACTCACCCAACCCACCCAACCCACCCAACTCACCCAACCCACCGAACTCACCCAACTCACTCAATACACTAAACTCACCCAACCCACCCAACTCATCCAACACACCCAACTCACTCAACACACCCAACTCACCCAACCCACCCAGCTCACCCAACTAACTGAACCCAACTCAGCCAACTCACCCAACTCAACCAACCCACCCAACTCACCCAACTCACCCAACTCACCCAACCCACCCAACACACCCAACCCAACACACCCAACTCTCCCAACCCAACCTAACACAACTCACTCAACTCACCCAATGCACTCAACTCATCCAACTCACCCAACTCTCCCAACACACCCAACTCACCCAACTCACCCAACCCTCCCAACCCAACCAAACCCAACTCACCCAACGCACCCAACAAACCCAACTCACCCAACCCACCCAACTCAACCAACTCACCCAACTCACCCAACAAACCCAATCCACCCATCTCACCCAACTCAACCAACGAACCCAACTCACCCAACTCACCCAACCCACCCAACTCACCCAACTCACACAAACCGCCCAACTCACTCAACTCACCCAACTCACCCAACTTACCCAACTCACCCAACTCTCCCAACCCAAACAAAACCAACTCACGCAACCCACCCAACTCACCCAATGAACCCAACTCACACAACTAACTCAACTCACCCAACAGAACTCACACATCTCACCAAACTCACACAACTCACTCAACTCACCCAACTCACCCAACTCACCCAACTGTCCCAGCCCAACACACCCAACTCGCCCAACCCAACTCACCCAACTCACCAAACTCACACAACCCAACTCACCCAACTCACCCAACTCACTCAACACACCCAACTCGCCCAAGTCACCAACCCAACCCAACCCAACTCACCCAACTCACCCAACCCAACTCACCCAACTCACCCAACCCACCCAACACACCCAACTCACCAAACTCACCCAACCCACCCAACACACCCAAATCACCCAACCCACCCAAGTCACCCAACCCACCCAACTCACCCAACACACCCAACTCACCCAACCCACCCAACTCAACCAACCCACCGAACTCACCCAACTCACCCAACCCACCCAACTCACCCAACTCACCCAAACCACCCAACTCACTCAACTCATCCAACTCACCCAACTCACCCAACTCACCCAACTCATCCAACCCAAACAAACCCAACTCACTCAACTCACCCAACCCACCCAACTCACTCAACACAGGCAATTCACCCAACTCACCCAACCCACCCAGCTCACCCAACTAACTGAACCCAACTCAGCCAACTCAGCCAACTCAGCCAACTCACCCAACTCAACCAACCCACCCAACTCACCCAACTCACCCAACCTACCCAACTCACCCAACCCACCGAACTCACCCAACTCACTCAATACACCCAACTCACCCAACCCACCCAACTCATCCAACACACCCAACACATCCAACACACCCAACACTCCCAACTCACCCAAAACACAAAACTCACCCAACCCACCCACCTCAACCAACTCACCCAACCCACCCAACTCACCCAACCCACCGAACTCACCCAACTCACTCAATATACCCAACTCACCCAGCCCACCCAACTCATCCAACACACCTAACACATCCAACACATCCAACACACCCAACTCACCCAATCCACCCAACTCACCCAACTCACCCAACACACCCAAGCCACCCAACTCAAACAACACACCCAACTCACCCAACTCACCAACACACCCAACCCACCCAACTCACCCAACACACCCAACTCAACCAACTCACCAACACACCCAACCCACCCAACTCACCCAACACACCCAACACACCCAACTCACCCAACTCACCCAATCCACCCAACTCACCCAACACACCCAAGCCACCCAACTCAACCAACACACCCAACTCACCCAACTCACCAACACACCCAACCCACCCAACTCACCCAACACACCCAACTCACCCAACTCACCAACACACCCAACCCACCCAACTCACCCAACACACCCAACTCACCCAACTCACCGAACTCTCCCAACCCAACCACACCCAACTCACGCAACCCACCCAACCCACCCAACTCTCCCAACCCAACCTAACCCAACTCACTCAACTCACCCAACGCACTCAACTCTTCCAACTCACCCAACACTCCCAACTCACCCAACTCACCCAACTCACCCAACTCTCCCTACCCAACCAAACCCAACTCAGGCAACCCACCCAACTCACCCAACTCACCCAACTCACCCAACTCACCCAACCCACCCAACTCACCCAACTCACCCAACACACCCAACCCACCCATCTCACCCAACTCACCCAACTCAACCAACCCACCCAACTCACCCAACTCACCCAACCCACCCAACTCACCCAACTCACCCAACACACCCAACCTACCCATCTCACCCAACTCACCCAACTCACCCAACCCACCCAACTCACTCAACACACCCAACTCACCCAACCCACCCAGCTCACCCAACCCACCGAACTCACCCAACTCACTCAATACACCCAACTCACCCAACCCACCCAACTCATCCAACACACCCAACACATCCAACACACCCAACACTCCCAACTCACCCAAAACACAAAACTCACCCAACCCACCCACCTCAACCAACTCACCCAACCCACCCAACTCACCCAACCCACCGAACTCACCCAACTCACTCAATATACCCAACTCACCCAGCCCACCCAACTCATCCAACACACCTAATACATCCAACACACCCAACACACCCAACACACCCAACACACCCAACTCACCCAATCCACCCAACTCACCCAACTCACCCAACACACCCAAGCCACCCAACTCAACCAACACACCCAACTCACCCAACTCACCAACACACCCAACCCACCCAACTCACCCAACACACCCAACTCAACCAACTCACCAACACACCCAACCCACCCAACTCACCCAACACACCCAACACACCCAACTCACCCAACTCACCCAATCCACCCAACTCACCCAACACACCCAAGCCACCCAACTCAACCAACACACCCAACTCACCCAACTCACCAACACACCCAACCCACCCAACTCACCCAACACACCCAACTCACCCAACTCACCAACACACCCAACCCACCCAACTCACCCAACACACCTAACTCACCCAACTCACCGAACTCTCCCAACCCAACCACACCCAACTCACGCAACCCACCCAACCCACCCAACACACCCAACTCTCCCAACCCAACCTAACCCAACTCACTCAACTCACCCAATGCACTCAACTCTTCCAACTCACCCAACTCATCCAACCCAACCAAACCCAACTCACTCAACTCACACAACGCACTCAACTCTCCCAACTCACCCAACACTCCCAACTCACCCAACTCACCCAACTCACCCAACTCTCCCTACCCAACCAAACCCAACTCAGGCAACCCACCCAACTCACCCAACTCACCCAACTCACCCAACCCACCCAGCTCACCCAACTCACCCAACACACCCAACCCACCCATCTCACCCAACTCACCCAACTCAACCAACCCACCCAACTCACCCAACTCACCCAACCCACCCAACTCACCCAACTCACCCAACACACCCAACCCACCCATCTCACCCAACTCACCCAACTCACCCAACCCACCCAACTCACTCAACACACCCAACTCACCCAACCCACCCAGCTCAACCAACCCACCGAACTCACCCAACTCACTCAATACACCCAACTCACCCAACCCACCCAACTCATCCAACACACCCAACACATCCAACACACCCAACACTCCCAACTCACCCAAAACACAAAACTCACCCAACCCACCCACCTCAACCAACTCACCCAACCCACCCAACTCACCCAACCCACCGAACTCACCCAACTCACTCAATATACCCAACTCACCCAGCCCACCCAACTCATCCAACACACCTAACACATCCAACACACCCAACACACCCAACACACCCAACACACCCAACTCACCCAATCCACCCAACTCACCCAACTCACCCAACACACCCAAGCCACCCAACTCAACCAACACACCCAACTCACCCAACTCACCAACACACCCAACCCACCCAACTCACCCAACACACCCAACTCACCCAACTCACCAACACACCCAACCCACCCAACTCACCCAACACACCCAACTCACCCAACTCACCGAACTCTCCCAACCCAACCACACCCAACTCACGCAACCCACCCAACCCACCCAACACACCCAACTCTCCCAACCCAACCTAACCCAACTCACTCAACTCACCCAACGCACTCAACTCTTCCAACTCACCCAACTCATCCAACCCAACCAAACCCAACTCACTCAACTCACACAACGCACTCAACTCTCCCAACTCACCCAACACTCCCAACTCACCCAACTCTCCCTACCCAACCAAACCCAACTCAGGCAACCCACCCAACTCACCCAACTCACCCAACTCACCCAACCCACCCAACTCACCCAACTCACCCAACACACCCAACCCACCCATCTCACCCAACTCACCCAACTCAACCAACCCACCCAACTCACCCAACTCACCCAACCCACCCAACTCACCCAATACACCCAACCCACCCATCTCACCCAACTCAACCAACCCACCCAACTCACTCAACTCACACAACTCACCCAACTCACCCAACTCATCCAACCCAACCAAACCCAACTCACTCAACTCACCCAACTCACCCAACTCACCCAACCCACCCAACTCACTCAACACACCCAACTCACCCAACTAACTGAACCCAACGCAGCCAACTCAGCCAACTCACCCAACTCAACCAACCCACCCAACTCACCCAACCCACCCAACCCACCCAACTCACCCAACCCACCGAACTCACCCAACTCACTCAATACACTAAACTCACCCAACCCACCCAACTCATCCAACACACCCAACTCACTCAACACACCCAACTCACCCAACCCACCCAGCTCACCCAACTAACTGAACCCAACTCAGCCAACTCACCCAACTCAACCAACCCACCCAACTCACCCAACCCACCCAACACACCCAACTCACCCAACCCACCGAACTCACCCAACTCACTCAATACACTCAACGCACCCAACCCACCCACCTCAACCATCTCACCCAACCCACCCAACTCACCGAACTCACCCAACTCACTCAATACACCCAACATATCCAACACACCCAACACACCCAACTCACCCAACTCACCCAACCCACCCAACTCACCCAACTCACCCAACTCACCCAACCCACCCAACACACCCAACCCAACACACCCAACTCTCCCAACCCAACCTAACACAACTCACTCAACTCACCCAATGCACTCAACTCATCCAACTCACCCAACTCTCCCAACACACCCAACTCACCCAACTCACCCAACCCTCCCAACCAAACCAAACCCAACTCACCCAACGCACCCAACAAACCCAACTCACCCAACCCACCCAACTCAACCAACTCACCCAACTCACCCAACAAACCCAATCCACCCATCTCACCCAACTCAACCAACGAACCCAACTCACCCAACTCACCCAACCCACCCAACTCACCCAACTCACACAAACCGCCCAACTCACTCAACTCACCCAACTCACCCAACTTACCCAACTCTCCCAACCCAAACAAAACCAACTCACGCAACCCACCCAACTCACCCAATGAACCCAACTCACACAACTAACTCAACTCACCCAACAGAACTCACACATCTCACCAAACTCACCCAACTCACTCAACTCACCCAACTCACCCAACTCACCCAACTCACCCAACTGTCCCAGCCCAACACACCCAACTCACCCAACCCAACTCACCCAATCCAACTCACCCAACTCACCAAACTCACCCAACCCAACTCACCCAACTCACCAAACTCACCCAACCCAACTCACCCAACTCACCCAAATCACGCAATTCACCCAACCCACCCAACCCACTCAACTCACCCAACTCACTCAACACACCCAAGTCACCAACCCAACCCAACCCAACTCACCCAACTCACCCAACTCACACAACCCACCCAACTCACCAAACTCACCCAACCCACCCAACACACCCAAATCACCCAACGCACCCAAGTCACCCAACCCACCCAACTCACCCAACACACCCAACTCACCCAACCCACCCAACTCACCCAACTCACCCAAACCACCCAACTCACTCAACTCATCCAACTCACCCAACTCACCCAACTCACCCAACTCATCCAACCCAACCAAACCCAACTCACTCAACTCACCCAACTCACCCAACCCACCCAACTCACTCAACACAGGCAATTCACCCAACTCACCCAACCCACCCAGCTCACCCAACGCACTCAACTCTCCCAACTCACCCAACACTCCCAACTCACCCAACTCACCCAACTCACCCAACTCTCCCTACCCAACCAAACCCAACTCAGACAACCCACCCAACTCACCCAACTCACCCAACTCACCCAACCCACCCAACTCACCCAACTCACCCAACACACCCAACCCACCCATCTCACCCAACTCACCCAACTCAACCAACCCACCCAACTCACCCAACTCACCCAACCCACCCAACTCACCCAACTCACCCAACACACCCAACCCACCCATCTCACCCAACTCACCCAACCCACCCAACTCACTCAACACACCCAACTCACCCAACCCACCCAGCTCACCCAACCCACCGAACTCACCCAACTCACTCAATACACCCAACTCACCCAACCCACCCAACTCATCCAACACACCCAACACATCCAACACACCCAACACTCCCAACTCACCCAAAACACAAAACTCACCCAACCCACCCACCTCAACCAACTCACCCAACCCACCCAACTCACCCAACCCACCGAACTCACCCAACTCACTCAATATACCCAACTCACCCAGCCCACCCAACTCATCCAACACACCTAACACATCCAACACACCCAACACACACAACACACCCAACACACCCAACTCACCCAATCCACCCAACTCACCCAACTCACCCAACACACCCAAGCCACCCAACTCAACCAACACACCCAACTCACCCAACTCACCAACACACCCAACCCACCCAACTCACCCAACACACCCAACTCACCCAACTCACCAACACACCCAACCCACCCAACTCACCCAACACACCCAACTCACCCAACTCACCGAACTCTCCCAACCCAACCACACCCAACTCACGCAACCCACCCAACCCACCCAACACACCCAACTCTCCCAACCCAACCTAACCCAACTCACTCAACTCACCCAACGCACTCAACTCTTCCAACTCACCCAACTCATCCAACCCAACCAAACCCAACTCACTCAACTCACACAACGCACTCAACTCTCCCAACTCACCCAACACTCCCAACTCACCCAACTCTCCCTACCCAACCAAACCCAACTCAGGCAACCCACCCAACTCACCCAACTCACCCAACTCACCCAACCCACCCAACTCACCCAACTCACCCAACACACCCAACCCACCCATCTCACCCAACTCACCCAACTCAACCAACCCACCCAACTCACCCAACTCACCCAACCCACCCAACCCACCCAACTCACCCAATACACCCAACCCACCCATCTCACCCAACTCAACCAACCCACCCAACTCACTCAACTCACACAACTCACCCAACTCACACAACTCATCCAACCCAACCAAACCCAACTCACTCAACTCACCCAACTCACCCAACTCACCCAACCCACCCAACTCACTCAACACACCCAACTCACCCAGCTAACTGAACCCAACGCAGCCAACTCAGCCAACTCACCCAACTCAACCAACCCACCCAACTCACCCAACCCACCCAACCCACCCAACTCACCCAACCCACCGAACTCACCCAACTCACTCAATACACTAAACTCACCCAACCCACCCAACTCATCCAACACACCCAACTCACTCAACACACCCAACTCACCCAACCCACCCAGCTCACCCAACTAACTGAACCCAACTCAGCCAACTCACCCAACTCAACCAACCCACCCAACTCACCCAACCCACCCAACCCACCCAACTCACCCAACCCACTGAACTCACCCAACTCACTCAATACACTCAACGCACCCAACCCACCCACCTCAACCATCTCACCCAACCCACCCAACTCACCGAACTCACCCAACTCACTCAATACACCCAACATATCCAACACACCCAACACACCCAACTCACCCAACTCACCCAACCCACCCAACTCACCCAACTCACCCAACTCACCCAACCCACCCAACACACCCAACCCAACACACCCAACTCTCCCAACCCAACCTAACACAACTCACTCAACTCACCCAATGCACTCAACTCATCCAACTCACCCAACTCTCCCAACACACCCAACTCACCCAACTCACCCAACCCTCCCAACCCAACCAAACCCAACTCACCCAACGCACCCAACAAACCCAACTCACCCAAGCCACCCAACTCAACCAACACACCCAACTCACCCAACTCACCAACACACCCAACCCACCCAACTCACCCAACACACCCAACTCACCCAACTCACCAACACACCCAACCCACCGAACTCACCCAACACACCCAACTCACCCAACTCACCGAACTCTCCCAACCCAACCACACCCAACTCACGCAACCCACCCAACCCACCCAACACACCCAACTCTCCCAACCCAACCTAACCCAACTCACTCAACTCACCCAACGCACTCAACTCTTCCAACTCACCCAACTCATCCAACCCAACCAAACCCAACTCACTCAACTCACACAACGCACTCAACTCTCCCAACTCACCCAACACTCCCAACTCACCCAACTCTCCCTACCCAACCAAACCCAACTCAGGCAACCCACCCAACTCACCCAACTCACCCAACTCACCCAACCCACCCAACTCACCCAACTCACCCAACACACCCAACCCACCCATCTCACCCAACTCACCCAACTCAACCAACCCACCCAACTCACCCAACTCACCCAACCCACCCAACCCACCCAACTCACCCAATACACCCAACCCACCCATCTCACCCAACTCAACCAACCCACCCAACTCACTCAACTCACACAACTCACCCAACTCACACAACTCATCCAACCCAACCAAACCCAACTCACTCAACTCACCCAACTCACCCAACTCACCCAACCCACCCAACTCACTCAACACACCCAACTCACCCAGCTAACTGAACCCAACGCAGCCAACTCAGCCAACTCACCCAACTCAACCAACCCACCCAACTCACCCAACCCACCCAACCCACCCAACTCACCCAACCCACCGAACTCACCCAACTCACTCAATACACTAAACTCACCCAACCCACCCAACTCATCCAACACACCCAACTCACTCAACACACCCAACTCACCCAACCCACCCAGCTCACCCAACTAACTGAACCCAACTCAGCCAACTCACCCAACTCAACCAACCCACCCAACTCACCCAACCCACCCAACCCACCCAACTCACCCAACCCACTGAACTCACCCAACTCACTCAATACACTCAACGCACCCAACCCACCCACCTCAACCATCTCACCCAACCCACCCAACTCACCGAACTCACCCAACTCACTCAATACACCCAACATATCCAACACACCCAACACACCCAACTCACCCAACTCACCCAACCCACCCAACTCACCCAACTCACCCAACTCACCCAACCCACCCAACACACCCAACCCAACACACCCAACTCTCCCAACCCAACCTAACACAACTCACTCAACTCACCCAATGCACTCAACTCATCCAACTCACCCAACTCTCCCAACACACCCAACTCACCCAACTCACCCAACCCTCCCAACCCAACCAAACCCAACTCACCCAACGCACCCAACAAACCCAACTCACCCAACCCACCCAACTCAACCAACACACCCAACTCACCCAACTCACCAACACACCCAACCCACCCAACTCACCCAACACACCCAACTCACCCAACTCACCAACACACCCAACCCACCCAACTCACCCAACACACCCAACTCACTCAACTCACCGAACTCTCCCAACCCAACCACACCCAACTCACGCAACCCACCCAACCCACCCAACACACCCAACTCTCCCAACCCAACCTAACCCAACTCACTCAACTCACCCAACGCACTCAACTCTTCCAACTCACCCAACTCATCCAACCCAACCAAACCCAACTCACTCAACTCACACAACGCACTCAACTCTCCCAACTCACCCAACACTCCCAACTCACCCAACTCTCCCTACCCAACCAAACCCAACTCAGGCAACCCACCCAACTCACCCAACTCACCCAACTCACCCAACCCACCCAACTCACCCAACTCACCCAACACACCCAACCCACCCATCTCACCCAACTCACCCAACTCAACCAACCCACCCAACTCACCCAACTCACCCAACCCACCCAACCCACCCAACTCACCCAATACACCCAACCCACCCATCTCACCCAACTCAACCAACCCACCCAACTCACTCAACTCACACAACTCACCCAACTCACACAACTCATCCAACCCAACCAAACCCAACTCACTCAACTCACCCAACTCACCCAACTCACCCAACCCACCCAACTCACTCAACACACCCAACTCACCCAGCTAACTGAACCCAACGCAGCCAACTCAGCCAACTCACCCAACTCAACCAACCCACCCAACTCACCCAACCCACCCAACCCACCCAACTCACCCAACCCACCGAACTCACCCAACTCACTCAATACACTAAACTCACCCAACCCACCCAACTCATCCAACACACCCAACTCACTCAACACACCCAACTCACCCAACCCACCCAGCTCACCCAACTAACTGAACCCAACTCAGCCAACTCACCCAACTCAACCAACCCACCCAACTCACCCAACTCACCCAACTCACCCAACTCACCAACACACCCAACCCACCCAACTCACCCAACACACCCAACTCACCCAACTCACCAACACACCCAACTCACCCAACACACCCAACTCACCCAACTCACCGAACTCTCCCAACCCAACCACACCCAACTCACGCAACCCACCCAACCCACCCAACACACCCAACTCTCCCAACCCAACCTAACCCAACTCACTCAACTCACCCAACGCACTCAACTCTTCCAACTCACCCAACTCATCCAACCCAACCAAACCCAACTCACTCAACTCACACAACGCACTCAACTCTCCCAACTCACCCAACACTCCCAACTCACCCAACTCTCCCTACCCAACCAAACCCAACTCAGGCAACCCACCCAACTCACCCAACTCACCCAACTCACCCAACCCACCCAACTCACCCAACTCACCCAACACACCCAACCCACCCATCTCACCCAACTCACCCAACTCAACCAACCCACCCAACTCACCCAACTCACCCAACCCACCCAACCCACCCAACTCACCCAATACACCCAACCCACCCATCTCACCCAACTCAACCAACCCACCCAACTCACTCAACTCACACAACTCACCCAACTCACACAACTCATCCAACCCAACCAAACCCAACTCACTCAACTCACCCAACTCACCCAACTCACCCAACCCACCCAACTCACTCAACACACCCAACTCACCCAGCTAACTGAACCCAACGCAGCCAACTCAGCCAACTCACCCAACTCAACCAACCCACCCAACTCACCCCCAACCCACCCAACCCACCCAACTCACCCAACCCACCGAACTCACCCAACTCACTCAATACACTAAACTCACCCAACCCACCCAACTCATCCAACACACCCAACTCACTCAACACACCCAACTCACCCAACCCACCCAGCTCACCCAACTAACTGAACCCAACTCAGCCAACTCACCCAACTCAACCAACCCACCCAACTCACCCAACTCACCCAACTCACCCAACCCACCCAACACACCCAACCCAACACACCCAACTCTCCCAACCCAACCTAACACAACTCACTCAACTCACCCAATGCACTCAACTCATCCAACTCACCCAACTCTCCCAACACACCCAACTCACCCAACTCACCCAACCCTCCCAACCCAACCAAACCCAACTCACCCAACGCACCCAACAAACCCAACTCACCCAACCCACCCAACTCAACCAACTCACCCAACTCACCCAACAAACCCAATCCACCCATCTCACCCAACTCAACCAACGAACCCAACTCACCCAACTCACCCAACCCACCCAACTCACCCAACTCACACAAACCGCCCAACTCA
This sequence comes from Somniosus microcephalus, assembly GCF_052327205.1. Classification (NCBI taxonomy): domain Eukaryota; kingdom Metazoa; phylum Chordata; class Chondrichthyes; order Squaliformes; family Somniosidae; genus Somniosus; species Somniosus microcephalus. The sequence continues at coordinate 16,101,525 of NC_141018.1, read as the reverse complement.
CTCAACTCACCCAACTCACCCAACTTACCCAACTCACCCAACTCTCCCAACCCAAACAAAACCAACTCACGCAACCCACCCAACTCACCCAATGAACCCAACTCACACAACTAACTCAACTCACCCAACAGAACTCACACATCTCACCAAACTCACACAACTCACTCAACTCACCCAACTCACCCAACTCACCCAACTGTCCCAGCCCAACACACCCAACTCGCCCAACCCAACTCACCCAACTCACCAAACTCACACAACCCAACTCACCCAACTCACCCAACTCACTCAACACACCCAACTCGCCCAAGTCACCAACCCAACCCAACCCAACTCACCCAACTCACCCAACCCAACTCACCCAACTCACCCAACCCACCCAACACACCCAACTCACCAAACTCACCCAACCCACCCAACACACCCAAATCACCCAACCCACCCAAGTCACCCAACCCACCCAACTCACCCAACACACCCAACTCACCCAACCCACCCAACTCAACCAACCCACCGAACTCACCCAACTCACCCAACCCACCCAACTCACCCAACTCACCCAAACCACCCAACTCACTCAACTCATCCAACTCACCCAACTCACCCAACTCACCCAACTCATCCAACCCAAACAAACCCAACTCACTCAACTCACCCAACCCACCCAACTCACTCAACACAGGCAATTCACCCAACTCACCCAACCCACCCAGCTCACCCAACTAACTGAACCCAACTCAGCCAACTCAGCCAACTCAGCCAACTCACCCAACTCAACCAACCCACCCAACTCACCCAACTCACCCAACCTACCCAACTCACCCAACCCACCGAACTCACCCAACTCACTCAATACACCCAACTCACCCAACCCACCCAACTCATCCAACACACCCAACACATCCAACACACCCAACACTCCCAACTCACCCAAAACACAAAACTCACCCAACCCACCCACCTCAACCAACTCACCCAACCCACCCAACTCACCCAACCCACCGAACTCACCCAACTCACTCAATATACCCAACTCACCCAGCCCACCCAACTCATCCAACACACCTAACACATCCAACACATCCAACACACCCAACTCACCCAATCCACCCAACTCACCCAACTCACCCAACACACCCAAGCCACCCAACTCAAACAACACACCCAACTCACCCAACTCACCAACACACCCAACCCACCCAACTCACCCAACACACCCAACTCAACCAACTCACCAACACACCCAACCCACCCAACTCACCCAACACACCCAACACACCCAACTCACCCAACTCACCCAATCCACCCAACTCACCCAACACACCCAAGCCACCCAACTCAACCAACACACCCAACTCACCCAACTCACCAACACACCCAACCCACCCAACTCACCCAACACACCCAACTCACCCAACTCACCAACACACCCAACCCACCCAACTCACCCAACACACCCAACTCACCCAACTCACCGAACTCTCCCAACCCAACCACACCCAACTCACGCAACCCACCCAACCCACCCAACTCTCCCAACCCAACCTAACCCAACTCACTCAACTCACCCAACGCACTCAACTCTTCCAACTCACCCAACACTCCCAACTCACCCAACTCACCCAACTCACCCAACTCTCCCTACCCAACCAAACCCAACTCAGGCAACCCACCCAACTCACCCAACTCACCCAACTCACCCAACTCACCCAACCCACCCAACTCACCCAACTCACCCAACACACCCAACCCACCCATCTCACCCAACTCACCCAACTCAACCAACCCACCCAACTCACCCAACTCACCCAACCCACCCAACTCACCCAACTCACCCAACACACCCAACCTACCCATCTCACCCAACTCACCCAACTCACCCAACCCACCCAACTCACTCAACACACCCAACTCACCCAACCCACCCAGCTCACCCAACCCACCGAACTCACCCAACTCACTCAATACACCCAACTCACCCAACCCACCCAACTCATCCAACACACCCAACACATCCAACACACCCAACACTCCCAACTCACCCAAAACACAAAACTCACCCAACCCACCCACCTCAACCAACTCACCCAACCCACCCAACTCACCCAACCCACCGAACTCACCCAACTCACTCAATATACCCAACTCACCCAGCCCACCCAACTCATCCAACACACCTAATACATCCAACACACCCAACACACCCAACACACCCAACACACCCAACTCACCCAATCCACCCAACTCACCCAACTCACCCAACACACCCAAGCCACCCAACTCAACCAACACACCCAACTCACCCAACTCACCAACACACCCAACCCACCCAACTCACCCAACACACCCAACTCAACCAACTCACCAACACACCCAACCCACCCAACTCACCCAACACACCCAACACACCCAACTCACCCAACTCACCCAATCCACCCAACTCACCCAACACACCCAAGCCACCCAACTCAACCAACACACCCAACTCACCCAACTCACCAACACACCCAACCCACCCAACTCACCCAACACACCCAACTCACCCAACTCACCAACACACCCAACCCACCCAACTCACCCAACACACCTAACTCACCCAACTCACCGAACTCTCCCAACCCAACCACACCCAACTCACGCAACCCACCCAACCCACCCAACACACCCAACTCTCCCAACCCAACCTAACCCAACTCACTCAACTCACCCAATGCACTCAACTCTTCCAACTCACCCAACTCATCCAACCCAACCAAACCCAACTCACTCAACTCACACAACGCACTCAACTCTCCCAACTCACCCAACACTCCCAACTCACCCAACTCACCCAACTCACCCAACTCTCCCTACCCAACCAAACCCAACTCAGGCAACCCACCCAACTCACCCAACTCACCCAACTCACCCAACCCACCCAGCTCACCCAACTCACCCAACACACCCAACCCACCCATCTCACCCAACTCACCCAACTCAACCAACCCACCCAACTCACCCAACTCACCCAACCCACCCAACTCACCCAACTCACCCAACACACCCAACCCACCCATCTCACCCAACTCACCCAACTCACCCAACCCACCCAACTCACTCAACACACCCAACTCACCCAACCCACCCAGCTCAACCAACCCACCGAACTCACCCAACTCACTCAATACACCCAACTCACCCAACCCACCCAACTCATCCAACACACCCAACACATCCAACACACCCAACACTCCCAACTCACCCAAAACACAAAACTCACCCAACCCACCCACCTCAACCAACTCACCCAACCCACCCAACTCACCCAACCCACCGAACTCACCCAACTCACTCAATATACCCAACTCACCCAGCCCACCCAACTCATCCAACACACCTAACACATCCAACACACCCAACACACCCAACACACCCAACACACCCAACTCACCCAATCCACCCAACTCACCCAACTCACCCAACACACCCAAGCCACCCAACTCAACCAACACACCCAACTCACCCAACTCACCAACACACCCAACCCACCCAACTCACCCAACACACCCAACTCACCCAACTCACCAACACACCCAACCCACCCAACTCACCCAACACACCCAACTCACCCAACTCACCGAACTCTCCCAACCCAACCACACCCAACTCACGCAACCCACCCAACCCACCCAACACACCCAACTCTCCCAACCCAACCTAACCCAACTCACTCAACTCACCCAACGCACTCAACTCTTCCAACTCACCCAACTCATCCAACCCAACCAAACCCAACTCACTCAACTCACACAACGCACTCAACTCTCCCAACTCACCCAACACTCCCAACTCACCCAACTCTCCCTACCCAACCAAACCCAACTCAGGCAACCCACCCAACTCACCCAACTCACCCAACTCACCCAACCCACCCAACTCACCCAACTCACCCAACACACCCAACCCACCCATCTCACCCAACTCACCCAACTCAACCAACCCACCCAACTCACCCAACTCACCCAACCCACCCAACTCACCCAATACACCCAACCCACCCATCTCACCCAACTCAACCAACCCACCCAACTCACTCAACTCACACAACTCACCCAACTCACCCAACTCATCCAACCCAACCAAACCCAACTCACTCAACTCACCCAACTCACCCAACTCACCCAACCCACCCAACTCACTCAACACACCCAACTCACCCAACTAACTGAACCCAACGCAGCCAACTCAGCCAACTCACCCAACTCAACCAACCCACCCAACTCACCCAACCCACCCAACCCACCCAACTCACCCAACCCACCGAACTCACCCAACTCACTCAATACACTAAACTCACCCAACCCACCCAACTCATCCAACACACCCAACTCACTCAACACACCCAACTCACCCAACCCACCCAGCTCACCCAACTAACTGAACCCAACTCAGCCAACTCACCCAACTCAACCAACCCACCCAACTCACCCAACCCACCCAACACACCCAACTCACCCAACCCACCGAACTCACCCAACTCACTCAATACACTCAACGCACCCAACCCACCCACCTCAACCATCTCACCCAACCCACCCAACTCACCGAACTCACCCAACTCACTCAATACACCCAACATATCCAACACACCCAACACACCCAACTCACCCAACTCACCCAACCCACCCAGCTCAACCAACCCACCGAACTCACCCAACTCACTCAATACACCCAACTCACCCAACCCACCCAACTCATCCAACACACCCAACACATCCAACACACCCAACACTCCCAACTCACCCAAAACACAAAACTCACCCAACCCACCCACCTCAACCAACTCACCCAACCCACCCAACTCACCCAACCCACCGAACTCACCCAACTCACTCAATATACCCAACTCACCCAGCCCACCCAACTCATCCAACACACCTAACACATCCAACACACCCAACACACCCAACACACCCAACACACCCAACTCACCCAATCCACCCAACTCACCCAACTCACCCAACACACCCAAGCCACCCAACTCAACCAACACACCCAACTCACCCAACTCACCAACACACCCAACCCACCCAACTCACCCAACACACCCAACTCACCCAACTCACCAACACACCCAACCCACCCAACTCACCCAACACACCCAACTCACCCAACTCACCGAACTCTCCCAACCCAACCACACCCAACTCACGCAACCCACCCAACCCACCCAACACACCCAACTCTCCCAACCCAACCTAACCCAACTCACTCAACTCACCCAACGCACTCAACTCTTCCAACTCACCCAACTCATCCAACCCAACCAAACCCAACTCACTCAACTCACACAACGCACTCAACTCTCCCAACTCACCCAACACTCCCAACTCACCCAACTCTCCCTACCCAACCAAACCCAACTCAGGCAACCCACCCAACTCACCCAACTCACCCAACTCACCCAACCCACCCAACTCACCCAACTCACCCAACACACCCAACCCACCCATCTCACCCAACTCACCCAACTCAACCAACCCACCCAACTCACCCAACTCACCCAACCCACCCAACTCACCCAATACACCCAACCCACCCATCTCACCCAACTCAACCAACCCACCCAACTCACTCAACTCACACAACTCACCCAACTCACCCAACTCATCCAACCCAACCAAACCCAACTCACTCAACTCACCCAACTCACCCAACTCACCCAACCCACCCAACTCACTCAACACACCCAACTCACCCAACTAACTGAACCCAACGCAGCCAACTCAGCCAACTCACCCAACTCAACCAACCCACCCAACTCACCCAACCCACCCAACCCACCCAACTCACCCAACCCACCGAACTCACCCAACTCACTCAATACACTAAACTCACCCAACCCACCCAACTCATCCAACACACCCAACTCACTCAACACACCCAACTCACCCAACCCACCCAGCTCACCCAACTAACTGAACCCAACTCAGCCAACTCACCCAACTCAACCAACCCACCCAACTCACCCAACCCACCCAACACACCCAACTCACCCAACCCACCGAACTCACCCAACTCACTCAATACACTCAACGCACCCAACCCACCCACCTCAACCATCTCACCCAACCCACCCAACTCACCGAACTCACCCAACTCACTCAATACACCCAACATATCCAACACACCCAACACACCCAACTCACCCAACTCACCCAACCCACCCAACTCACCCAACTCACCCAACTCACCCAACCCACCCAACACACCCAACCCAACACACCCAACTCTCCCAACCCAACCTAACACAACTCACTCAACTCACCCAATGCACTCAACTCATCCAACTCACCCAACTCTCCCAACACACCCAACTCACCCAACTCACCCAACCCTCCCAACCAAACCAAACCCAACTCACCCAACGCACCCAACAAACCCAACTCACCCAACCCACCCAACTCAACCAACTCACCCAACTCACCCAACAAACCCAATCCACCCATCTCACCCAACTCAACCAACGAACCCAACTCACCCAACTCACCCAACCCACCCAACTCACCCAACTCACACAAACCGCCCAACTCACTCAACTCACCCAACTCACCCAACTTACCCAACTCTCCCAACCCAAACAAAACCAACTCACGCAACCCACCCAACTCACCCAATGAACCCAACTCACACAACTAACTCAACTCACCCAACAGAACTCACACATCTCACCAAACTCACCCAACTCACTCAACTCACCCAACTCACCCAACTCACCCAACTCACCCAACTGTCCCAGCCCAACACACCCAACTCACCCAACCCAACTCACCCAATCCAACTCACCCAACTCACCAAACTCACCCAACCCAACTCACCCAACTCACCAAACTCACCCAACCCAACTCACCCAACTCACCCAAATCACGCAATTCACCCAACCCACCCAACCCACTCAACTCACCCAACTCACTCAACACACCCAAGTCACCAACCCAACCCAACCCAACTCACCCAACTCACCCAACTCACACAACCCACCCAACTCACCAAACTCACCCAACCCACCCAACACACCCAAATCACCCAACGCACCCAAGTCACCCAACCCACCCAACTCACCCAACACACCCAACTCACCCAACCCACCCAACTCACCCAACTCACCCAAACCACCCAACTCACTCAACTCATCCAACTCACCCAACTCACCCAACTCACCCAACTCATCCAACCCAACCAAACCCAACTCACTCAACTCACCCAACTCACCCAACCCACCCAACTCACTCAACACAGGCAATTCACCCAACTCACCCAACCCACCCAGCTCACCCAACGCACTCAACTCATCCAACTCACCCAACTCATCCAACCCAACCAAACCCAACTCACTCAACTCACACAACGCACTCAACTCTCCCAACTCACATATCTCTCCCAACTCACCCAACTCACCCAACTCACCCAACTCACCCAACTCTCCCAACCCAAACAAACCCAACTCACCCAACCCACCCAACTCAGCCAACTTACCCAACTCACTGAACACTCCCAACCCACCCAACTCACCCAACTCACCCAACACACCCAACTCACCCAACCCACCCAGCTCAACAAACTAACTGAACCCAACTCAGCCAACTCAGCCAACTCAGCCAACTCAACCAACAAACCCAACTCACCCAACTCACCCAACCCACCCAACTCACCCAACCCCCCCAACTCACCCAACTCACCCAACCCACCGAACTCACCCAGCTCACTCAACTCACCCACATCACTCAACTCACCCTACTCACCCAACTCAAGAAACCCTACTCACCCAACTCACCCAATCCACCCAACTCACCCAACACATCCAACACACCCAACACTCCCAACTCACCCAAAACACAAAACTCACCCAACCCACCCACCTCAACCAACTCACCCAACCCACCCAACTCACCCAACCCACCGAACTCACCCAACTCACTCAATATACCCAACTCACCCAGCCCACCCAACTCATCCAACACACCTAACACATCCAACACATCCAACACATCCAACACACCCAACTCACCCAATCCACCCAACTCACCCAACTCACCCAACACACCCAAGCCACCCAACTCAACCAACACACCCAACTCACCCAACTCACCAACACACCCAACCCACCCAACTCACCCAACACACCCAACTCAACCAACTCACCAACACACCCAACCCACCCAACTCACCCAACACACCCAACTCACCCAACTCACCCAATCCACCCAACTCACCCAACACACCCAAGCCACCCAACTCAACCAACACACCCAACTCACCCAACTCACCAACACACCCAACCCACCCAACTCACCCAACACACCCAACTCACCCAACTCACCAACACACCCAACCCACCCAACTCACCCAACACACCCAACTCACCCAACTCACCGAACTCTCCCAACCCAACCACACCCAACTCACGCAACCCACCCAACCCACCCAACTCTCCCAACCCAAACTAACCCAACTCACTCAACTCACCCAACGCACTCAACTCTTCCAACTCACCCAACTCATCCAACCCAACCAAACCCAACTCACTCAACTCACACAACGCACTCAACTCTCCCAACTCACCCAACACTCCCAACTCACCCAACTCACCCAACTCTCCCTACCCAACCAAACCCAACTCAGGCAACCCACCCAACTCACCCAACTCACCCAACTCACCCAACTCACCCAACCCACCCAACTCACCCAACACACCCAACCCACCCATCTCACCCAACTCACCCAACTCAACCAACCCACCCAACTCACCCAACTCACCCAACCCACCCAACTCACCCAACTCACCCAACACACCCAACCCACCCATCTCACCCAACTCACCCAACTCACCCAACCCACCCAACTCACTCAACACACCCAACTCACCCAACCCACCCAGCTCACCCAACCCACCGAACTCACCCAACTCACTCAATACACCCAACTCACCCAACCCACCCAACTCATCCAACACACCCAACACATCCAACACACCCAACACTCCCAACTCACCCAAAACACAAAACTCACCCAACCCACCCGCCTCAACCAACTCACCCAACCCACCCAACTCACCCAACCCACCGAACTCACCCAACTCACTCAATATACCCAACTCACCCAGCCCACCCAACTCATCCAACACACCTAACACATCCAACACACCCAACACACCCAACACACCCAACACACCCAACTCACCCAATCCACCCAACTCACCCAACTCACCCAACACACCCAAGCCACCCAACTCAACCAACACACCCAACTCACCCAACTCACCAACGCACCCAACCCACCCAACTCACCCAACACACCCAACTCAACCAACTCACCAACACACCCAACCCACCCAACTCACCCAACACACCCAACTCACCCAACTCACCCAATCCACCCAACTCACCCAACACACCCAAGCCACCCAACTCAACCAACACACCCAACTCACCCAACTCACCAACACACCCAACCCACCCAACTCACCCAACACACCCAACTCACCCAACTCACCAACACACCCAACCCACCCAACTCACCCAACACACCCAACTCACCCAACTCACCGAACTCTCCCAACCCAACCACACCCAACTCACGCAACCCACCCAACCCACCCAACACACCCAACTCTCCCAACCCAACCTAACCCAACTCACTCAACTCACCCAACGCACTCAACTCTTCCAACTCACCCAACTCATCCAACCCAACCAAACCCAACTCACTCAACTCACACAACGCACTCAACTCTCCCAACTCACCCAACACTCCCAACTCACCCAACTCACCCAACTCACCCAACTCTCCCTACCCAACCAAACCCAACTCAGGCAACCCACCCAACTCACCCAACTCACCCAACTCACCCAACTCACCCAACCCACCCAACTCACCCAACTCACCCAACACACCCAACCCACCCATCTCACCCAAACCACCCAACTCAACCAACCCACCCAACTCACCCAACTCACCCAACCCACCCAACCCACCCAACTCACCCAATACACCCAACCCACCCATCTCACCCAACTCAACCAACCCACCCAACTCACTCAACTCACACAACTCACCCAACTCACCCAACCCATCCAACCCAACCAAACCCAACTCACTCAACTCACCCAACTCACCCAACCCACCCAACTCACTCAACACACCCAACTCACCCAACTAACTGAACCCAACGCAGCCAACTCAGCCAACTCACCCAACTCAACCAACCCACCCAACTCACCCAACCCACCCAACCCACCCAACTCACCCAACCCATCGAACTCACCCAACTCACTCAATACACTCAACGCACCCAACCCACCCACCTCAACCATCTCACCCAACCCACCCAACTCACCGAACTCACCCAACTCACTCAATACACCCAACATATCCAACACACCCAACACACCCAACTCACCCAACTCACCCAACCCACCCAACTCACCCAACTCACCCAACTCACCCAACCCACCCAACACACCCAACCCAACACACCCAACTCTCCCAACCCAACCTAACACAACTCACTCAACTCACCCAATGCACTCAACTCATCCAACTCACCCAACTCTCCCAACACACCCAACTCACCCAACTCACCCAACCCTCCCAACCCAACCAAACCCAACTCACCCAACGCACCCAACAAACCCAACTCACCCAACCCACCCAACTCAACCAACTCACCCAACTCACCCAACAAACCCAATCCACCCATCTCACCCAACTCAACCAACGAACCCAACTCACCCAACTCACCCAACCCACCCAACTCACCCAACTCACACAAACCGCCCAACTCACTCAACTCACCCAACTCACCCAACTTACCCAACTCACCCAACTCTCCCAACCAAAACAAAACCAACTCACGCAACCCACCCAACTCACCCAATGAACCCAACTCACACAACTAACTCAACTCACCCAACAGAACTCACACATCTCACCAAACTCACACAACTCACTCAACTCACCCAACTCACCCAACTCACCCAACTCACCCAACTCACCCAACTGTCCCAGCCCAACACACCCAACTCACCCAACCCAACTCACCCAACCCAACTCACCCAACTCACCAAACCCAACTCACCCAACTCACCAAACTCACCCAACCCAACTCACCCAACTCACCCAAATCACGCAATTCACCCAACCCACCCAACCCACTCAACTCACCCAACTCACTCAACACACCCAAGTCACCAACCCAACCCAACCCAACTCACCCAACTCACCCAACTCACACAACCCACCCAACTCACCAAACTCACCCAACCCACCCAACACACCCAAATCACCCAACGCACCCAAGTCACCCAACCCACCCAACTCACCCAACACACCCAACTCACCCAACCCACCCAACTCACCCAACTCACCCAAACCACCCAACTCACTCAACTCATCCAACTCACCCAACTCACCCAACTCACCCAACTCATCCAACCCAACCAAACCCAACTCACTCAACTCACCCAACTCACCCAACCCACCCAACTCACTCAACACAGGCAATTCACCCAACTCACCCAACCCACCAGCTCACCCAACGCACTCAACTCATCCAACTCACCCAACTCATCCAACCCAACCAAACCCAACTCACTCAACTCACACAACGCACTCAACTCTCCCAACTCACATATCTCTCCCAACTCACCCAACTCACCCAACTCACCCAACTCACCCAACCCAACCAAACCCAACTCACCCAACCCACCCAACTCAGCCAACTTACCCAACTCACTGAACACTCCCAACCCACCCAACTCACCCAACTCACCCAACACACCCAACTCACCCAACCCACCCAGCTCAACAAACTAACTGAACCCAACTCAGCCAACTCAGCTAACTCAGCCAACTCAACCAACAAACCCAACTCACCCAACTCACCCAACCCACCCAACTCACCCAACCCCCCCAACTCACCCAACTCACCCAACCCACCGAACTCACCCAGCTCACTCAACTCACCCACATCACTCAACTCACCCTACTCACCCAACTCAAGAAACCCTACTCACCCAACTCACCCAATCCACCCAACTCACTCAACACACCCAACTCACCCAACCCACCCAGCTCACCCAACTAACTCAACCCAACTCAGTCAACTCAGCCAACTCACCCAACCCACCCAACTCACCCAACTCACCCAACTCACCCAACTCACCCACCCAACTCACCCAACCCAACTCACTCAACTCACCCAACCCACCAACTCACCCAACTCACCCAACTCACCCAACCAACCAACTCACACAACTCACCCAACTCACCCAACCCACCCAACCCACCCAACTCACCCAACACACGAAACGCAACTCACCCAACTCAGCCAACCCACCCAACCCACCCAACTCACCCAACCCAAATCACCCAAAAAACCCAACACAACCAACTCACCCAACCCACCCAACCCACCCAACCCACCGAACTCACCCAACACATCCAACCCACCCAACTCACGCAACTCACCCAACCCACCCAACTCACCCAACGCACCCAACTCACCCAGCCCACCCAACACACCCAACCCAACATACCCAACTCTCCCAACCCAACCTAACACAACTCACTCAACTCACCCAACGCACTCAACTCATTCAACTCACCCAACTCATCCAACCCAACCAAACCCAACTCACTCAACTCACACAACGCACTCAATTCTCCGAACTCACCCAACTCTCCCAACTCACACAACACACCCAACAAACCCAACTCACCCAACCCACCCAACTCAACCAATTCACCCAACTCACCCAACACACCCATCTCACCCAACTCACCCAACTCAACCAACCCACCCAACTCACCCAACTCACCCAACCCACCCAACTCACCCAACTCACCCAAACCACCCAACTCACTCAACTCACCCAACTCACCCAACTCATTCAACCCAACCAAACCCAACTCACTCAACTCATACAACGCACTCATCTCTACCAACTCACAGAACCCTCCCAACTCACCCAACTTACCCAACTCATCCAACTCATTCACCCCAACCAAACCCAACTCACTCAACTCATACAACGCACTCAACTCCACTAACTCAACCAACCCACCCAACTCACCCAACCCACCCAACCCACCCAACTCACCGAACTCACCCAACTCACTCAATACACACAACTCACCCAACCCACCCACCTCAACCATCTCACCCAACCCACCCAACTCACCCAACCCACCGAACTCACCCAACTCACTCAATACGCCCAAGACATCCAACACACCCAACACACCCAACTCACCCAACTCACCCAACCCACCCAACTCACCCAACTCACCCAACTCACCCAAACCACCCAACACACCCAATCCAACACACCCAACTCTCCCAACCCAACCTAACCCAACTCACACAACTCACCCAACACACTCAACTCATCCAACTCACCCAACTCATCCAACCCAACCAAACCCAACTCACTCAACTCACACAACGCACTCAACTCTCCCAACTCACCCATCTCTCCCAAGTCACCCAACTCACCCAACTCTCCCAACCCAACCAAACCCAACTCACCCAACCCACCCAACTCAGCCAACTTACCCAACTCACTGAACACTCCCAACCCACCCAACTCACCCAACACACCCAACTCACCCAACCCCCCCAACTCACCCAACTCACCCAACCCACCGAACTCACCCAGCTCACTCAACTCACCCACCTCACTCAACTCACCCTACTCACCCAACTCAAGAAACCCTACTCACCCAACTCACCCAATCCACCCAACTCACTCAACACACCCAACTCACCAAACTCACCCAACCCACCCAACACACCCAAACCACCCAACGCACCCAAGTCACCCAACCCACCCAACTCAACCAACCCACCGAACTCACCCAACTCACCCAACCCACCCAACTCACCCAACTCACCCAAACCACCCAACTCACTCAACTCATCCAACTCACCCAACTCATCCAACCCAACCAAACCCAAATCACTCAACTCACCCAACTCACCCAACTCACTCAACACAGGCAATTCACCCAACCCACCCAACCCACCCAGCTCACCCAACTAACTGAACCCAACTCAGCCAACTCACCCAACTCAACCAACTCACCCAACTCACCCAACTCACCCAACCGACCCAACTCACCCAACCCACCGAACTCACCCAACTCACTCAATACACCCAACTCACCCAACCCACCCAACTCATCCAACACACCCAACACATCCAACACACCCAACACACCCAACTCACCCAACTCACCCAATCCACCCAACACACCCAACACACCCAACTCACCCAACACACCCAAATCACCCAACTCACCCAACTCACCAACACACCCAACCCACCCAACCCATCCAACACACCCAACTCACCAAACTCTCCCAACCCAACCACACCCAACTCACGCAACCCACCCAACCCACTCAACACACCCAACTCTCCCAACCCAACCTAACCCAACTCACTCAACTCACCCAATGCACTCAACTCATCCAACTCACACAACTCATCCAAACCAACCAAACCCAACTCACTCAACTCACACAACGCACTCAACTCTCCCAACTCACCCAACTCTCCCAACTCACCCACCCAACTCACCCAACCCAACTCACTCAACTCACCCAACCCACCAACTCACCCAACTCACCCAACTCACCCAACCAACCAACTCACCCAACTCACCCAACTCACCCAACCCACCCAACTCACCCAACACACGAAACGCAACTCACCCAACTCACCCGACCCACCCAACCCACCCAACTCACCCAACTCACCCAACTCACCCAACCCAAATCACCCAAAAAACCCAACACAACCAACTCACCCAACCCACCCAACCCACCCAACTCACCCAACACATCCAACCCACCCAACTCACGCAACCCACCCAACCCACCCAACTCACCCAACTCACCCAACACACCCAACCCAACATACCCAACTCTCCCAACCCAACCTAACACAACTCACTCAACTCACCCAACGCACTCAACTCATCCAACTCACCCAACTCATTCAACCCAACCAAACCCAACTCACTCAACTCACACAACGCACTCAACTCTCCCAACTCACCCATCTCTCCCAAGTCACCCAACTCACCCAACTCTCCCAACCCAACCAAACCCAACTCACCCAACCCACCCAACTCAGCCAACTTACCCAACTCACTGAACACTCCCAACCCACCCAACTCACCCAACTCACCCAACACACCCAACTCACCCAACTCAACCAACCCACCCAACTCACCCAACCCACCCAACCCCCCCAACTCACCCAACTCACCCAACCCACCAAACTCATCCAGCTCACTCAACTCACCCACCTCACTCAACTCACCCTACTCACCCAACTCAAGAAACCCTACTCACCCAACTCACCCAATCCACCCAACTCACTCAACACACCCAACTCACCCAACTCACCCAACCCACCCAGCTCACCCAACTAACTCAACCCAACTCACCCAACTCACCCAACCCAACTCACTCAACTCACCCAACCCACCAACTCACCCAACTCACCCAACTCACCCAACCAACCAACTCACCCAACTCACCCAACTCACCCAACTCACCCAACACATGAAACGCAACTCACCCAACTCACCCAACCAACCCAACCCACCCAACCCACCCAACTCACCCAACTCACCCAACCCACCCAACTCACCCAACCCAAATCACCCAAAAAACCCAACACAACCAACTCACCCAACCCACCCAACCCACCCAACCCACCCAACACACCCAACTCACCCAACCCAAATCACCCAAAAAACCCAACACAACCAACACACCCAACTCACCAAACTCACCCAACTCACCCCACCCACCCAACACACCCAACCCAACATACCCAACTCTCCCAACCCAACCTAACACAACTCACTCAACTCACCCAACGCACTCAACTCATCCAACTCACCCAACTCATCCAACCCAACCAAACCCAACTCACTCTACTCACACAACGCACTCAATTCTCCGAACTCACCCAACTCTCCCAACTCACCCAACACACCCAACAAACCCAACTCACCCAACCCACCCAACTCAACGAACTCACCCCACTCACCCAACACACCCAACCCACCCATCTCACCCAACTCACCCAACTCAACCAACCCACCCAACTCACCCAACTCACCCAACCCACCCAACTCACTCAGCTCACCCAACTCACCCAACTCATTCAACCCAACCAAACCCAGCTCACTCAACTCATTCAACCCAACCAAACCCAGCTCACTCAACTCATACAACGCACTCAACTCTACCAACTCACACAACTCTCCCAACTCACCCAACATACCCAACTCACCCAACTCTCCCAACCTAACCAAAACCAACTCACGCAACCCACCCAACTCACCCAACTCACCCAACTCACCCAACTCACCCAACACAACTCACACATCTCACCAAACTCACACAACTCACTCAACTCACACAACTCACCCAACTCACCCAACTGTCCCAGCCCAACACACCCAACTCACCCAACCCAACTCACCCAACTCACCTAACTCCCCCAACCCAACTCACCCAAATCACGCAATTCACCCAACCCACCCAACCCACTCAACTCACCCAACTCACTCAACACACCCAACACACCCAACTCACCAAACTCACCCAACCCACCCAACACACCCAAATCACCCAACGCACCCAAGTCACCCAACCCACCCAACTCAACCAACCCACCGAACTCACCCAACTCACCCAACCCACCCAACTCAGCCAACTCACCCAAACCACCCAACTCACTCAACTCATCCAACTCACCCAACTCACCCAACTCATCCAACCCAACCAAACCCAACTCACTCAACTCACCCAACTCACCCAACTCACTCAACACAGGCAATTCACCCAACCCACCCAACCCACCCAGCTCACCCAACTAACTGAACCCAACTCAGCCAACTCAGCCAACCCACCCAACTCACCCAACTCACCCAACCGACCCAACTCACCCAACCCACCGAACTCACCCAATACACCCAACTCACCCAAACCACCCAACTCATCCAACACACCCAACACATCCAACACACCCAACACTCCCAACTCACCCAAAACACAAAACTCACCCAACCCACCCACCTCAACCAACTCACCCAACCCACCGAACTCACCCAACCCACCGAACTCACCCAACTCACTCAATACACCCAACTCACCCAGCCCACCGAACTCATCCAACACACCCAACACACCCAACTCACCCAACTCACCCAATCCACCCAACACACCCAACCCACCCAACTCACCCAACACACCCAACTCACCCAACTCACCCAACTCACCAACACACCCAACCCACCCAACTCATCCAACACACCCAACTCACCAAACTCTCCCAACCCAACCACACCCAACTCACGCAACCCACCCAACCCACCCAACACACCCAACTCTCCCAACTCTCCCAACCCAACCTAACCCAACTCACTCAACTCACCCAATGCACTCAACTCATCCAACTCACACAACTCATCCAACCCAACCAAACCCAACTCACTCAACTCACACAACGCACTCAACTCTCCTAACTCACCCAACTCTCCCAACTCACCCAACTCACCCAACTCACCCAACTCTCCCTACCCAACCAGACCCAACTCACGCAACCCACCCAACTCACCCAACTCACCCAACCCACCCAACTCACCCAACTCACCCAACTCACCCAACACACCCAACCCACCCATCTCACCCAACTCACCCAACTCAACCAACCCACCCAACTCACCCAACTCACCCAACCCACCCAACTCACCCAACTCACCCAACTCACCCAACACACCCAACCCACCCATCTCACCCAACTCACCCAACTCAACCAATCCACCCAACTCACAAAACTCACACAACTCACCCAACCCACCCAACTCACTCAACTCACACAACTCACCCAACTCATCCAACCCAACCAAACCCAACTCACTCAACTCACCCAACTCACCCAAGTCACCCAACCCACCCAACTCACTCAACACACCCAACTCACCCAACCCACCCAGCTCACCCAACTAACTGAACCCAACTCAGCCAACTGACCCAACTCAACCAACTCAACCAACCCACCCAACTCACCCACCCCACCCAACCCACCCAACTCACCCAACCCACCGAAATCACCCAACTCACTCAATACACTCAACTCACCCAACCCACCCAACCCATCCAACACACCCAACTCACTCAACACACCCAACTCACCCAACCCACCCAGCTCACCCAACTAACTGAACCCAACTCAGCCAACTCAGCCAACCCACCCAACTCAACCAACCCACCCAACCCACCCAACTCACCCAACCCACCGAACTCACCCAACTCACTCAATACACTCAACTCACCCAACCCACCCACCTCAACCATCTCACCCAAACCCACCCAACTCACCCAACCCACCGAACTCACCCAACTCACTCAATACACCCAACACATCCAACACACCCAACACACCCAACTCCACCCCAACTCACCCAACCCACCCAACTCACCCAACTCACCCAACTCACCCAACTCACCCAAACCACCCAACACACCCAACCCAACACACCCAACTCTCCCAACCCAACCTAACCCAACTCACACAACTCACCCAACGCACTCAACTCATCCAACTCACCCAACTCATCCAACCCAACCAAACCCAACTCACTCAACTCACACAACGCACTCAACTCTCCCAACTCACCCATCTCTCCAACTCACCCAACTCACCCAACTCTCCCAACCCAACCAAACCCAACTCACCCAACCCACCCAACTCAGCCAACTTACCCAACTCACTGAACACTCCAACCCACCCAACTCACCCAACTCACCCAACACTCCCAACTCACCCAACCCACCCAGCTCAACAAACTAACTGAACCCAACTCAGCCAACTCAGCCAACTCCCCGCCAACTCAACCAACCCACCCAACTCACCCAACTCACCCAACCCACCCAACTCACCCAACCCACCCAACCCCCCCAACTCACCCAACTCACCCAACCCACCGAACTCACCCAGCTCACTCAACTCACCCACCTCACTCAACTCACCCTACTCACCCAACTCACCCAATCCACCCAACTCACTCAACACACCCAACTCACCCAACTCACCCAACCCACCCAGCTCACCCAACTAACTCAACCCAACTCAGTCAACTCAGCCAACTCACCCAACTCACCCAACTCACCCAACTCACCCAACTCACCCACCCAACTCACCCAACTCACCCAACCCAACTCACTCAACTCACCCAACCCACCAACTCACCAACTCACCCAACTCACCCAACCAACCAACTCACCCAACTCACCAACTCACCCAACCCACGCAACTCACCCAACACACGAAACGCAACTCACCCAACTCACCCAACCAACCCAACCCACCCAACTCACCCAACTCACCCAACCCACCCAACTCACCCAACCGAAATCACCCAAAAACCCAACACAACCAACTCACTCAACCCACCCAACCCACCCAACACACCCAACTCACCCAATGCAACTCACCCAACACACCCAACCCACCGAACTCACACAACTCACCCAACTCACCCAACTCACCCAACCAACCAACTCACCCAACTCTCCCAACTCACCCAACCCACCCAACTCACCCAACACACGAAACGCAACTCACCCAACTCACCCAACCCACCCAACCCACCCAACCCACCCAAATCACCCAACTCACCCAACCCACCCAACTCACCCAACCCAAATCACCCAAAAAACCCAACACAACCAACTCACCCAACCCACCCAACCCACCCAACTCACCCAACTCACCTAACTCACCCAACCCACCCAACACACCCAACCCAACTCTCCCAACCCAACCTAACACAACTCACTCAACTCACCCAACGCACTCAACTCATCCAACTCACCCAACTCATCCAACCCAACCAAACCCAACTCACTCAACTCACACAACGCACTCAATTCTCCGAACTCACCCAACTCTCCCAACTCACCCAACACACCCAACTCACCCAACTCAACCAACCCACCCAACTCACCCAACTCACCCAAACCACCCAACTCACTCAACTCACCCAACTCACCCAACTGATTCAACCCAACCAAACCCAACTCACTCAACTCATACAATGCACTCAACTCTACCAACTCACACAACTCTCCCAACTCATCCAACTTACCCAACTCAGCCAACTCTCCCAACCCAACCAAAACCAACTCATGCAACCCACCCAACTCACCCAACTCACCCAACTCACTCAACTCACCCAACACAACTCACACATCTCACCAAACTCACACAACTCACTCAACTCACCCAACTCACCAAACTCACCCAACTGTCCCAGCCCAACACACCCAACTCACCCATCCCAACTCACCCAACTCACCTAACACACCCAACCCAACTCACCCAACTCACCCAAATCACGCAATTCACCCAACCCACCCAAACCAATCAACTCACCCAACTCACTCAACACACCCAACTCGCCCAACTCACCAACCCAACCCAACCCAACTCACACAACACACCCAACTCACCCAACTCTCCCAACTCACCCAACTCACCCAACCCAACTCACCCAACTCACCCAACTCACCCAACCCACCCAACACACCCAACTCACCCAACCCACCCAACACACCCAAATCACCCAACCCACCCAAGTCACCCAACCCACCCAACTCACCCAACACACCCAACTCACCCAACCCACCCAACTCAACCAACTCACCCAATTCACCCAACTCAACCAACCTACCCAACTCACCCAACTCACCCAACCCACCCAACTCACCCAACTCACTCAATACACCCAACTCACCCAACCCACCCAACTCATCCAACCCACCCAACACACCCAACTCACCCAACTCACCCAACCCACCCAACACACCCAAATCACCCAACCCACCCAAGTCACCCAACCCACCCAACTCACCCAACACACCCAACTCACCCAACCCACCCAACTCAACCAACTCACCCAACCTACCCAACTCACCCAACACACCTAACTCACCCAACTCACCCAACTCACCCAACCCACCCACAACACCCAGCCCAACACAACCAACTCTCCCAACCCAACCTAACCCAACTCACTCAACTCACTCAACTCATCCAACTCACCCAACTCACCCAACTCACCCAACTCACCAAACCCAACCAAACCCAACTCACTCAACTCACACAATGCACTCAACTCTCCGAACTCACCCAACTCTCCCAACTCACCCAACTCACCCAACTCACCCAACTCTCCCAACCCAAGCAAACCCAACTCACCCAACGCACCCAACGAACCCAACTCACCCAACTCAACCAACCCACCCAACTCACCCAACCCACCCAACTCACCCAAACCACCCAACTCACTCAACTCACCCAACTCACCCAACTCATTCAAGCCAACCAAACCCAACTTACCCAACTCACCCAACTCACCCAACACACCCAACACACCCAACTCACCCAACCCACCCAACTCACCCAATACACCCAACACATCCAACACACCCAACTCACCGAACTCACCGAACTCACCCAACTCACTCAACTCACCCAGCTCAACAAACCCAACTCACCCAACTCACCCAACTCATTCAACACACCCAACTCACCAAAATCACCCAACCCACCCAGCTCACCCAACTAACTCAACCCAACTCAGCCAACTCACCCAACTGAACCAACCCACCCAACTCACCCAACTCACCCAACTCACCCAACACACCCAACTCACCCACCCAACTCACGCAACCCAACTCACCCAACTCACCCAACCCACCAAGTCACCCAGCTCACCCAACTCACCCAACCCAACACACCCAACTCACCCAACCCACCAACTCACCCAACTCACTCAACTCACCAAACACACCCAACCCACCCAACCCACCCAACTCACCCAACACACCCAACTCACGAAACGCAACTCACCCAACTCACCCAACCCACCCAACCCACCCAACCCACCCAACTCACCCAACCTACCCAACCCGACTCACCCAACACACCCAACTCACCCAACTCACCCAACCGAAATCAGCCAAAAAACCCAACCCACCCAACACACCCAACTCACCCAACTCACCCAATGCAACTCACCCGACACACCCAACCCACTTAAACCCACCCAACCCACCCAACACACCCAACTCACCCAACCCACCCAACTCATCCAACTCACCCAACCCAACTCACCCAACACACCTAACCCACCCAACTCACCCAACTCACCCAACTCAGCCAACTCACCCAACACACCCAACTCATCCAACTCAGCCAACTCACCCAACCCAAGTCACCCAACACACCCAACCCAACCAACTCACCCAACCCAACACACCCAACTCACCCAACTCAACTCACCCAATGCACCCAACCCACACACCAGACCCAACACACCCAACTCACCCAACTCACCCAACACACGCAAACCACTCAACTCACCCAACTCACCCAACTCACACAACTCACCCAACTCACCCAACCCACCCAACCCACCCAACTCACCCAACTCACCCAACCCAACACACCCAACTCACCCAACTCACCCAACCCACCCAACACACCCACTCACCCAACACACCCAAACCACTCAACTCGCCCAACTCACCCACCTCACCCAACTCACCCAACTCACCCAACCCACCCAACACACCCAACCCACCCAACTCACCCAAACCACCCAACTCACCCAAGCCAACTCACACAACTCATCCAACCCAACACACCCAACTCACCCAAATTACCCAACTCACCAAACTTAGCCAACTCAGCCAACGCACCCAACCCACCCAACTCACCCAACCCACCGAACTCTCCCAACTCATCCAACTTACCCAACCCACCAAACCCAACTCACCCAACTCACACAACTCACCCAACTCACCCAACCCACCCAACTCACCCAACTCACCCAACTCACCCAACCCAACACACCCAACTCACCCAACTCACCCAACCCACCCAACACACACCACTCACCCAACACACCCAAACCACTCAACTCGCCCAACTCACCCACCTCACCCAACTCACCCAACTCACCCAACTCACCCAACCCACCCAACTCACCCAACCCACCCAACTCACCCAAACCACCCAACCCACCCAACACACCCAACCCAACATACCCAACTCTCCCAACCCAACCTAACACAACTCACTCAACACACCCAACGCACTCAACTCATCCAACTCACCCAACTCATCCAACCCAACCAAACCCAACTCACTCAACTCACACAACGCACTCAATTCTCCGAACTCACCCAACTCACCCAACACACCCAACAAACCCAACTCACCCAACACACCCAACTCAATCAACTCACCCAACTCACCCAACACACCCAACCCACCCATCTCACCCAACTCACCCAACGCAACCAACCTACCCAACTCACCCAACTCACCCAACCCACCCAACTCACCCAAACCACCCAACTCACTCAACTCACCCAACTCACCCAACTCATTCAACCCCACCAAACCCAACTCACTCAACTCATACAACGCACTCAACTCTACCAACTCACACAACTCTCCCAACTCACCCAACTTACCCAACCCACCCAACACTCCCAACTCAACCAAAACCAACTCACGCAACCCACCCAACTCACCCAACCCACCGAGCTCACCCAACTAACTGAACCCAACTCAGCCAACTCAGCCAACTCAACCAACCCACCGAACTCACCCAACCCACCCAACCCACCCAACTCACCCAACCCACCGAACTCACCCAACTCACTCAATACACTCAACTCACCCAACCCACCCACCTCAACCATCTCACCCAACTCACCCAACTCTCCCAACCCAAGCAAACCCAACTCACCCAACCCACCCAACTCAGCCAACTTACCCAACTCACTGAACACTCCCAACCCACCCAACTCACCCAACTCACCCAACACACCCAACTCACCCAACTCACCCAACCCACCCAGCTCAACAAACTAACTGAACCCAACTCAGCCAACTCAGCCAACTCAACCAACCCACCCAACTCCCCAACTCACCCAACCCACCCAACTCACCCAACCCACCCAACCCCCCCAACTCACCCAACTCACCCAACCCACCGAACTCACCCAGCTCACTCAACTCACCCACCTCACTCAACTCACCCTACTCACCCAACTCACCCAATCCACCCAACTCACTCAACACACCCAACTCACCCAACTCACCCAACCCACCCAGCTCACCCAACTAACTCAACCCAACTCAGTCAACTCAGCCAACTCACCCAACTCACCCACCCAACTCACCCAACTCACCCAACCCAACTCACTCAACTCACCCAACCCACCAACTCACCAACTCACCCAACTCACCCAACCAACCAACTCACCCAACTCACCCAACTCACCCAACCCACGCAACTCACCCAACACACGAAACGCAACTCACCCAACTCACCCAACCAACCCAACCCACCCAACCCACCCAACTCACCCAACCCACCCAACTCACCCAACCCAAATCACCCAAAAAACCCAACATAACCAACTCACTCAACCCACCCAACCCACCCAACCCACCCAACTCACCCAACACACCCAACTCACCCAACTCACCCAACCGAAATCACCCAAAAAACCCAACACAACCAACACACCCAACTTACCAAACTCACGCAACACACCCAACTCACCCAATGCAACTCACCCAACACACCCAACCCACCGAACTCACCCAACTCACCCAACTCACCCAACTCACCCAACCAACTCACCCAACTCTCCCAACTCACCCAACCCACCCAACTCACCCAACACACGAAACGCAACTCACCCAACTCACCCAACCCACCCAACCCACCCAACCAACCCAAATCACCCAACTCACCCAACCCACCCAACTCACCCAACCCAAATCACCCAAAAAATCCAACACAACCAACTCACCCAACCCACCCAACCCACCCAACTCACCCAACTCACCTAACTCACCCAACCCACCCAACACACCCAACCCAACATACCCAACTCTCCCAACCCAACCTAACACAACTCACTCAACTCACCCAACGCACTCAACTCATCCAACTCACCCAACTCATCCAACCCAACCAAACCCAACTCACTCAACTCACACAACGCACTCAATTCTCCGAACTCAACCAACTCTCCCAACTCACCCAACACACCCAACAAACCCAACTCACCCAACCCACCCAACTCAACCAACTCAACCAACTCACCCAACTCACCCAACACACCCAACCCACCCATCTCACCCAACTCACCCAACTCAACCAACCCACCCAACTCACCCAACTCACCCAACCCACCCAACTCACCCAACTCACCCAAACCACCCAACTCACTCAACTCACCCAACTCACCCAACTCATTCAAGCCAACCAAACCCAACTTACCCAACTCATCCAACTCACCCAACACACCCAACACACCCAACTCACCCAACCCACCCAACTCACCCAATACACCCAACACATCCAACACACCCAACTCACCGAACTCCCCCAACTCCCCCACCTCACTCAACTCACCCAGCTCAACAAACCCAACTCACCCAACTCACCCAACTCATTCAACACACCCAACTCACCAAAATCACCCAACCCACCCAGCTCACCCAACTAACTCAACCCAACTCAGCCAACTCACCCAACTGAACCAACCCACCCAACTCACCCAACTCACCCAACTCACCCAACACACCCAACTCACCCACCCAACTCACGCAACCCAACACACCCAACTCACCCAACCCACCAACTCACCCAACTCACTCAACTCACCAAACACACCCAACCCACCCAACCCACCCAACTCACCCAACACACCCAACTCACGAAACGCAACTCACCCAACTCACCCAACCCACCCAACCCACCCAACTCACCCAACCTACCCAACCCGACTCACCCAACACACCCAACTCACCCAACTCACCCAACCGAAATCAGCCAAAAAACCCAACCCACCCAACACACCCAACTCACCCAACTCACCCAATGCAACTCACCCGACACACCCAACCCACTTAAACCCACCCAACCCACCCAACACACCCAACTCACCCAACCCACCCAACTCATCCAACTCACCCAACCCAACTCACCCAACACACCTAACCCACCCAACTCACCCAACTCACCCAACTCAGCCAACTCACCCAACACACCCAACTCATCCAACTCAGCCAACTCACCCAACCCAAGTCACCCAACACACCCAACCCACCCAACTCACCCAACCCAACACACCCAACTCACCCAACTCAACTCACCCAATGCACCCAACCCACACACCAGACCCAACACACCCAACTCACCCAACTCACCCAACACACGCAAACCACTCAACTCACCCAACTCACCCAACTCACCCAACCCACCCAACCCACCCAACTCACCCAACTCACCCAACCCAACACACCCAACTCACCCAACTCACCCAACCCACCCAACACACCCCACTCACCCAACACACCCAAACCACTCAACTCGCCCAACTCACCCACCTCACCCAACTCACCCAACTCACCCAACCCACCCAACTCACCCAACCCACCCAACTCACCCAAACCACCCAACTCACCCAACTCACCCAAGCCAACTCACACAACTCATCCAACCCAACACACCCAACTCACCCAAATTACCCAACTCACCAAACTTAGCCAACTCAGCCAACGCACCCAACCCACCCAACTCACCCAACCCACCGAACTCTCCCAACTCATCCAACTTACCCAACCCACCAAACCCAACTCACCCAACTCACACAACTCACCCAACTCACCCAACCCACCCAACTCACCCAACACACCCAAACCACTCAACTCGCCCAACTCACCCACCTCACCCAACTCACCCAACTCACCCAACCCACCCAACTCACCCAACCCACCCAACTCACCCAAACCACCCAACCCACCCAACACACCCAACCCAACATACCCAACTCTCCCAACCCAACCTAACACAACTCACTCAACTCACCCAACGCACTCAACTCATCCAACTCACCCAACTCATCCAACCCAACCAAACCCAACTCACTCAACTCACACAATTCTCCGAACTCACCCAACTCTCCCAACTCACCCAACGCACCCAACAAACCCAACTCACCCAACCCACCCAACTCAATCAACTCACCCAACTCACCCAACACACCCAACCCACCCATCTCACCCAACTCACCCAACGCAACCAACCTACCCAACTCACCCAACTCACCCAA
This sequence comes from Somniosus microcephalus, assembly GCF_052327205.1. NCBI lineage: Eukaryota > Metazoa > Chordata > Chondrichthyes > Squaliformes > Somniosidae > Somniosus > Somniosus microcephalus. The sequence goes on along the minus strand of NC_141018.1, from coordinate 16,074,251 downwards.
CCCACCCAACTCACCCAAACCACCCAACTCACTCAACTCACCCAACTCATTCAACCCCACCAAACCCAACTCACTCAACTCTTACAACGCACTCAACTCTACCAACTCACACAACTCTCCCAACTCACCCAACTTACCCAACCCACCCAACTCTCCCAACCCAACCAAAACCAACTCACGCAACCCACCCAACTCACCCAACCCACCGAGCTCACCCAACTAACTGAACCCAACTCAGCCAACTCAGCCAACTCACCCAACCCAACCAACCCACCGAACTCACCCAACCCACCCAACCCACCCAACTCACCCAACCCACCAAACTCACCCAACTCACTCAATACACTCAACTCACCCAACCCACCCACCTCAACCATCTCACCCAACTCACCCAACTCTCCCAACCCAAGCAAACCCAACTCACCCAACCCACCCAACTCAGCCAACTTACCCAACTCACTGAACACTCCCAACCCACCCAACTCACCCAACTCACCCAACACACCCAACTCACCCAACTCACCCAACCCACCCAGCTCAACAAACTAACTGAACCCAACTGAGCCAACTCAGCCAAATCAGCCAACTCAACCAACCCACCCAACTCACCCAACCCACCCAACTCACCCAACCCACCCAACCCCCCCAACTCACCCAACTCACCCAACCCACCGAACTCACCCAGCTCACTCAACTCACCCACCTCACTCAACTCACCCTACTCACCCAACTCACCCAATCCACCCAACTCACTCAACACACCCAACTCACCCAACTCACCCAACCCACCCAGCTCACCCAACTAACTCAACCCAACTCACTCAACTCACCCAACCCACCAACTCACCAACTCACCCAACTCACCCAACCAACCAACTCACCCAACTCACCCAACTCACCCAACTCACCCAACTCACCCACCCAACTCACCCAACTCACCCAACCCAACTCACTCAACTCACCCAACCCACCAACTCACCAACTCACCCAACTCACCCAACCAACCAACTCACCCAACTCACACAACCCACGCAACTCACCCAACACACGAAACGCAACTCACCCAACTCACCCAACCAACCCAACCCACCCAACTCACCCAACTCACCCAACCCACCCAACTCACCCAACCCAAATCACCCAAAAAACCCAACACAACCAACTCACTCAATCCACCCAACCCACCCAACCCACCCAACTCACCCAACACACCCAACTCACCCAACTCACCCAACCGAAATCACCCAAAAAACCGAACACAACCAACACACCCAACTCACCAAACTCACGCAACACACCCAACTCACCCAATGCAACTCACCCAACACACCCAACCCACCGAACTCACCCAACTCACCCAACCAACTCACCCAACTCTCCCAACTCACCCAACCCACCCAACTCACCCAACACACGAAACGCAACTCACCCAACTCACCCAACCCACCCAACCCACCCAACCAACCCAAATCACCCAACTCACCCAACCCACCCAACTCACCCAACACAAATCACCCAAAAAACCCAACACAACCAACTCACCCAACCCACCCAACCCACCCAACTCACCCAACTCACCTAACTCACCCAACCCACCCAACACACCCAACCCAACATACCCAACTCTCCCAACCCAACCGAACACAACTCACTCAACTCACCCAACGCACTCAACTCATCCAACTCACCCAACTCATCCAACCCAACCAAACCCAACTCACTCAACTCACACAACGCACTCAATTCTCCGAACTCACCCAACTCTCCCAACTCACCCAATACACCCAACAAACCCAACTCACCCAACCCACCCAACTCAACCAACTCACCCAACTCACCCAACACACCCAACTCACCCAACTCACCCAACTCAACCAACCCACCCAACTCACCCAACTCACCCAACCCACCCAACTCACCCAACTCACCCAAACCACCCAACTCACTCAACTCACCCAACTCACCCAACTCATTCAACCCAACCAAACCCAACTCACTCAACTCATACAATGCACTCAACTCTACCAACTCACACAACTCTCCCAACTCATCCAACTTACCCAACTCACCCAACTCTCCCAACCCAACCAAAACCAACTCATGCAACCCACCCAACTCACCCAACTCACCCAACTCACTCAACTCACCCAACACAACTCACACATCTCACCAAACTCACACAACTCACTCAACTCACCCAACTCACCCAACTCACCCAACTCACCCAACTGTCCCAGCCCAACACACCCAACTCACCCAACCCAACTCACCCAACTCACCCAAATCACGCAATTCACCCAACCCACCCAACCCACTCAACTCACTCAACACACCCAACTCGCCCAACTCACCAACCCAACCCAACCCAACTCACACAACACACCCAACTCACCCAACTCTCCCAACTCACCCAACTCACCCAACCCAACTCACCCAACTCACCCAACTCACCCAACCCACCCAACACACCCAACTCACCCAACCCACCCAACACACCCAAATCACCCAACCCACCCAAGTCACCCAACCCACCCAACTCACCCAACACACCCAACTCACCCAACCCACCCAACTCAACCAACTCACCCAATTCACCCAACTCAACCAACCTACCCAACTCACCCAACTCACCCAACCCACCCAACTCACCCAACTCACTCAATACACCCAACTCACCCAACCCACCCAACTCATCCAACCCACCCAACACACCCAACTCACCCAACTCACCCAACCCACCCAACACACCCAAATCACCCAACCCACCCAAGTCACCCAACCCACCCAACTCACCCAACACACCCAACTCACCCAACCCACCCAACTCAACCAACTCACCCAACCTACCCAACTCACCCAACACACCTAACTCACCCAACTCACCCAACTCACCCAACCCACCCACAACACCCAGCCCAACACAACCAACTCTCCCAACCCAACCTAACCCAACTCACTCAACTCACTCAACTCATCCAACTCACCCAACTCACCCAACTCACCAAACCCAACCAAACCCAACTCACTCAACTCACACAACGCACTCAACTCTCCGAACTCACCCAACTCTCCCAACTCACCCAACTCACCCAACTCTCCCAACCCAAGCAAACCCAACTCACCCAATGCACCCAACGAACCCAACTCACCCAACTCAACCAACCCACCCAACTCACCCAACCCACCCAACTCACCCAAACCACCCAACTCACACAACTCACCCAACTCACCCAACTCATTCAAGCCAACCAAACCCAACTTACCCAACTCACCCAACTCACCCAACACACCCAACACACCCAACTCACCCAACCCACCCAACTCACCCAATACACCCAACACATCCAACACACCCAACTCACCGAACTCACCCAACTCACCCAACTCCCCCACCTCACTCAACTCACCCAGCTCAACAAACCCAACTCACCCAACTCACCCAACTCATTCAACACACCCAACTCACCAAAATCACCCAACCCACCCAGCTCACCCAACTAACTCAACCCAACTCAGCCAACTCACCCAACTGAACCAACCCACCCAACTCACCCAACTCACCCAACTCACCCAACACACCCAACTCACCCACCCAACTCACGCAACCCAACTCACCCAACTCACCCAACCCACCAAGTCACCCAGCTCACCCAACTCACCCAACCCAACACACCCAACTCACCCAACCCAGCAACTCACCCAACTCACTCAACTCACCAAACACACCCAACCCACCCAACCCACCCAACTCACCCAACACACCCAACTCACGAAACGCAACTCACCCAACTCACCCAACCCACCCAACCCACCCAACCCACCCAACTCACCCAACCTACCCAACCCGACTCACCCAACACACCCAACTCACCCAACTCACCCAACCGAAATCAGCCAAAAAACCCAACCCACCCAACACACCCAACTCACCCAACTCACCCAATGCAACTCACCCGACACACCCAACCCACTTAAACCCACCCAACCCACCCAACACACCCAACTCACCCAACCCACCCAACTCATCCAACTCACCCAACCCAACTCACCCAACACACCTAACCCACCCAACTCACCCAACTCACCCAACTCACCCAACACACACAACTCATCCAACTCAGCCAACTCACCCAACCCAAGTCACCCAACACACCCAACCCACCCAACTCACCCAACCCAACACACCCAACTCACCCAACTCAACTCACCCAATGCACCCAACCCACACACCAGACCCAACACACCCAACTCACCCAACTCACCCAACACACGCAAACCACTCAACTCACCCAACTCACCCAACTCACACAACTCACCCAACTCACCCAACCCACCCAACCCACCCAACTCACCCAACTCACCCAACCCAACACACCCAACTCACCCAACTCACCCAACCCACCCAACCCACCCAACTCACCCAACACACCCAACTCACGAAACGCAACTCACCCAACTCACCCAACCCACCCAACCCACCCAACCCACCCAACCTACCCAACCCGACTCACCCAACACACCCAACTCACCCAACTCACCCAACCGAAATCAGCCAAAAAACCCAACACACCCAACACACCCAACTCACCCAACTCACCCAATGCAACTCACCCGACACACCCAACCCACTTAAACCCACCCAACCCACCCAACACACCCAACTCACCCAACCCACCCAACTCATCCAACTCACCCAACCCAACTCACCCAACACACCTAACCCACCCAACTCACCCAACTCACCCAACTCAGCCAACTCACCCAACACACACAACTCATCCAACTCAGCCAACTCACCCAACCCAAGTCACCCAACACACCCAACCCACCCACCTCACCCAACCCAACACACCCAACTCACCCAACTCAACTCACCCAATGCACCCAACCCACACACCAGACCCAACACACCCAACTCACCCAACTCACCCAACACACGCAAACCACTCAACTCACCCAACTCACCCAACTCACACAACTCACCCAACTCACCCAACCCACCCAACCCACCCAACTCACCCAACTCACCCAACCCAACACACCCAACTCACCCAACTCACCCAACTCACCCAACACACCCAAACCACTCAACTCGCCCAACTCACCCACCTCACCCAACTCACCCAACTCACCCAACCCACCCAACTCACCCAACCCAACCAACTCACCCAAACCACCCAACTCACCCAACTCACCCAAGCCAACTCACACAACTCATCCAACCCAACACACCCAACTCACCCAAATTACCCAACTCACCAAACTTAGCCAACTCAGCCAACGCACCCAACCCACCCAACTCACCCAACCCACCGAACTCTCCCAACTCATCCAACTTACCCAACCCACCAAACCCAACTCACCCAACTCACACAACTCACCCAACTCACCCAACCCACCCAACTCACCCAACTCACCCAACCCAACACACCTAACTCACCCAACTCACCCAACACACCCAAACCACTCAACTCGCCCAACTCACCCACCTCACCCAACTCACCCACCTCACCCAACCCACCCAACTCACCCAACCCACCCAACTCACCCAAACCACCCAACTCACCCAACTCACCCAAGCCAACCCACACAACTCATCCAACCCAACACACCCAACTCACCCAAATTACCCAACTCACCAAACTTAGCCAACTCAGCCAACGCACCCAACCCACCCAACTCACCCAACCCACCGAACTCTCCCAACTCATCCAACTTACCCAACCCACCAAACCCAACTCACCCAACTCACACAACCCAACCAAACCCAACTCACTCAACTCACACAATGCACTCAACTCTCCCAACTCTCCCAACCCAACCAAATCCAAAGCACGCAACCCACCTCACCCAACTCACCCAACTCACCCAACTCACTCAACTACACAACTCACCCAACCCAACTCACCCAACTCACCCAACTCACCCAACGCAACTCACCCAACACACCCAACTCACCCAACTCACTCAACCCACCCAAACCAACACACCCAATTCACCCAACCCACCCAACTCACCCAACCCACCCAAACCAACTCACCCAACCCAACTCACCCAACTCAACCAACCCACCCAACTCACCCAACCCACCCAAACCAACGCACCCAATTCACCCAACCCACCCAACTCACTCAACCCACCCAAACCAACTCACCCAACTCACCCAACCCACCCAACGCAACTCACGCAACTCACCCAACCCTCCCAACGCAACCCACCCAACCCAACTCACCCAACTCACCCAACTCACCCAACACACCCAACTCACCCAACTCACCCAACACACCCAACTCACCCAACTCACCCAACTCATCCAACTCACCCAACACACCCAACTCACCCAACTCACCCAACCCAACTCATCCAACACACGCAACTCATCCAACTCACCCAACCCAACACACCCAACCCACCCAACTCACCCACCCATCCAACTCACCCCACGACCTTCTCACTCAGAGGTGAGAATAATTTTCTTTCATGTTGAAGGCAGTAAATTATTAATTAGTTTCCAATGCACTCTGAGTTAATAAATTAGCAAATAAACACTTTCTAACACACTTCAGTTTGAAGCCAACAAGTCCATACATAAATTATTAACTCACACCCGATTCAAATCCAATCAATTATTAAATAAATCCCCTTCACTCCTCGACTTCAAGCTAATTTATTATCAAATAGAACCTAGTCTTGTGGTTTTTTATAAAAGCAATGAATTATTAAATCGTCTTACCGCACAACTTAAGAAAACCCTTTCATATAACAGTTCAAACCGAATAACCAGTGTAGTTTACTATGTTCAGGAGTAGAGGGATAACTTATTGTATTTTGTAGAATTGTAGCGTCAGCCTGGGTTATGTGCTTACGGCCCTGGAAAAGGACTATCTGAAGCCACCTGAGTCTGAGGCGAGAGTGCTACCATCAGAACCACAGCTCACACAGATTAGAGAAGCAGGAACAACTGAGCCAAAGAATATAGCACAGAGGAACAGGAATGGGCTATTGGCCCCATTGAACCTGCTCACTCAGTAGTTAGCAATGGCAGCTCTTTTTAATTCCAATTCCATAGTCTTTCTCAATTTCCTTTGTTACCTTATTTTCCAAGTATATACGAACATAAGAACATAAAAAATAGGAGCAGGAGTCGGCCATTTGGCCCTTCGAACCTGCTCCGCCATTCAATGAGATCATGACTGATCTTCTACCTCGTCTCCACTTTCCCGCACTAACCCCATATCCCTTGATTCCCTTAATATTCAAAAATCTATCGATCTCTGTCTTGAATGTATTCAATGACTGAGCCTCCACAGCCCTCTTTGGTAGAAAATTCCAAAGATTCACCACCCTCTGAGTGAAGAAATTTCTTCTCATCTCAGTCCTAAATGGCCGACCCCTTATTCTGAGACTGTGACCCCTGGTTCTAGACTCCCCAGCCAGGGGAAACATCCTCCCTGCACACAATGCTCCAGGTGTGGTCTCACCAGGGCCCTATATAATTGCAGTAAGACGTCTTTACTCTTATACTCAAATCCTCTCCTTACCTGTCTCCTTTTTAACCAACTGAATTGACTTTCAATATGGCCTCCTGGGAAGTGCACTGCACATTCTCACGTCCTTTGTGTGAAGAATCTTTTTTCTCGATTCACTTTAACCAGCTTAGCCTGAATTCAAAGATTCTGTCACCTTGTTCTGGATTCCCCTAGTAGAGGGGAGTGTTGCTCCCTATCTACCTGTCAGTTCCCTTCACCTCAATCATATCTCCCTTAGCTTCTTCATCTGCATAGAATATATCCCAAGTTTCCCAATTTCTCATCAACATCCTGATGAATTGTCACTGAACCTTCTCCAAGGCCAATATGCCGTTCTTAATATGGAGCACCCAAAACCGATGAAGGAACGGCGATATACTTCCAAGTCAGGATGGTGTGTGGCTTGGAGGGGAACTTGGAGGTGGTGGTGTTCCCATGCGCCTGCTGCCCTTGTACTTCTAGGTGGAAGAGGTCGTGGGTTTGGGAACTGCTGCTGAAGAAGCCTTGGCGAGTTGCTGCAGTGCATCTTGTAGATGGTACACACTGCAGCCACGGTACACCGGTGGAGGGAGTGAATGTTTAAGGTGATGGATGGGGTGCCAATCAAGCGGGCTGCTTTGTCCTGGGTGGTGTCGAGCTTCTTGAGTGTTGTTGCAACTTGGGTGTAAAACTTGCATTACGGATCAAATACCTGTTGTAATCATTGCCCAATTTGAATTTGCTTTGATTTCAATAGAAATGAAAATTGGGCGGTTACTCTAACAGGCGGACAATCTTCAATGGGGAGTTCAAGACTGACCACAACATCCCACATGGGTTCTGGCCAGCCCCAGCGCTCCGCATGGCACAATCATCCTTCCTGCTTTATATTCTATTACTCCAGTAATGATGTCCAGCCTCCCACTATCACTTGTAGAATCATAGAAAGATACAGCACAGAAGGAGGCCTTTCGGCCCATCATGCCTGTGCTGGCTCTTTGGTAGAGCTAGCCAATTAATCCCACGCCCCTGCTCTTTCCCAATAGCTCTGTCAATTTTTCCCCTTCAAATCTATATCCAATTCTCTTTTGAGTTTTACCATTGAATCTGCTTCCACCACCCTTTCAGGGAGAGCATTCCAAATCACAACAACTCGCTGTGTAAAAGGATGTTTCCTCATCTCCCCTCTGGTTCTTTTGCCAATCACCTTAAATCTGCGTCCTCTGGGTACCGACCCTTCTGCCACTGGAAACAGCTTTCCTTATTTACTGATTTGTGATCAGTACTGCACCTGGTTTTAATGGCTTTTATACCTGGAAACCTAAATGCTCCTCCCTGCCACACTCCATTTAGACTGCAGTGTTATTCTTATATCCAAAGTGTACTATCTTACACTTTCTGACATTGAAATGCACCTGCTGTTGAGATACCGCAGCAAACGTGGGAGTCGAGAACAGAGCTAGTAACACACAACTACTTTATTCAACCTCATGGCAAAAAGGAACCGGAAAAGCCCACGCATCCACTTAAATACTCCCCAGACAGGAAGTGCTCCCGGCAGCCTGTCCCTGCGGGAAACAAGTTGCTGGAGGAAAGGGCCCCCGGCTGGGGGCATCTGCTTAAACTGTCCGTGCCGCCGTGAGCGGATTATGTCCAGTGGTGGTGTGTCACCACAGAGCTCCCCCCAGAATCCGCTTAGGAGGAGTGGACGAGTCGTGACGGTGGTCTGATGGTTCAGCCGCAGCGGCTCTGAGTGGTCGCCGGTCTAGTTGGTGGGGCCGGGCAGTTCGCCGCCGGCTGTGCTGGCTTGCTGGCGGGACGGCCTCTAGTTGCAGGCCGGGCCACGGGGACCTGTTCCCCTGGTTCTGTGTGTGCTGGTTTGAGCCGGTCGATGGAGACTGTGTCGACCCTGTCGCCGAGTCGTAGCTTGAAGACCTTGTCCCCGGTTTGTAGTACCTCGTACGGTCCGTCGTACGGGGGTCACAGGGGCCCGCGGTGCGCGTCGTGTCGCACGAAGATGAAGCGCGCCTGCTGTAAATTTGGCAGGTCGTGAGGTGCGAGTTCGCCGTGTCGGTTGACCGGAAGTGGGGCGAACTGCTGAGCGGAAGAGAAAGAGTTGAGCCGCTGCTGTTCGGCCGATCAAGGCGTGGTAGCCTCCGGAAGGAATTCGCCTGGGACACGCAGCGGTTGTCCGTAGACTAACTCCGCTGCCGAGGACTGGAGGTCTTCCTTGACTGCGGTGCGTAGGCCTAGTAGCACCCACGGTAGGCGGTCAGTCCAGGTACTGTCCTGCAGGCCGGCGCGGAGTGTGGCCTTGAGTGACCTGTGGAAGCGTCCACACAGCCCATTGGCCTGCGGGTGGTACGCCGTGGTTCGGTGGAGCGTCACCCCGAGGTTGCGTGCTGTGGCCGTCCAGAGGTCGGAGGTGAACTGGGCGCCTCTGTCGGAGGTTATGTCGGCTGGTACGCCGAACCTAGCGACCCAGGTGTTAACGAACGCCCTGGCGATGTTGGCTGTAGTGGTGGAGGGCAGCGGCACTGCCTCAGGCCAGCGTGTGTAGCGGGCGACCATCGTGAGGAGATAAGTTTGGCCTTGCGATGGCGGCAGAGGACCGACGATGTCGACGTGTACGTGGTCGAAGCGGCGGCTGGGTACCTCGAAGTCTCCCAGGGGTGCTTTTGTGTGTAGCTGTACCTTAGCCCGTTGGCAGGCGAGGCAGGAGGTGGCCCAAGTCCGAACATCTTTGCTGAGGCCGCGCCAGATGAAACGCTGGGAGAGGAGTTTGACGGATGCGCGGGCACCCGGATGGGAGAGCGCGTGTAGCGCGTCGAAGATGCGGCGGCGCCAGGTTGCAGGGACGACCGGCCTGGGTTGGCCGAGTGAGACGTCGCAAGTGACTGCCGTGGCTTCAGGCCCGTGCGCGACCTTGGCTAGGCGTAGCCCTGGCAGGCTGGTAGCCGCCGAGAGGAGGTCTGGGTCCGTGAGCTGGGCCGCTGCTAGTTGCGCGTAGTCGACCGCGAGGTGATTCGCGCAGATGGCGGGATGGGAAAGACAGTCGGCGACAACGTTGTCTCTACCGGAGACGTGCTGGATGTCCGTAGTAAACTCGGACACGGCCGCGAGCTGGCGTTGCTGCCTAGCGGACCAGGGTTCGGTGTGCTTGGTTATCGCGTATGTGAGCGGCTTGTGGTCCACGTACGCAGTGAAGGGGCGGCCTTCCAGGAGGAACCTGAAATGGCGGACTGACAGGTGGAGCGCGAGAAGCTCGCGGTCGAAAGTGGAGTATTTGACCTCCGGGGGGCGCAGTTGGCGGCTGTAGAAGGCAAGTGGCTGCCACGCGCCATTGGCCCACTGCTCGAACACGGCTCCGACCGCGTGGTCGGAGGCGTCGGTGGTGAGCGCGACCCGGGCATCGGTCCTCGGGTGCGCGAGCAGGGTGGCGTCGGCGAGCGCGTTTTTGGTGGCGTCGAAGGCGGCTGACGTGTCAGTGGTCCAGGCTACGTCCATCTTGCCGGATTTACCTCGGAGGGAGTCATATAGGGGCTTCATGAGGGCTGCAGCTCTGGGGATGAACCTGTTGTAGAAGTTCACCATCCCGAGGAACTCCTGGAGGCCCTTGATGGTTTTGGGGCGGGGGAATTGCTGGATGGCCTGCACCTTGTTGGGCAGGGGGACGGCCCCAGCAGGGGTGATGTGGTGACCGAGAAAATCGATCTCGGTTAGGCCGAATTGGCACTTCGCCGGGCTGAGGGTGAGCCCGTGTTGGGCTAGGCGCCCGAACAGGATGCGAAGGTGTTCGAGGTGTTCCTGTTTGGATAGACGAATAGGAAGTTCAGGTCCCGGAGGACTGAGTCCATAAGGCGCTGGAAAGCCTGGGCTGCATTCTTGAGGCCGAAGGGCATCCTCAGGAACTCGAACAGGCCGAATGGGGTGATGACGGCCGTTTTGTGGATGTCCGCGGGGTGTACGGGGACTTGGTGGTAACCGCGCACCAGGTCGACCTTGGAAAAGACGGTTCGTCCGGCCAGTCGGGCCGAGAAGTCCTGGATGTGTGGCACCGGGTATCGGTCGGGGGTGGTGGCGTCGTTGAGGCGGCGGTAGTCCCCGCAAGGGCGCCAGCCTCCGCCGGGCTTGGGGGTGATGTGGAGGGGCGAGGCCCAAGGGCTGCTGGAGCGGTGGATGATGCCGAGTTGTTCCATGGTGGTGAACTCGGCCCGTGCGATTTCCAGCTTGGCCGGGTTGAGCCTGCGGGCGTGGGCAGAAACTGGGGGGCCGGTGGTGGGGATATAGTGCTCCACACCGTTTTTGGCAGCTTTGGCCAAAAAGGTCGGGTTAGTGAGGGCGGGAAACTCGGCTAGGAGTGCCGAGTAGTCATCCGTGGCTCTGGCGAGGCAGTAGGTCGTCAGGCCGGCCGAACGGGCCGGGGTGAATGCGCCGGGGATGGGGGCCATAATGTTGATGTCGACGAGGCGGTGCCTCGGAATGTCGACAAGGAGGCCGTGGGCGCGTAGGAAGTCGGCGCCGATGAGTGGGCAGAGGACCTTGGCTGTGAGGAACTCCCAGCGGTAGCGGCGGCCTGCGAGGTCGAGCGTGACCATGCGGGTGCCATATGTGCGGATGTCAGAGCCATTGGCTGCGGCCAGCGTGATACCCCGTGTGCCGCATTAGATTTCGAGGGCGGAGGCGGGGGTGATGCTGTGCTGGGCCCCTGTGTCGCACAGAAATCGGCGGTTGGTTCTGTCATCGGTGACGTACAGTAGAGGCCCCTTTTGCCCCGCGGCCATCGCGGGGGCCGGTGCGGGGGGGGGTTTGAAAGTGCACAGTGGCGTGCAGCGTTGGGCCCTAGTGCCAAAACGGGTGTGGTAGTAGCAGTGACCCGGAGTGGTAGGGCGGTCGGGCCTAGTGGGCCGGGAAGACCGCGTGGTCGTTGCCGTGAGGTCGGGCGCGACGTCGCGAGCGGACTGCGCAGAGAGCAGCCGGTCAGCCTTTTCGGCTATGACATTCAGGTCCGTGGAGCCAGACTCCACAATGAGCGAGCGGATGCTGGCGGGGAGCTGCCGAATGAAAAGCGTGCGAAAGAGGGCGCCGGTGTTTTTGTCGTCCGAGAGGGACAGCATGTGGGAAAGCAGATCCGAGGGTGAAGCGTCACCAAGGCCGGGGAGGTCAAGGAGTTGGCAGTTGCGCTGGTAAGAGGACGTTTGAAATTTTTTAAGGAGCGCAGCCTTCAGATGTTCGTACTTGCCTTCCACTGGTGGATCCTGCAGCGCTGCCCAAACCTTGGGGACTGTGGCATAGGTGAGAGAGGAGACGAGGTAGTCGTACTTTGTGGCGTCGACTGTAATGTGTTTCAGCCGGAATCTGGACTCAGCTTGAACAAACCAGGCTTCGGCCAGGTTCTCCCAAATGTCCGGTAGTTTAACCGTGACTGCGTTTGTATCCGCCATGCTAGCTTAGGATTCGTCCTGAGCATCGGGGTCGCCAGTGTTGAGATACCGCGGCAAACGTGGGAGTCGAGACCAGAGCTAGTAACACACAACTACTTTATTCAACCTCATGGCAAAGAGGAACTGGAAAAGCCCGCGCATCCACTTAAATACTCCCCAGACAGGAAGTGCTCCCGGCAGCCTGTCCCTGCGGGAAACAAGTTGCTGGAGGAAAGGGCCCCCGGCTGGGGGCGTCTGCTTAAACTGTCCGTGCCGCCGTGAGCGGATTATGTCCAGTGGTGGCGTGTCGCCACACTGCCGCTGTTCTGTCCATTCTCTTAATCTAGGCCTTCTTGCAATTTCCTGATCTCTTTTTCACAATTCAGGATACCCAAGCTTAGTGACTACAGGAAAATTAGGCAATGTGGGTGAATGGAGTCCCTAATGGAGTCTGCCCAATATTGGTCCCTTTAAATTAGGTATTGCCGGGGGCTAGGACCGAGAAAAGCTGCCCTTGGACGTAACACAGAGAACAAGAGAAGTTCTACTGAGGTATGTTTGCAGATGCTACATCATTTTACAATTAACTACCATTTAAACTACGATAAATTTGTTCACCTTCCAGAGATGTTAAGATGCTGAGTTCCAAGTGCCCGGGGCCGCCTGGTAGCTGGGTTATAGTTGGCCTCGGCACAGAATGACTTTGTCACAAGGTTTTGCAGTGCCTCTCTGACACGTTCAATAATGACTGGAGATCAGCTGAGCTCACTGTGGGTGAAACACTGGCGCGTTATTGTGTAGTGCAGTCAGTGTCTACCCGAGCCTGGCCTGACTTTTATAACTTTCATTCACCGGTAACAATTCGATTGACTGTAAACATCTTGTGTCAGCTGAGACTCAGTGGGTAGCACACTCGCTTCTGAGTCAGAGGTTGTGGGTTTAAGTCCTACTCCAGGGACTTGAGCACATAAAGGCTAGGTTGACACTCCAGTGCGGTGCTGAGGGAATACTGCACTGTCGGAGGTGCCGTCTTTCAGATGAGACATTAAACTGAGGCCCCCCCTCTTCTCCCTCAGGTGGACATAAAAGATCCCATGGTACTATTTCGAAGAAGAGCAGGGGAGTTCTCCCCGGTGTCCTGGTCAATATTTTTATCCCTCAACCAACATCACGTAAAACAGATTATCCGGGTCATTATCATATTGCTGTTTGTGGGACCTTGCTGTGCGCAAATTGGCTGCCGCGTTTCCCACATTACAACAGTGACTACACTTCAAAAGTACTTAATTGGCTGTATAGCGCTTTGAGACGTCCAGTGGTCATGAAAGGCGCTATGTAAATGCAAGTCTTTCTTTCTTTTTTCTTGTACTGAATATTTTAATGGGCAGGGAGGGGACCAGGTTTATGGAGTTACTGAGACTGGCAGTGGGGGTGGGGTTAATGAAAATAAAAATCTACCTGTACAAAACGTAACATCGTAACTGCATCAAATACTGAGTAAAAAGACACACATACACTTTTTCTCACATCAGAACCTCTTCTCTATTGATGGTAGCACATCGTATAAACATACAGCACTGAAGGAAGCTGTTCAGCCTGAGCGGATTAAAGGGCGAGAGGATCTAATTACAGGGGGATAAGTTTCCATCATAAATGTGGACATAGGGATTAATAAAGGAAAAAGTTGAAAGGAAGTACATACGGATGGAAGATTTTAAAAATACAATATATAGAATGATACAGCACAGAAGGAGGCCATTCGGCCCATCGTGCCTGTGCCGGCTCTTTGGAAGAGCTATCCAATTAGTCCCACTCCCCCGCTCCTTCCCTATAACCCAGTACATTTTTTCCCTTCAAGTATTTATCCAATTCCCTTTTGAAAGTTACAATTGAATCTGCCTCCACCGCCCTTTCAGGCAGTGCATTCCTGATCACAACAACTCGCTGCGTAAAAATATTTCTCCTCCATCTCCCCTCTGGTTCTCTGCCAATTATTTCACCAGACAAATTACTTTTGCATTGTAAAAGGCAATTATACATTTAAAAATGGCACGTAGTCAAGTGAAGTGAACATTATGTATTATGGGTTATTTCAGAAACCCTTCACTTCCCAGTCGCTGGAGCATTTTCCACAGTATTTATCAAATAATGCTTGGAATGGCACAGTTTCCTTTAATGAGGATTCTCTTTATTGAAAGTAACTGACAAACCTTTTTCCTGTGATTCTCAAACTCTGGGATGTGAAAACTTAAACCCTATTGAAATATCGCTGGAGAACAATGTAATGCAAGTGTCAGCCGTGGTTCAGCGGTGTCCGCTGACTCAGCACTTTGCAGGTTCAAATCCCACACCAGAGACTTGAGCGCAAAATCTCGGCTAACGCTCCAGCGCAGTGCCGAGGGAGCCCTGCACCCCTGAAGGTGTCGTCTCTCGGGTGGGCGTAAAAGATCCCATAGTGCTGTTCGAAGAAGAGCAGGGGAGTTTTACCCAGCATCCTGGCCAACATTTAGCTCTCAACCGACACCTAACAGATTAACCTGGTCATTTATCTCATTGCAATTTTGTGGGATCATACTGTGCGGACATTGGCTGCCATGTTTCCTACATTACAACAGTGACTACTCTTCAAAAAGCACTTCATTGGCTGTAAAGCGCTTTGGAACGTCCTGAGTTTGTGAAAGGTGCTATATAAATGCAACTTATTTCTTTCTTTCTAATCACTTCTAATCTCCTGGGAGCGTTGGAAAAAACAGATACGAACCCAAGCCAATTAAGGGGGAAAAATTTGGGAAAATTCCTCTCCAATCTCCTCCCTCCACCCATTTGATCACTACTAGTCCAGGAGACCACATATGCAGGGGATCACAACAGGACAAAGGTGATGCATGCTGGTCTCACTATTCTTCCCTCCCGGCACAGAGACACTGCCGGTTTAGTGACTCGTGACTATACACTGTGAATGCAATCTCAGCTAGAGATCATTTGGATGAATGTGACCCTCCCTCCGCTGCCTGAGATTTTCTATACAGCAAGAAACCCAATTAGCTTCATACACACTGAACTGGCAACCTCCAGCAATGGAACACCTGCAGCTAGACTGAGGAGAAGTTGAACAAAATTGCCTGGATTGTACAGCATTTGAAGTTATCCTTCAGATCTTACTGAGAAATTGCTTCTCACCTCTCCTGGCTAGATTCATTTTACATAGTGGGGTAAGATCGGATATTATCGCTCCTGCAAACCTGTTCTGTAATAAGAACATAAGAATTAGGAGCAGGAGTCGGCCATACGGCTCCTCGAGCCTGCTCTGCCATTCAATAAGATCATGGCTGATCTTCGACCTCAACTCCACTTTCCCGCCCGATCCCCATATCCTTTGATTCCCCTAGGGTCCAAAAATCTATCGATCTCAGCCTTGAATATACTCAAAGACTCAGCACTCACAGCCCTCTGGGGCAGAGAATTCCAAAGATTCACAGCCCTCTGAGTGAAGAAATTCCTCCTCATCTCAGTCCTAAAAGGCCTACCCCTTATCCTGAGACTGTGCCCCCCAGTCCAGCCAGGGGAAACAACCTCTCGGCATCTACCCTGTCAATCCCCCTAAGAATCTTGTATGTTTTAATGAGATCACCTCTCATTCTTCTAAACTCTAGTGAGTATAGGCCCATTCTACACAATCTCTCATCATAGGACAGCCCTCTCATCCCAGGAATCAATCTGGTGAACCTTTGTTGCACCGCCTCTAAGGCATGTATGTTCTTCCTCAGATAAGGAGACCAAAATTGTGCCCAGTACTCCAGGTGTGGTCTCACCAAGGCCCCTTTCTGAGTCATTAGCTGAGATATTTATTTTAATTACTGGTGTGAATCATTGGATACCTCTTAGGAACTGTGAAAATGTTGCCAGGCTATAGAAAGGACAGAAAGAAAGATGGAAAGAATTTGCATTCCTATAGCGCCTTTCTTGACCTCAGGACGACCCTAAGCACTTTGCAGCCAATGAGGTGTAGTCACTGTCATAATGTCCTGGCTGGGAAAGAGATCACCTTGTACAAGAGGCAGGTTCCTGTAATATAAGTCAGGGCGAATGTGGTCTCCTGGACTGGTATTGATCATTGGGCATGGAGGGGAGGTCGGAGAGGATTTTTTCCCCCCTAATTGGCCTGGGTTTGTATCTGATTTTTCCACCTCTCCCAGGAGATCACAAAGCCCTGGATGGGTAGGGAGTGTATCTACCGTGATGCACGGGGCATCACAGCAGTATGGGACAGGCTAGATGGACCAGTCCAACATTTTCATATGTCCGAGTCCAAACCGTTCAGGTCTCTGCTGCCCCTCTCGCTGCTCCAGTAACCTAGCCTACGTGGGTAGGCTGCAGCCCCACCGAGTTTGCTGGGGACCCGTGCTGTGGACCTGGTGCTGTTCAGGGTGGGGTGGGGGGGAGGGGGGAGGGGGGGCTGCTGTATACAGATTGGCGCTTAGGCCGGTCTGAATAAATTTCAACATGACTTACCTCACTGCATCGGGTGTTTACACGACGCCAGCGAAAGCTTCACCAATAATCTTTGAGGGATAACAATGCGCCTTTAATGAAAATGTTAGCTTAGGCGCTGACTTTTTTAGAGACAGAGGGCTGCCTAACACGGTCCAGCATTTGGTTGCCATGGTGCGTTGCTAAGACACAAGTGGCCTTGCAGGATGTGTTACCACATCAGTGCTATCAAACATGGGGGGAGGGGGGGGTTGCAAGTCTATAGTTAAACATTCATCCTAAAAACCTCATTCCTTTACTATTTCATGTGGATTATTTCACCAACGTTGCGTAGATTCACTGCGGCTCTGTTTCCCAAGCGTGTCAGCATGTTAATAGCGTGGGCCCGAGGTGTCGGGCATTAGGGCCTTTATATAAAGGCAGTCAACTGACTCTGGGGCTAATTACCTTTGTCTCGGGGCCTTTATTAGGACCTCGATGGAACTCTCACCTGCTCACAGCTAGCGAGAGTCCCACTGGGCCTACTTAGGGCTACCAACCCTCTAAAATTGTTCCGGAGACTCCAAGAATTAAAGATTACTCTCCAGGACACTGCTGCGATAAACCCCGGGAGAAAAAAGCATTGTGTGTTTCTTACATTTTCTTTGAACACTTTCATTTATTAGTTATAAAAATATTGGAGCTGGGAAAAATGTTGAAGGTTATTTATTCAATACTCAAGACTTGCATTTCGATAGCAACTTTTACGACCTCCGGACGCCCCAAAGCGCTTTACAACCAATGAAGTATTTTTTGAAGTGTTGTTATGTGGGAAACGTGGCAGCCAATTTGCACACAGCAAGATCCCACAAACAGCAATCAAATCAATCAAATCAAATCAAATCAACTTTTATTGTCATTGTTAGTGCACAAGTGCAGTACAACGAAATGTAGGCTTGCGGCTCCCGAGAGTGCACATTTAGATTAAGACATTTAAACATTCAACATACATTTGGCTTGTAATACATTAACATAAACATAACCATAATAAAGTGCATTGGCAGATGTGCAGGCTTTAGAGTTTATTTGTGGAGTTCAGTAGGATGACAGCCCTGGGAAAGAAGCTGTTCCTAAATCTGGTTGTATGGGTGCGAATGCATCTGTAGTGTCTCCCAGATGGCAGGAGGGCGAACAGACTGTGGCTGGGGTGGGTAGGGTCTTTGATGATGGACCGTGACCTCCGTAGACAGCGTTTCTGGTATATGTGCTCTATGGTCGGTAGCCGGGTGCTGACCAGATAATCTGTTTTTGTGGTGTTGATTGAGGGGTAAATATTGGCCCAGGACACTGGGGAGAACTCCCCTGCTCTTCTTCGAAATATTCAAGGGATATGGGGAGAAGGCAGGGACAGGGTACTGAATTTGGATGATTAGCCATGATCTCATTGAATGGCGGAGCAGGCTCAAGGGGCCGAATGGCCTACTCCTGCTCCTATCTTCTATGTTTCTATGTTTCTAAGTTGCCCTGCAACGTTCCCACTAAGCTGCGCGGTCCAATCCTGGCTTTTCAAATGGGAGATTTTGTGGACGCGCGAAATTTTGCATGGGCCGTGCAGCCCGTTAAAGGGACCACGCACCCAAAAAAAATACTCGGGGTATCATTGGTTCTTTTACATTACCTGAGAGAGCAGGCGGGCCCTTTGGTTTAACGCCTCTTCTGAAAGACGGCACCTCCGACAGTGCAGCACTCCCTCAGCACTGCACTGGGAGTGTCAGCCTGGATTTTGTCCTTAAGTTTCATGAAGTGGGACTTGAACCCACAACCTGCTGACTCAAAGGCGAGGGTGCTACCCACTGAGACCCAAGACTGACACCTGAATGGGCAGATGCACTGTCTTACGAGTTTGCCACAGTTTAGTTCGGAATGCCAATCGTGATTCTGTTAGAATTTTTTTTTTTAAATAAGCGTCAAGGAATCATATTCTCTTCGAGGTTTTCAAACAACTTGGCACAGCTCACCCTCAATGATCCCCAGTGCTGTGTCACTGCTCGCCTCAGAGTCAGAACGGAAATGCAATCGGGAATTTAAGAGTTAAGCGAGTAAATAATTTGCAGTCACTTTTAAATGAGACAAGATTGGCCTACCTCAAAAAATGATTGGGGAGGCGGGGGGGGGGGGGGTGGTGGTCATGACCCCGCGATCTCCCCCCCTCACTGGCTCCGCCTCTGACTTTTCCTGTCCTGTTCAAATTAGTCATGACTTTCTGATCATTTTAGAAGCTAGATAATTACCTGAGGGAAGAAAGGAATAGAAGGATATGCTGATAGAGTGAGATGAAGTAAAGTGGGAGGAGGCTCGTGTGGAGCATAAACACCGGCATAGACCAGTTGGGCCGAATGGATGTTTCTGTGCTGTATATTTGATGTAATTTCAGTTGAAAAAGAAATAAGAACTTAACTGAAACAAAGCAAGACAAGACACAGCTACAATCGACTGAGAGACCCTGCGGTGATAGAAGAAAGAAAAAGACTTGCATTTATATAGCGCCTTTCACAACCTCAGGACGTCCCAAAGCGCTTCACGGCCAATGAAGTATTTTTGAAGTGTAGACACTGCTGTAATGTGGGAAAGGTTTTCAGAAGGTTTTCAGTGTGACAGTACTTAACTGCTTCAATGCACATTTTAGAATGTCTTTATTGTATAAACTCCAGGAACATTGGACAATCTGCTGGGGAGGCAGAAGTTGGCAAAATGCAGCCAATGAGCAAGTTTAAAATGCTGTACATTATTCAGAGCCCAGCTGGAGGGGGTGACATTGCAGAACACAGCCCCGCTTTTAACGTGGGGCTGGAATCAGGGGTGCGGGGGCCAAATTGGACGGTGATCCTTCCGGCCACCCCACCCCCACCCCCACCCCAGAGTGAGACTCAGAAGATTTTAACACCCGGGCCTCATTAACGCACTCCGACACTGACTCCCGCTTGAAGCTATCACCATGACGATGACGTCAGCACCTGCGAGCGGGCGTCAAAGTTCGCGGGATGATCAGGTCGCCGCTGGAGACCAACGGAAATGGTGTGGGTGGGGAGGAGGGAAATTGGGAAAGCCTGCAATCGGGGGTGGGGGAGCCTGGGAGCGTGGAGACTCAAGGTATTCTTGTGGGGCCAGGAGAAACACCATCAGGCCTGCTGATGCTGCTCTGTTCTCCTCCAAATACAGGCCTCTTTGTAACATGAGGTTGTGCAGCACATGGTTACGATGCGGGAGATTCTGTGCGGGACGTATTGTAGGGAGCCCTCCGTCCAACTGAGACAATGAACCACCACTTCAACACCGCAATGGTGTGTTCAATAATGATCCTGGTGGTCTCCTGGCTTTAATTGTATTGTTTTTTTATTTATTCATTCCCGGGATTTGGGTGTTGTTGGCAAGGCCAGCATTTATTCCCCATCCCTAATTGCCCTTGATAAGGTGAGCCGCCTTCTTGAACCGCTGCAGTCCATGTGGTCAAGGCGTCTGCACACTACTGACAGGTAAGGAGTTCCAGGATTTTGACCCAGCGCCGATGAAGGAACGGCGATTATATTTCCAAGTCAGGATGGTGTGTGACTCGGAGGGGAACTTGGAGGTGGTGGTGTTCCCAGGCACCTGCTGCCCTTGTCCTTCTAGGTGACAGAGGCCGCGGGTCTGGGAGGTGCTGCCGAAGAAGCCTTGCCTATGCTGCTTGGGTGTCGTGGCGTTGCGCAGAGGTTCCAAGTGCTTGTCCCCCAGCCGCCGTCCTGCCACATTCCTCACAGGGTTGAATATTATGGGATGGTGATAGAATCTCTGAGGAAAACAGCATGGTGGCAGCTCCCTGGGTGATGGTGTTCCTGTGATCGGACCCAACCTGCACATTGACAGGACAGAATTTTTTCTACTGATGCTGGTTTGCGCTCCGGTGCCCTGATAGCAACATGTGTCTGCAGTCAATGATGCCCAGCACGTGAGAGAAGCCAATCCCCGAGCTCCCTCCTGTTGCCTGTTGAGGTCGGCGGGGGAGATGATGTACTGCTCACCGCCAGCCACCCCCCCCCCCCCGGCTATCGGGGTGTCGTTGACCTGCTCACTGCGGCTGTGTGTCGCAGACTGGGAGATTGTGGTAAACCACTGTTATACCTGCCTGTGTGGGTGTTTGTATTCCACTGTGTACATGTCTGTACATGCCTCGGCTGACTCCTCCCACGAGTCCAGGTATAAAGGTGACTGCTCCACAGTCCCTCTGTATTCTGGACTGGTCGACCACTCGAGGCACACCTTCATTCTCTTGTTAATAAAAGCCTGTTAGTTACTCGCTTAACCTCAGTCTTTTGAGTAATTGATAGCGCATCAATTTTATTAACAAGATTTTTTTATAATGGAGAAGATCCTCACACCAGTATGCCTGGACTTAGACCATCGGGAGGCGGACGCATCCACCAAGTTTGCTCACTGGCTTAAGTGCTTTGAAAGATTCCTGATCGCCTCCGCTGCAACGGTCAAATCGGATGAGGACAAACTGGATGTCCTGACCTCCAAAGTGAACCACCGAGCGTACTCGGTCATCCAGGACGCGACCTCGTACACGGCTGCTCTCAAGCTCCTCAAGGACCAGTACACGCGCCCAGTGAACGAGGTGTACGCCAGGCACCTCCTGGGGAGTCGTAAACAACAACCGGGGGAATCGACCGAGGAATACCTTCAGGCACTGTCTGTGCTTGGCCGGGCCTGTGGTTGTAAGGATGTAAAGGCCGCCGTGTACACAGAGGAACTTATCCGGGACGCTTTTGTAGCGGGCCACAGGTCTAATTACACCCGACAGCGACTGTTGGAGCAGAGTAACCTCGACCTCAACAAGGCCTCTGAACTCGCACTATCGTTGGATGCAGCCTACCAGGGCATGGATGCCTACTCCTCTGCACCGTGGACACCGTGGGGAACGACAGCCTGGGAGACGGTAGGACCGTCTCATAGCGCCGTGCCACCCCAGCCACATCCCAGCAACGGCCCAACTACCGCAGCAGTGTCCCAAGGTCAGAAATGCTACTTCTGTGGCCAGGCCAAACACCCCAGAGCGCGCTGCCCGGCGAAAAATGCGATCTGCTCGGGCTGCGGGAAGAAAGGACTCTACGCCAGCGTCTGCAGGGCCAAAGCCACCCCGAACCCCAGCAGCGCCGCGTGTGGGCCGTGCGGGCCGCCATCTTGGGCCTCCCCAGCCATGTGCGAACCACCGGAACAGCAGCCATTTTGGACGCCTCCAGCCACATGGGGATCATGGACGCCGCCATCTTGGACGCCAGCCGGGACACAGCAGGCCCCCAACACCGCCTCATCTGATACCCGCAGCGACACACCGACCCCTACGCTGGCCTCTGTTACGCTGGACCAAGTGAGACCGCACCAACTGGCCCGGTCCACAATGGACATTAAGGTAAATGGTCACGAAACAACCTGCCTTTTTGACTCTGGGAGCACAGAGAGCTTCAGCCACCCCGACACGGTGCGGCGTTGCTCTCTCCCAGTCCTGCCTGTGCACCAGCGGATTTCTATGGCCTCCGAGTCCCAGTCGGCGGACATTGGCGGCTACTGCGTGGTGACACTCTTAGTAGATGGGACTGTGTACGATAATTTTAAACTTCTGGTCCTGCCCCACCTCTGTGCTGCTGTTCTACTGGGGTTAGATTTTCAGTGCCACCTTAAAAGTGTTACGATGGCGTACGGTGGACCCCTACCCCCACTCACAGTCCGCAGCCAGCAGCTTCCAAATTGCCCGCCGCGCACCAGGTGCAACCTCTCCACACTCAGAGTCACCCCCACCCCCACTGTTTGCTAACCTCACCCCCGACTGTAAGCCCATCGCCACAAAGAGCAGGCGATACAGTGCCGGGGACAGGGTTTTCATTAAAACCGAAGTGGAGCGGCTCCTGAAGGAGGGGATTATTGAGGGCAGCACCAGCCCCTGGCGAGCCCAGGTTGTGGTCGTTAAGACCGGCGAGAAGCAGCGCCTGGTCATTGACTACAGCCAGACAATAAATCGCTACACCCTGCTGGACACTTACCCACTCCCCCGCATAGCTGATATGGTCAACCAGATCGCGCAGTACCGCGTCTTCTCGACCATTGACCTGAAATCAGCGTACCACCAGCTCCCTATCCGCCCTGAGGACCGCCAGTATACTGCCTTTGAGGCAAACGGCCGCCTCTATCACTTCCTTAGGGTTCCCTTTGGCGTCACCAACGGGGTCTCCGTCTTCCAAAGGGAGATGGACCGGATGGTCGATCAAAATGCGTTGCAGGCCACTTTCCTATATCTGGACAATGTGACCATCTGCGGCCATGACTTGCAGGACCATGACACAAACCTCGAAAAATTCCTCTGCACCGCCCAACTCCTGAACCTGACGTATAACAAGGAGAAGTGCATATTCCGCACAAGCCGCCTCGCCATCCTTGGCTGTGTTGTGTAACACGGAGTCATCGGTCCCGACCCCGACCGGATGCGTCCCCTTATGGAACTCCCACTGCCACACTGCCTCAAGGCCCTGAAGAGGTGCCTAGGGTTTTTCTCCTATTACGCCCAGTGGGTCCCCTACTATGCGGACAAGGCCCGTCTGCTGATCAAGTCCACCTCTTTTCCCTTGACGGCAGAGGCCCGCTTAGCCTTCCACCGTATCAAGGAAGACATTGCCAAAGCCACCATGCACACAGTGGACGAATCCATCCCCTTCCAGGTGGAAAGCGACGCGTCCGACTTTGCCCTGGCCGCTACCCTTAATCAGGCGGGGAGACCCGTGGCCTTCTTTTCATGAACCCTCCAGGGCCCGGAGACCAGACACTCCGCTGTTGAGAAGGAGGCCCAGGCTATTGTGGAGGCTGTGTGTCATTGGAGGCACTACCTGGCCGGAAAACGATTTACCCTGCTCACTGACCAGCGTTCAGTTGCTTTTATGTTTAACAACAAGCAGAGGGGCAAAATCAAAAACGACAAGGTCTTGAGGTGGAGAATCGAACTTTCCACCTACAATTACAAGATCTTGTACCGGCCCGGGAAGCTCAATGAACCCCCGGATGCTCTATCGCGTGGCACCTGTGCCAGCGCGCAGATCGATAGACTGCGGGCCCTCCACAATGACCTCTGCCACCCGGGGGTCACCAGGTTCTTCCACTTCATCAAGGCCCGCAACCTGCCTTACTCCATTGAGAAGGTCAGGACCATGACCAGGAACTGCCAAGTCTGCGCTGAGTGCAAACCGCACTTTTATAGACCAGACAGGGCTCACCTGATAAAAGCCACTCGCCCCTTCGAGCGCCTGAGCGTTGATTTTAAAGGGCCTCTCCCCTCCTCCGACCGCAATGTGTACTTCCTCAACATTATTGATGAGTACTCCCGTTTCCCATTCGCCATCCCCTGCCCGGACATGACCAGTGCCACGGTCATTAAATGTCTGAACGACCTCTTCACCCTGTTCGGTTTCCCCAGCTATATCCATAGCAACCGGGGCTCATCGTTTATGAGCAACGAACTCCGTCAGTACCTGCTCGCTAGGGGTATTGCCACAAGCAGGACCACCAGTTACAACCCCCGGGGGAACGGACAGGTGGAAAGAGAGAATGCGACAGTTTGGAAGGCCGCCCTGCTAGCCTTAAAGTCTAGGGGCCTTCCGACCTCCCGCTGGCAGGATGTGCTCCCCGATGCGCTCCACTCTATTCGGTCACTGCTCTGCACTGCCACTAACGCCACCCCTCATGAGAAAATGTTTGTCTTCCCAAGGAAGTCCACATCGGGGACATCACTACCGCCATGGCTGACGTCCCCAGGGCCGGTCCTACTGAGAAGACACGTGAGGACCCATAAAATGGACCCCCTGGTCGAGAGGGTCGACCTCCTCCACGCCAACCCCCAGTATGCTTACATTGCGTACCCGGACGGGCGGGAGGACACAGTCTCCATACGAGACCTCGCACCCTCGGGGGCCCCAGTAACCCACTACCCACTACCACCCCCCCCCACGATCCAATATCCAACCCCAGCAGACGGCACGCCTGGGCCCCGCGACCCGCTAGACACCCACGAGGACTACACACCAGTGCCCCAGCCTACGCGGGACTCGACGCCGGAAGCTTCACTACCCCTGCCGTCGCCACGTCGATCACAGCGGCAGACAAGACCTCCGGAGAGACTCCAATACACAAACTTTTAATACACTTCACCCCGCCGGACTCATTTTTAAACAAGGGGTGAATGTGGTAAACCACTGTTATACCTGCCTGTGTGGGTGTTTGTATTCCACTGTGTACATGTCTGTACATGCCTCGGCTGACTCCTCCCACGAGTCCAGGTATAAAGGTGACTGCTCCACAGTCCCTCTGTATTCTGGACTGGTCGACCACTCGAGGCACACCTTCATTCTCTTGTTAATAAAAGCCTGTTAGTTACTCGCTTAACCTCAGTCTTTTGAGTAATTGATAGCGCATCAGAGATGCAGCTGATCTCTCCTGCAGCAGACTGGAAGGAGGCGGTGGCAAAAAATGTTATGGGCTGCGGTGACTTGGAGGGCCACTGGCACAGCACGATCCCGTCCCCCCGCTTGGTCAGGCGGGCAGCAGGTCCTGTTACAGGAGGGTGCGGAGGTCTGGAGAAGGGCAGCCTCCTGACACACTGCTGCTCAGATAGATCCGAGTAAATGACTCTTGTGCGCCCTCTGTGTTAGTAATGGACTCTACAAACAGCCCCCCCCCACCGCTCTGTTGCTGTCTTCCTCCAACTGTTCCTCCATCCGGAAGTAACTAGCAATGAAAGCCCTATGATCAGCACCGAAAGCTCCCTAATGGTGACGAGGCAAAAGGAAGCTTGAAAGAAGCGATCTGGAAGCTGCAATCTCTCCTTGCAAACCAGATAGAGAAGGATCCTATGATCCAATGAGCGGCAGCTTTAAATACAGCTTCAGTGCCTCCGGGAGACCAATCCCAGCAGGTTTTTACTGCCGGGCCAGGCACTGGGTAGGTCTCCGGCGATTTTGAGTTAAAATCGCGTCGCGGCCTTAACTAGGAACCCGACATCAACACATGCACCAGGCTCCCGCCTGCCTGTTTTTGGGCGCTGTCCCGAATCAAAGACCCTCTGATGTTAAAATGGCGGTGGCCGGGAACGGAATGGTAAGTACACGAGCGCGATTTTAACCACTCACCCGTCCATTCCTATCCGGCGGACAGGGTTAGAATCGGGCCTAGAGACTCGAGAAAGATACTTTAAGGTGAGAGGCACTTTGGGAAGAGGCACTTTGGGAAGATCCACTCAGCAACCGTCTTCATTTCTGCTTTATTTTTTTAACGTGCAAAAAATGCCAATTGTTTTAGTAAATAACACGCAGGATATTGATGTGGAATAAACTGGAGCCTTCGTTCTAAATTGAAGGTCCTGATAACATTAGGGGAAAATCAGCTCAGCGCAATCAATTTAATAAATCCCTCTATAAGTAAAACAAAATCTGCTTCTAACAGATTGTTGTGGCAGGATATCAGATCACCACAGTTCTGTTCGTGTTACTGATGGCGCACAGCACCCTGTCGTAACAACAGGGCAGAAGGTTCTCACAGATATCAATTGTGACAGGTTCTTACGTGCTGTTTCATCTCACACACTCCCGCCAAGCGACTCTTGGCTTTCTCTTCATTCTCTTTCCCTGCGGGTGGAGGAGTGAGCATCTTCCCTTCATGTTTAACTAAAGCATCTTTTACATCGACATTTTCACTGGGCACGAAACCTGCTACAAATACGTTGGATTGAGTAAGCAGGGGAATTACATTGTGTCAGCGCTCCCGGCTTCAAGTCAACCCAGTGAAACCCAAATCTGGACGGTAGCCTCCCCTCCTCAACAAGTTGGCATCTGTCCCACTCTGTGCTGCCAACCAGCCATTCTGCCTGTGTGAAAGCTACAGGTGCCTATGATATAGGGGATTATGTAGCGTCTTGTGCAGGCACACCAACAGCGGTTGATGTATACATACAGCACAGCTGTTAATTTAAGCTGTTACCCTTGCTCCTGCGTCCCGACTGTTGGTGCTGGGACCCCGGGAGAAAAGTAACATTGGCAGCACCTTGAGTACGGAACAGAGGAGAGAAAAAAGAAAGACTTGCATTTCTATAGCGCCTTTATCGACCACTGGACATCATAAAGCTCTTTACAGCCAATGAAGTAATTTTGGAGTGTGGTCACTGTTGTAATGTGGGAAACGCGGCAGCCAATTTGCGCACAGCAAGCTCCCACAAACAGCAATATGATAATGACCAGATAATCTGTGGTTGTTATGTTGATTGAGGGATAAATATTGGCCCCAGGACACCGGGGGTAACTCCCCTGCTCTTCTTCAAAATAGTGCCCTGGGATTTTTTACGTCCGCTTGAGAGAGCAGCCGGGTCTCAGTTTATAACGTCTCATCTGAAAGATGGCACTTTCTGACAGTGCAGCACTCCCTCAGTACTGCACTGGAGTGTCAGCCTAGAATTTAGGCACTCAAGTGTCTGGAGTGGGACTTGAACCCACAACCTGCTGCCTCAGAGGTGAGCATGCTACCCACTGAGCCACAGCTGACACTTAATTGAGGTGTATAAAATTATGAGGGGACTAGATAGAGTGGATAGGAAGGACCTATTTCCCTTAGCAGAGAGGTCAATAACCAGGGGGCACAGATTTAAAGTAATTGGTAGAAGGATTAGAGGGGGTTTGAGGAGAACTTTTTTCACCCAGAGGGTGGTGGGGGTCTGGAACTCACTGCCTGAAAGGGTGGAAGAGGCAGAAACCCTCATCGCATTTAAAAAGTACTTGGATATTCACTCGAAGTGCTGCAACCTACAAGGCTACAGATCAAGAGCTGGTAAGTGGGATTAGGCTGGAGAGCTCTTTTTTGACCGGCACAGACATGATGGGCCGAATGGCCTTCTTCTGTGCCGTAAATCTCTATGTAAGGTGTGTCTGTGTGTGTAAAGAGCCCACCTGAGTGTGTGAGACATCATCTGAGTAACATGTGTGACATTCAACCACTAGGACCAAAGTGGAAGGGAAGATAAATAGCTGCAATTTGCAATCCAGGGACATGCCCACAAGTTCACTTTTGCCAAAGGACTCAGCAGATGTCGGAAGTTGGAGAGAGGTGCACGGAAAAAGCAGAGAGGCCTTGCTGGGCAGTGATGATCCTGGTCAAAGAGAACAAAGAAAAGGGATTGCTAACAGGAAGGCAAGGAATAATAAAGGAGAAACACCACAAGAGAAGGAAAGAGAGCAAACAGTTACAAAGGAAGACACAAGGGAATAAACAGAAGGCAAAGATGAAATAGAGATAGAAGTGAAAGGAACAGATTAGAAATGTAATTAATCAGAAGGCTCTTTGAGGTGAAAGGAGCTCAACAATGAAAGCAGGGAAGTCTGTGAACATGCAAAAATCAACTAGAACAGAAACCTCTGATAATTCAGAACTGGAGAGGGAATAGGAACTGGTTGAAAAGGATTTGTTTCAAACCATATGCCTTTGACACTGTTGCCATGGGATTCAGGGAGCTAATCTATTACTTAAACATAACCTTGTTATTATTCTGCAAAGCAAACGTGTTCTTGCAGCTGACTTCGTTGCTGAGTATGGAGCTCTCTCCTGGTGAGGAGACTCGATCAACAGGAGCAAAGATCGGAGAATCGGATGTGAAGGACAGTGTGCCTGATTCATGCTGCTCCCACACCCAGCCACATCACAGTTCCTCTGCTCATACACCAGTTTATACGCTTTCTTCAAGACTTGGGGGCGGGTTTAACCCTACTCACTCAGCAGAAACCTGGTGGGTGGGTAGTTAAAATCGCCCTGGCTCTTACCTGTCCGAAAGCCGCCATGATCGCAACATCTGCAAATTTAACCCGCTCTCCTGAGCAGGCAGCGAGGACACCCGCCCGGAGCCAACAGGCATATGCTTAAATAAAAACAGAAAATGCTGGAAACACTCAGCAGGTCAGGCAGCATCTGTGGAGAGAGAAACAGAGTTAACGTTTCAGGTCAATGATCCTTCGTCAGAACTGGAAAAAGCTGGAGATGGAACAGGTTTTTAAGCAAGTGCAGGGGCAGCGAAAGGGGGGAGGGGAGGAAAGAACAAAAGGGAAGGTCTGTGATAGGATGGATGGCAGGAGAGATTAAGTGAGATTAAGAGATGGTGCAAGGCAAAAGGAGATGGCAATGGGACAAGTTAAGAAACAAAAGATGGCTCTAGATGGAAGGCAGGAGAGATTAAGAGACATTAAGAGCTGGTGCAAGGCAAAAGGAGATGGTAATGGCATATGCTTGTTGTGGCCCGATGACATCACTGAGACCCGACTGTAATTTTAACTCAGGCCTGATCGGGGAATCCACCTGGAGTTAAAATCAAGGCCAATCTTTGGTTGACAGGCCATTAAAAAACATTTTTAAAAAAATACACATTGCAGTGACAAAAACAATATTGAAACATAGCGTCACATCACCATTTACAGTTCAGTTCACTCTTAGAAACATAGAAGATAGGAGCAGGAGTAGGCCATTTGGCCCTTCGAGCCTGCTCCGCCATTCAACGAGATCATGGCTGATCATCCAAACCCTAGCACCCGGTCCCTACACCGACAGCCATCCCACCCAAGCCCTATCCCCGTAACCCCACGTATTTAATCCCCCCTAACACTAAGGGTCAATTTTTATCATGGCCAATCAACCTAACCCGCACATCTTTGGACTGTGGGAGGAAACCGGAGCACCCGGAGAAAACCCACGCAAACACGGGGAGAATGTGCAAACTCCACACAGACAGTCACCCGAGGCCGGATTTGAACCCGGGTCCCTGGTGCTGTGAGGCAACAGTGCTAACCACTATGCCACCTCGCTCTCCAAACTAAAATAAATATATTTGCTAACAAGGAATAATGCAACCAGACTCATAAGGATTCAGATCTTTTAGTGAACTGATCAACAGATGGTAAATTAAATTCAATGTGGACGAGTATGAAATAATCTGTAACTGAGCAGAGAACTGGAAGAGGGAGTAAGTATGTGGAACAGCCTTTGGACCAGGAAAGGGATCCAGAGGCTGTAGTGGATAAAAATCCATTAAACAATTGAAGCACTGCTTAGTGTAGTAAAAGAAATTGAATAACCTGCCAGATTGCATTAGCAGAGGGATAGACTGCAAACCTAAAGGGGTTGAATTTTTGGTATATAGGATAAAGGTTTGGCGCAATGTTTTTGACATGACTACACTTCAAACATACCTAAGCGACTGTAAAGCATTTTGGGACGTCCTGAGGTTATGAAACGCGGCGCATAAATGCAAGTCTTCTTTCCTGATCACCTGACCCCAGGAAGAAGAGGGAGCCGGGCAACAAAGGTGGTCGAGTCGATCAGGAATTTATTTATCAGGAGAGGTTAAGGAAGTTTTATTTGGAAAAGAGAGTTTTAATAGAAGCTTTCAAGAATATTAAAGGAATTAATAACAAGTTGACCCAGGCAAATTGCTCGCTTTGGTGAAGGGTTCAAGTAGCAGAGGGCACAAGTAAAAAATTAGAGCAGCAGGGACTGATTAACCTAAAGGGTAATAGAATATTGACTAATTGCTGGGGAAGATAATTAAAGCTGGCATTACGAATGGGTTCAGGAGGCTATTTGTTGGACGGCTGGAGAGAGAGGGCTTCAGGGATATGGGTAGGTGGGAGGTAGGTGGGAGGGAGAAGGGAGGTAGGAGGGAGGTAGGTGGGAGGTAGGTGGGAGGTAGATGGGAGGTAGGTGGGAGGTAGGAGGGAGGTAGGTGGGCGGTAGGTGGGCGGTAGGTGGGAGGTAGGTGGGAGGTAGGTGGGAGGTAGTAGGGAGGTAGGTGGGGGGTAGAAGGGAGGTAGGTGGGAGGTAGGTGGGAGGTAGGAGGGAGGTAGGTGGGAGGTAGGAGGGAGGTAGGTGGGAGGTAGGTGGGAGGTAGGAGGGAGGTAGGTGGGAGGTAGTTGGAAGGTAGGTGGGAGGTAGGTGGGAGGTAGGTGGGAGGTAGGTGGGAGGTAGGAGGGAGGTAGGAGGGAGGTAGAAGGGAGGTAGGTGGGAGGTAGTAGGGAGGTAGGTGGGGGGTAGAAGGGAGGTAGGTGGGAGGTAGGTGGGATGTAGGAGGGAGGTAGGAGGGAGGTAGGTGGGAGGTAGGTGGGAGGTAGGTGGGAGGTAGGTGGGAGGTAGGTGGGAGGTAGGAGGGAGGTAGGTGGGAGGTAGGAGGGAGGTAGGTGGGAGGTAGGTGGGAGGTAGATGGGAGGTAGGAGGGAGGTAGGTGGGAGGTAGGTGGGAGGTAGGTGGGAGGTAGAAGGGAGGTAGGTGGGAGGTAGGTGGGAGGTAGGTGGGAGGTAGGTGGGAGGTAGGAGGGAGGTAGGAGGGAGGTAGGAGGGAGGTAGAAGGGAGGTAGGTGGGAGGTAGGTGGGAGGTAGGAGGGAGGTAGGTGGGAGGTTGAACGGAGGTAGGTGGGAGGTAGGTGGGAGGTAGGAGGGAGGTAGGTGGGAGGTAGGTGGGAGGTAGGTGGGAGGTAGGAGGGAGGTAGGAGGGAGGTAGAAGGGAGGTAGGTGGGAGGTAGGTGGGAGGTAGGAGGGAGGTAGGTGGGAGGTTGAACGGAGGTAGGTGGGAGGTAGGTGGGAGGTAGAACGGAGGTAGGTGGGAGGTAGGTGGGAGGTAGAAGGGAGGTAGGTGGGAGGTAGGAGGGAGGTAGGTGGGAGGTAGGTGGGAGGTAGGTGGGAGGTAGGTGGGAGGTAGGTGGGAGGTAGGAGGGAGGTAGGTGGGAGGTAGGAGGGAGGTAGGTGGGAGGGAGGTAGGAGGGAGGTGGAAGGGAGATAGGTGGGAGGTAGGTGGGAGGTAGGTGGGAGGTTGAACGGAGGTAGGTGGGAGGTAGGTGGGAGGTATAACGGAGGTAGGTGGGAGGTAGGTGGGAGGTAGAAGGGAGGTAGGAGGGAGGTAGGTGGGAGGTAGGTGGGAGGTAGGTGGGAGGTAGAACGGAGGTAGGTGGGAGGTAGGTGGGAGGTAGAAGGGAGGTAGGTGGGAGGTAGGTGGGAGGTAGAACGGAGGTAGGTGGGAGGTAGATGGGAGGTTGAACGGAGGTAGGTGGGAGGTAGAACGGAGGTAGGTGGGAGGTAGAAGGGAGGTAGGTGGGGTTGACCTCTGGAGTAACGATAGCTTGCTGCAAGGAATGATCTTTTCTTGCTCCACAAATTCTTATGTTCTTAACCCGTGGCTTACCGGGTAGCACTCACATCTCTGAGTCAGAAGGTCGAGGGTTCAACTCCCACTCCAGAGACTTGAGCACCTAATCCAGGCTGACACTCCCAGTGCAGTGCTGAGGGAGTGCTGCACTGTCGGAGGTGCCGTCTATCAGATGAGATGTTAAACCGAGGCCCCGTCTGCTCTCTCGGGTGGACGTAAAAGATCCCAAGGCACTATTTCGAAGAAGATTGGGGGAGTTCTCCCCGGTGTCATGGCCAATATTTATCCCTCAATCAACATCACTAAAACAGATCATCCGGTCATTATCACATTGCTGTTTGTGAGTCGTTGGTGTGTGCAAGTTGGTGTACATTACAACAGTGAGCACACTTCAAAATAGTGCCACGGGATCTTTTACGTCCACCTGAGAGAGCAGACAGGGCCTCGGCTTAACGTCTCATCCGAACGCCGGCACCTCCGACAGTTCAGCGCTCCCTCAGTACTGTAGTGGGATTGTTGACCTAGAATGTGTGCTACAAATCTCTGGAGTAGGGCTTGATTCCCCACAGCCTTCTGACTCAGAGGTGAGAGTGCTACTCAGTGAGCCACAGCTGATGGCTACAGTGTGTGAACCTCTTTCACATTACATCCAGTCTCTGCACCTCATTACAGTGAGGGAGCTATTGTCTGTTCTATACTTGCCATTTATGCCACAGCCCAGTGGATACAGTAGACAGAAAGAACTTGCCTTTGCAACGATAGGATTCTGCCCTCCACAGCTGCAGCTTGTGATAAATGTAATGTCAATCCATTGCCTCATAACTAATGTAAATTGTTATTCTGCTTACAGACTGTTGCAGTGTCTCAATTAACAGAGAAAGGGAGAATAAGACGGGAAGTGGACAGATTATCCTGGGGAAATATTACCCATTACAGGTGCAGATTGAATTTTACAATCAATTTTCAAATCACTGTTACATGCTGAGAATTTAAACTTGGGTTTAATCCTGCAATGAGACATGTGTCAGGTTACCAGTCAGAGAAGCAAAATAGAGAAGCTTAAAAGGAATTGCCTGCAAAGATAATTTTACTGAAAATCTTTTTCTGTAAATCCTGCATATTCAGGAAAGATAGGCAAAAAGGAAAGGGAGGTGGGGTAGCATTACTGGTTAAAGAAGGGATTAACACAATTGTAATGAAGGATATTAGCTCTGATGAGGTGGAATCTGTATGGGTAGGATTGAGAAATACTAAGGGGAAAAAAACGTTAGTGGGAGTGGTTTATAGACCTCCAAACAGTAAGGCGGAGGTTGGGGATGGCATTCAAAGAGAAATTAAAGAAGCGTGCAATAAGGGCACAGCAGTCATCATGGGTGACTTTAATCTACATATAGATTGGGCTAACCAAATGAGTAACAATACTGTGGAGGAGGAATTCCTGGAGTGTTTACGGGATGGTTTCCTGGACCAATATGTCGAAGAACAAACCAGAGATCAGGCCATCTTAGACTGGGTATTATGTAACGAGAAAGGATTAATTAGCAATCTTGTTGTAAGAGGCCCCTTGGGTCGGAGCGATCATAATATGATCGAATTCTTCATTAAGATGGAGAATGAAGTAGTTGACTCGGAGACTAGGGTCCTCAATTTAAATAAAGGAAACTATGATGGTCTGAGGAGCGAGTTGGGTAGGATTGATTGGGGAATGGCACTCAAAGGGTTGACGGTGGATAGGCAATGGCAAACATTCAAAGACCGAATGGATGAACTACAGAATTTGTTCATCCCAGTTTGGCATAAAAATAAAACAAAAAAGGTGACCCAACCGTGGCTAACAAGGGAAATTAAGGATAGCATAAGGTCCAAGGAGAGGGCATATAAATTGGCCAGAAAAAGCAATAACCCTGAGGATTGGGAGCAGTTTAGGATTCAACAAAGGAGGACAAAGGGATTAATTAAGAAAGGGAAAATAGAATATGAGAGTAAGCTTGCAGAGAACATAAAAACTGACTGTAAAAGCTTTTATAGATATGTAAAGAGAAAAAGATTGGTGAAGTCAAGCGTAGGTCCCTTGCAGTCAGAATCGGGGGAATTTATAATGGGGAACAAAGAAATGGCAAACCAACTAAATACATATTTTGGTTCTGTCTTCACAAAGGAGGACACAAATAACCTCCCAGAGATGCCGGGGAACATAGGGTCTGATGAAAGGGTGGAACTGAAAGAAATCAGTATTTGTAGGGAAATGGTGTTAGGAAAATTGATGGGACTGAAGGCCGATAAATCCCCAGGGCCTGATAATCTACATCCCAGGGTACTTAAGGAAGTGGCCCGAGAAATAGTAGATGCATTGCTGGTCATCTTCCAGAACTCGATAGACTCTGGAACGGTACCCATGGATTGGCGGGTAGCTAATGTTACCCCACTATTCAAAAAAGGTGGTAGAGAAAAGGCGGGGAATTATAGACCGGTAAGCTTGACATCGGTAGTGGGGAAAATGCTAGAGTCCATTATAAAAGATGTAATAGCAGAGCACTTGGAAAGCAGTGACTGGATCGGACAAAGTCAACATGGATTTACAAAAGGTAAATCATGCTTGACTAATCTACTGGAATTTTTTGAGGATGTAACTGGTAAAATAGATAAGGGAGAACCAGTGGATGTGGTGTATTTGAACTTTCAGAAGGCTTTCGATAAGGTCCCGCATAAGAGATTAGCGTGCAAAATTAAGGCACATGGGATTGGGGGCAAGGTATTGACTTGGATAGAGAACTGGTTGGCGGACAGAAAGCAAAGAGTTGGAATAAACGGGTCGTTTTCCGAGTGGCAGGCAGTGACTAGTGGGGTACCGCAAGGATCGGTCCTAGGACCCCAGCTGTTCACAATATATATTAATGATCTGGACGAGGGAATTGGATGTAATATCTCCAAATTTGCAGACGACACAAAGCTGGGGGGGAGGGTATGCTGTGAGGAGGATGTTGTGAAACTCCAGCACGATTTGGACAGGTTGGGTGATTGGGCAGAAACATGGCAAATGCACTATAATGTGGATAAATGTGAGGTTATCCACTTTGGTGGCAAAAACAGGAAGGCAGATTATTATTTGAATGGTAATAGTTTGGGAGAAGGGGAAGTGCAAAGAGACCTGGGTGTTCTTGTACACCAGTCGCTGAAGGTAAGCATGCAGGTGCAGCAGGCGGTTAAGAAGGCAAATGGTATGTTGGCCTTCGTAGCAAGAGGGTTCGAGTACAAGAACAAGGATGTCTTGCTACAGTTGTACAGGGCCTTGGTGAGACCACACCTTGAGTATTGTGTGCAGTTTTGGTCGCCTTACCTGAGGAAGGACGTTCTTGCCATGGAAGGAGTGCAGCGAAGATTCACCAGGCTGATACCTGGGATGGCAGGAATGACATATGAGAAGAGATTGTGTCGATTGGGCTTTTACTAACTGGAGTTTAGAAGATTGAGAGGGGATCTCATCGAAACCTATAAAATTCTGTCAGGCCTGGACAGACTAGATGCAGGAAGGATGTTTCTGATGGCCGGTGAGTCCAGAACCAGGGGTCATAGTCTAAGGATAAGGGGTAAGCCATTTAGGACTGAGATGAGGAGGAATTTCTTCACCCAGAGAGTGGTGAACCTGTGGAATTCTCTGCCACAGAGGGCGGTGGAGGCCAGTTCATTAAGTATATTCAAGAAAGAGTTGGATATATTTCTTAAGGCTAAAGGGATCAAGGGATATGGGGAGAAGGCAGGGACCGGGTACTGAATTTGGATGATCAGCCACGATCTCATTGAATGGCGGAGCAGGCTCGAAGGGCCGAATGGCCTACTCCTGCTCCTATCTTCTATGTATCTATGTATCTATGTAAAGGACAGAAGCGACTAGGAGGGGACATTTGATGCAATGGCCCCGATATTTACAGGGAGGTGGGGGGAGGAGTTATGCACGGGAAAAACAGAGGTACGGGTTTCCCGGAAGCAGTGCTGGAAATACATTTACCTTATGAATCCAGCCCTTCACGTCTCCTTTTACCTGCCGGGTTTTCCGAGGCCTGGGAAACCCAGCCAAAATGGGTTAAAAATAAAAAGCCTCTAAAAATGGAGGAACGCAGCCTCCGCAAAATCTTTTACCGACCGACTCGCCTCCTGAGTGTGGATTGGTTGCCCGCCTCCTGAGTGTGGATTGGTTGCCTGCCCCTCCGCTGTTAAAACCAGAAGTGGGTGGGTTTGGGTCGTGTTTCAAATTTTCACCCAATAAACCCACCTATTCTTGGGGAATTAAAATATGCAGGGTGGAGTTTGAGCGGGAATCCTGCTCCTGACTGGATCTCGGCCGCTGGGAGGGAGGGAAATCAGGACAGACTGCAGCAGCTAAAATGTTGTAGCTGCTGAAATAAGGAAAGATCTTGCATTCATACAGCCTTTCATTGCCTCAGGACGTCCCAAAGTGCATGTTGCAGCCAATGAAATAATTTTTAAGTGTACATTCAATTGTTGTGACATGCAGCCAATTTGCACACAGCAAGATCCAACAAACAGCAATGAGATACATGTCCAAATAGTGAGATTGACTACCAATTCAATTCAATTCAATTCAATTCAATTTTATTTGTCATATATGCAGCAGACGTGTGTACTGCACAATGAAATGTTGATTTTTACGAGTCCTTGGTTTTAACCTTGGTTCCAGAGATGAGGGGCTTCAGTAACATGGAGAGACTGTAGAAGCTGGGATTGTTTTCCATAGAGTAGAGGAGGTTAAGAGTAGATTTAATAAAGGTGTTCAAAATTATGAGGGGTTTTGACAGAGTAAATAGGGAGAAACTGTTTACACTGGTAGGAGGGTCAGTAACCAGAGGACACTGAGTTACGATAATTGGCAAAAGAACCAGGCGGGGAGATGAGGAGAATTATTTTGACGCAGTGAGTTGTTATGATTGGGAATGCCCTGCCAGAAAGGGTGGTGGAAGCAGATTCAATAGAAACTTCCAAAGGAAATTGGATAAATGCTTGAAAAGGAAAAATTGGTAGGGCTATGAGGAAAGAGCGGGGGAGTGGGACTAGTTGGGGAGCTCTTTCATAGGCATGATGGGCTGAATGGCCTCCTTCTGTGCTGTTCGATTCTATGATTCCATCAATAATCCCATTAGTTATGTTAGACCAAACTTGTATATTCAGTGATGTGGGATATGGGAAGGGACCCTGAAACTTGCATTGTCTGGTGTTCTGAAGTACTTTTTTCTGCACATTAGTCTTTTGAAATGACAGTATAACTTTCTATCGTTCTACAGACTGCAGTTTCACGGAGAAATTACAATCAAACATTACACTGAAAACAAAAGAAATCCTGTAGTGTCGGTGGTTTGCTTTGGTGGTTCGAATCACCCCTCCTACTTAGTTCTATACGACAGGAATTACAGTGAACAGGATTGGAACACAGACAAGCTTTTCAGACTCAACCGTACGGTGTTTAATAAGGTTAACACACACACCCACCTCCAGTACGTAAAATGCCTGGTGGTGTAAAACAAACAGTACAGCTGTCTCCCATTCTGCCAGCGCATTTCACACCTAATCTAGAGCCGTCTTTTGTCTCCACTAGTCCTATCACCATCTCGTCTCGTTTTGAATACCTCTTAATGTCTCTTCACTTCTCTTTTGTTCTCTCCCAGCCTGGCCTCTTAATCTATTTCATTTCCTGTGCCTCTTTAGTCTTGACAAAGGGTTTTCACCCGAAACGTTGACTCTATCTTCTCTCCACGGATGTTGCCTGGCCTGCTGAGTTTTTCCAGCATTTTCTGTTGTTATTTCGGATTTCCAGCATCTGCAGTATTTTGCTATAGTACAACAATACAACTTGGCCCGTCGAACAGGCCCCTGTCTCGTATTAAGACACCTAAAATCACACTGTGTAGCTATACAGAGTATAACATGGACTTGTCCCACAAACCCCAGAACATACACTATATAATACACACAGAACCTCCTCACTAAACCCCTCTGGATTGGGTGGGACACACAACACCCCCTCACACAATACCGGTGGTCTTAAGGATGCGTGGGCTTGGACAATGCTCACCCCCATTGTCCGTTTTCTTGCTCGCTGCTCCCCTGTGTAGAACGTGTCTCCTGGTTCCGTATCGCTGATGCAGTATCCAAGTCCCAGTTTCGAGGTTCGTTCCTACAGTCGAAGAGCAAGGCGAGGCTCTTGTCGCTCGTGGTGGTTTCTTCTCTCCATCCTGGACGGAGTGCTCGGTTCTTGGTTCAGAGATGAGGGCACGCGAAGGCGAGAGCAAGCGAGAGAGAGAGAGAATGGCCAAAGCTGCCTTCTCTGTATACCCTAAGAGTTCATTAAGGTCTGTGTATTGCAGTGATGTCTTTTAAATCACCCTTCTTTGTCTGGTTCCCACCTTTTCAAGTCTGGGCCTTCCCCCAACTCTTGTATTCCAATCCACACCCAGTAATCCAAACCACAGGACATGTACAGGGCTGGGGGATGGAAGACAATTGCTTATCTTGTCTCCCCCTCCCTGTGGTACATATTTGATGTGATTTAGTCTTACTGCTGATGTGTTTTGCCCAAGGTTAAAGTGTTTTTCATTGAGGCCAGGAAGTCTATTGTTCCAGCGAAACTGGCATCGTTGTCTTATCCAATTGAAGATCCATCGAAACCCATTAAAACACGAAATCTCATTGTCCAAAGTAAATGTCTTTTCCATAGTTAAATTGAAACTCACAGGTGTGTCTGTGCTTCTGGGTCCAACTGCACCATGCCCCTACCATTGGGCCAAACAGGCTGGTCGATCAGCAGTAACAATCATACAAATCCTTGGGGCCTGCGCCGATGCTTACAGTAGCTTTTAACAGCACCTTCCCTTTTCCATTATAGACAAATGTATTCCTTGTCTCTCATCTCAGTTTTGCCTTGACATTTCTGGTGTTTGCTGCACTTAATACGACTCCATTACAGCCTTTGTCTGCTGTAAAAGAGCTGCAGTGAACTCCGCATTGTTCTCCTGCCTGAAATGTTTCTCCTTCCTCTCTGTTGGTGGAAGGAAGGGTTTATAGCGACAGGGTGCAGGGAGGGTAAGGGTGCGCTGGGGATCCAGTCAAGAGTTTCAGTCCCTTTCTCGGTTCACTTTCCAGAACCGCTACGACTGCCTCGCTCCCTGCTGGTCCCGTATCCTGTTTGGCTAAAAGCTCCTCTTAAATCTGCCACTTCCATTCCCAGTTCCTCTAGACTGTATTTAAGATCCTCAAATCCCTTATCTCGCTGTTCACTGATTGGGGGCTCTCCACAATTTACTCCACATACCCTTTGTTTTGTTACTTGATCCTTCAATATCTCATTCTCGGTCCGAGACGGACCCTTTTTACAGAAACTTTATCGGGCTTCAGCACAAGCTACACCAGGCGCTCTGAAATCTTGTCTTTGTGCTACTGTATTTTCTTCTCCTGCAACTGTTCGATGCTTTGATTACGCTCGCTACAGTTTTTGCTTCACTAACTTGCTTGGTCAGGTGGCCTTTCTCGTGATGTGATTGCTGTATCGCCAAGAATAGGCCCTGAACCAGAACGGATTCGATTTCGTTCTTGCTCCTCTTTGGGTCACTGAGTTCCACCTTCCAGATACTCAGTCTGGAGAATGGACAGATTATCCTGGGGGGAAAAGGACCTATTACAGGTGCAGATTGAATTTTACAATCAATTTTCAAATCACTGTTACATGCTTGGAATTTAAACTTGGGTTTAATCTTACAATGAGACATGTGTCAGGCTGCCAGTCAGAGAAGCTGAAAAGGAAGGTAATTTTACTGAAAATCTGTATGAAGGACAGAAACAACTAAGAGGGAACATTTGATGCACTGTCTTGGCACAGTTTGGTCACTTTAAACCCTGCCTCTTGTATAGTTCAACACCCAGTTATGGTAATGTCATGGGGTAGAACTAAGCACAGCAGCCTCAGGAAGTGAAGGACACATGAAACACATGGAGAAGGGCCAACTGCCTCATCAAGCCCACTCTCCCTGGAGGAGGGAGCTTCGTCATAGCTCCAGATGACCCTGTCAGCCAAGGCTCTAACAGTAGCGCTATCTGGACAAGTACTGCGACCATCACCCGTGCTCTGTGATGGTAAGCTGTGCTGTTTTAGCTGATTAGGGGCAGGATATTCCTGCGATCGCCGGAACAATGTCAGGGTGGGGTGGGGTGATCTTTCTGCTGATGTGATCCCGTCACATTTTCCATGGGGGGGCGTGGGTTGTGACCTAATTTAATATGTCGGGTGGAATTTGAGCGAGAACCTTCTCCTGACGGTCTCGGCTACTAGGCGGGAGGGAAATCAGGGAGGGAGGGAATGCAGCAGTTAAAAGGTTGTAGCAGCTGAAATAAGGAAAGGAATTGCATTTATATAGCGCCTTTCACAACCTCAGGACGTCCCAAAGCACTTTACAACCAATTAAGCATTTTTGCATTGTAGTCCTCCTCTCTGACTATTTCCACTATTCCATATCATATTTCCCGCAGTGTTTCATTGAGGAGTGAAGAGACTATTGGATTGCTTACTCCCGATAACATGCTCACAAGGGACTATCAGCAGACACCTGGGCAAAAAGACCCTGGGTGAAAAGACATTGGGGGAGAAATTCATTATAGCCCAGGAATGGGCGCTAACTTTTGAAAAGTTTGAGAATTAGCGCCAGGCACTAATGCTTCAGACTGCACGCAAAATTCAGTCTCATTGCACAAAGAAAGGATTGGAGTGCTAAATCAAGCGCTAATGGCCTAGCTCAGTGGAGTTAAACTCAAAGCGCTGGCCAATATCAGGTGCAGTCTAATCACAAGTCATCATTGCCACAGGCTCTTTCCAGTTCTTAAAGGGGAGGTTCATTGATGCTACAGAACCACATTCTCATCAATGCTGGCTGTACAGCCGTCTCAGCCAGCAGCAGCAGGCCAAGGAGAAGGAGCCAGATGACTCAAGCAGCCCTCATGGCCCCTCTCCTCCCTCTGGCCACATGTTCAAATCTTTCTCGCTGCCTCTGCTCCCACCGCCGTAGATCCTGGAGGGCGAGGTCGACTGCCAGTACAGCCCCCATTAATGTAACCAAGTGTAGCACTTTGATATGTTGTAAGAATCAATGTAATTAATTGTTACAGGAAACTCTTTGGTATCCGGCACCGACGGGACCGGGATGGTGCCGGTTGATTAAAAATTCCGGATGACGGAGAGGGTTATCTACCAAGGCTATTTTTAACAAACAAAAATAAAAACATCAAGAAATGTGCAGTATACAGTAATTGGGTACTCGCCTACAGAATGTTGTGTTAAATGGCTGGTGGAAGATGCTTGATTAAGTACAGTACTACCAGTTGAGGGTAATCCATAACTCTTTAATTACTTAATAGTAAAACAAAACTTATGCAGTAAACATAAAATGGCGGATCGGAAGAGACTACCGGCAGCGCGGGAGAGTCAGACTCCTGTTACAGGGGTATTGAGGTGTTCGGACTTCCGACAGCGCCAAGAAGCTGAGTAGTGGCAGTTTGGAGAATTACCCCCACTGACTAACTCGGCCACCGTGGGAGATTCGGACTCGGCAACATTTCCGGTTATTGAGGTGTTGTTTTCGGAGTATGAATTTTGCCGGTTAATAGAGAATTCTGTATATTTAGGTGACGTTTAAACGAGAGTTTCCTGTAGTAGCCACAAGCCTCCTGATACTAAGCAACCTTTAAATGACTGTATTACACCGTTGCACAATGTCAAACTGACAAGGAAGCTGTGAAACAGCACTAACCTGACAGCTGCGACTCATTACTCATGATCCCTTTAAGTAGCGCCCCGGAGTT
Organism: Somniosus microcephalus; assembly: GCF_052327205.1. Taxonomy (NCBI): domain Eukaryota; kingdom Metazoa; phylum Chordata; class Chondrichthyes; order Squaliformes; family Somniosidae; genus Somniosus; species Somniosus microcephalus. The sequence goes on along the minus strand of NC_141018.1, from coordinate 16,031,752 downwards.
GGCATCCGCCTGCTTTTTTTTATTTGTTTGTGGGATGTGGGCGTCGCTGGCAAGGCCAGCATTTATTGCCCATCCCTAATTGCCCTTGAGAAGGTGGTGGTGAGCCGCCTTCTTGAACCGCTGTAGTCCCTGTGGTGAAGGTACTCCCACAGTGCTGTTAGGGAGGGAGTTCCAGGATTTTGACCCAGCGACAATGAAAGATCGGTGATATACTTCCAAGTCAGGATGGTGTGTGACTTGGAGGGGAACTTGGAGGTGGTGGTGTTCTCATGCGCCTGCTGCCCTTGTCCTTCTAGGTGGAATAGATCATGGGTTTGGGAGGTGCTGCCTTGGCAAGTTGCTGCAGTGCATCTTGTAGATAGTACACACTGCAGCCACGGTACGCCGGTGGTGGAGGGAGTGAATGTTTAAGGTTGTGGATGGGGTGCCAATCAAGCAGGCTGCTTTGTCCTGGATGGTGTCGAGCTTCTTGAGTGTTGTTGGAGCTGCACTCATCCAGGCAAGTGGAGAGTATTCCATCACACTCCTGACTTGTGCCTTGTAGATGGTGCAAAGGCTTTGGGGAGTCAGGAGGTGAGACACTCGCCACAGAATGCCTGGCCTCTGACCTGCTCTTGTTGCCACAGTATTTATGTGGCTGGTCCAGTTAAGTTTCTGGTCAATGGTGACCCCACAGGTTGTTGATGGTGGGGGATTCGGCGATGGTAACGCCGTTGAATGTCAAGGGGAGGTGGTTAGACTCTCGCTTGTTGGAGATAGTCATTGCCTGGCACTTCTGTGACGCGAATGTTACCTGCCACTAATCAGCCCAAGCCTGAACGTCATCCAGGTCTTGTTGCATGCGGGCATGGACTGTTTCATTATCTGAGGAGTTGTGAATGGCACTGAGCACTGTGCAGTAATCAGCGAACATCCCCATTTCTGACTTCATGTTGCAGGGAAGGTCATTGATGAAGCAGCTGAAGATGGTTGGTCCTAGGACACTGCCATAGAGTCATAGAGTCATAGAGTTTTACAGCACAGAAAGAGGCCCTTCAGCCCATCGTGTCTGCGCCGCCCATCCATCCCTGTCCAGTCTAATCCCATTTTCCAGCATTTGGTCCATAGCCTTGTATGCAATGGCATTTCAAGTGCTCATCCAAATGCTTCTTGAATGTTGTGAGGGTTCCTGCCTCCACCACCCTTTCAGGCATTGAGTTCCACATTCCAACCACCCTCTGGGTGAAAAAGTTCCTCCTCAAATCCCCTCTAAATCTCCTGCCCCTTACCCTGAATCTATGCCCCCTTGTTATTGACCCCCCCACTAAGGGGAAAAGTTCCTCTTTATCTACCCTATCTATGCCCCTCATTATTTTGTACACCTCAATCAGGTCCCCCCTCAGCCTTCTCTGCTCCAAGGAAAACAACTCCAGCCTGTCCAGCCTCTCTTCATAGCTGAGGCGCTCCATCCCAGGTAACATCCTGGTGAATCTTCTCTGCACCCTCTCCAAAGCAATCACATCCTTCCTATAGTGAGGCGACCAGAACTGCACACAGTACTCCAGCTGTGGCCTCACCAGCGTTTTGTACAGCTCCATCATAACCTCCCTGCTCTTATATTCTATGCCTCGGCTAATGAAGGCAAGTATCCCATATGCCTTTTTAACCACCTTATCTACCTGCTCCGCTGCCTTCAGGGATCTATGTACATGTACACCAAGGTCCCTCTGACCCTCTGTACTTCCTAGGGTCCTACCACTCATTGTGTATTCCCTTGCCTTATTTGTCCGTCCAAAATGCATCACCTCGCACTTTTCAGGGTTAAATTCCATTTGCCACTTTTCCGCCCATCTGACCAACCCGTTTATATCGTCCTGTAGCCGGAGGCTTTCCTCCTCGCAATTTACCACCCCACCAATTTTCGTGTCATCTGCGAACTTACTGATCATACCTTTTACATTTTCATCCAAATCATTTATGTAGATCACAAACAATAAGGGACCCAGCACCGATCCCTGAGGTACCCCACTGGACACAGGCTTCCAGTCACAAAAGCAACCTTCGACCATCACCCTCTGCCTCCTGCCACTCAGCCAGTTTAGGATCCAACGCGCCAAGGCACCCTGGATCCCATGGGCTCTTACCTTCTTGACCAGTCTCCTATGCGGGACTTTGTCAAAAGCTTTACTGAAGTCCATGTAAACCACATCCACAGCATTTCCCTCATCCACCCCACTAGTCACCCCCTCGAAAAATTCGATCAGATTTGTTAGACATGATTTACCCTTGACAAAGCCATGCTGACTATCCCCGATTAATCCTTGCCTCTCCAAGTGGAGATTAATTTTGTCCCTCAGAATTTTTTCCAATAATTTCCCCACCACAGATGTTAGACTCACTGGCCTGTAATTCCCTGGTTTATCCCTGCTACCCTTCTTGAATAATGGTACTACGTTAGCTGTTCTCCAGTCCTCTGGTACATCCCCTGTGGCCAGAGAGGTTCTGAAAATTAGTGTCAGAGCCCCTGCAATCTCCTCCCTTGCCTCCCACAGCAGCCTGGGATACATCTCGTCCGGGCCTGGGGATTTATCCACTTTTTGGCCCGCTAAAACCGCAAGCACCTCCTCCCTCTCGATGCTAATATGTTCAAGTATGTCACAGTCCCCTTGCCCGATTTCTATGTCTGCATCGTCTTTCTCCATAGTGAACACAGATGCAAAAAATTCATTTAAAACCCTGCCTACATCCTCTGGCTCTACACACAGATTGCCACTTTGGTCCCTAATGGGCCCTACCCTTTCCCTGGTTATCCTCTTGCCCTTAATATACTTATAAAACATCTTAGGATTTTCCTTTATTTTGCTCGCCAGTGTTATTTCATGGCCCCTCCTCGCCCTCCTAATTTCTTTTTTAAGTATGCCCCTGCACTTTTTATACCCCTCTAGGGCTTCTTCTGTCTTTAGTCTTTTGTAACTGCCAAAAGCCCCCCTTTTATTTCTAATGCATTTTTGTATATCCCTTGTCATCCAAGGTTCCCTTTGCTTGTTGGTCCCACCCTTGACCTTTACAGGAACATGTTGGCGTTGTACTCTCTCTATTTCCCTTCTGAAAGTCTCCCACTGTTTTGATGTGGATTTTCCTATAAGCAGCTGCTCCCAGTCCACTTTGGCCAGATCCTGCCTTATCATATTAAAATCGGCCTTCCCCCAATTTAGAACCCTTATTTCCGGGCCGTCTTTGTCTTTTTCCATGACCACCTTAAATCTCACCGAATTATGGTCACTGTCACCAAAATGCTCTCCTACTGACACTTCCACCACTTGCCCGGCTACATTCCCCAGGATTAGGTCCAGTACCGCCCCCTCTCTTGTAGGACTTTCTACATGTTGGCTCAAAAAGCTCTCCTGGATGCACTTTAAGAATTCTGCACCCTCTAAGCCTTTCACACTCTGACTGTCCCAATTTATATTGGGGAAGTTGAAATCCCCCACTATTATTACCCTATTATTTTCGCACTTCTCTGAGATTTGCCTACATATCTGTTCCTCTATCTCCCCCTGACTGTTTGGGGGCCTATAGTACACTCCCAGCAAAGTGCTTGCCCCCTTTTTGTTTTTAAGTTCTACCCATATGGCCTCATTAGAGGAACCCTGCAGCGATGTCCTGGGGCTGTGATGATTGACCTTCAACCACCACAACCATCTTCCTTTGTGCTAGGTATGACTCCAGCCAGTGGAGCGTTTTCCCCCCGATTCCCATTGACTTCAGTTTTACTAGGGCTCCTGATGCCACACTCGGTCAAATGCTGCCTTGATGTCAAGGGCAGTCACTCTCACCTCTGGAATTCCAATCCTTTGTCCATGTTTGGACCAAGGCTGTAATGAGGTCGGGAGCTGAATGGTCTGAGCGGAACCCAAACTGGGCATCAGTGAGCAGGCTATGGGTGAGTAAGTGCTGCTTGATAGCAATGTTGATGACACCTTCCATCACTTTGCTGATGATTGAGAGTAGACTGATGGGGTGGTAATTGGCTGGGTTGGATTTGTCCTGCCTTTTGTGGACAGGACATACCTGGGCAGTTTTCCACATTGCCGGATAGATGCCAGTGTTGTAGCTGCACTGGAACAGCTTGGCTAGAGGCGCGGCTAGTTCTGGAGCACAAGTCTTCAACACGATAGTCGGGATGTTGTCGGGGGCCCATAGCCTTTGCTGTATCCAGTGCGCTCAGCCGTTTCTTGATATCATGTTGAGTGAATCGAATTGGCTGAAGACTGGCTTCTGTGATGGTGGAGACCTCAGGAGTAGGCCGATATGGATCATCCACTCGACACTTTTGGCTGAAGATGGTTGCAAACGCTTCAGCCTTGTCTTTTGCACTCACGTGCTGGGCTCCACCATCATTGAGGATGGGGATACTCATGCAGCCTCCTCCTCCAGTTAGTTGTTTAATGATCCACCACCATTCACGACTGGATGTGGCAGGACTGCAGAGCTTTGATCTGATCCGTTGATTGTGGGATCGCTTAGCCCTGTCTATAGCATGCTGCTTCTGCTTTTTAGCATGCATGCAGTCCTGTGTTGCAGCTTCCCCAGGTTGGCACCTCATTTTTAGGTACGCCTGGTGCTGCTCCTGGCATGCTCTTCTACACTCCTTATTGATCCAGGGTTGGTCCCCTGGCTTGATGGTAATGTTAGAGTGAGGGAGATGCCGGGCCATGAGGTTGCAAATTGTGCTGGAATACAATTCTGCTGCTGTTGATGGCCCGCAGCGCCTCATAGATGCCCAGTTTTGAGCTGCTAGATCTGTTCTGAATCTATCCCATTTAGCACGGTGGTAGTACCACACAACACGATGGAGGGTGTCCTCAGTGTGAAGACGGGACTTCGTCTCCACAACGACTGTGCGGTGATCACTACTACCAATACTATCATGGGCAGATGCATCTGCAACAGGTAGATTGGTGAGGACGAGGTCTATTGTAGGTTTTTCCGTCGTGTTGGTTCTCTCACCACCTGTCGCAGGCCCAGATTGGCAGCTGTGTCCTTCCGGACTTGGCCAGCTCAGTCAGTAGTGGTGCTACCGAGCCACTCTTGGTGATGGACATTGAAGTCCCCCACCCAGAGTACATTCTGCCCTTGCTATTCTCAGTGCTTCTTCCAAGTGGTGTTCAACATGGAGGAGTGCTGATTCATCAGCTGAGGGAGGGCGGTAGGTGGTAATCAGCAGAAGGTTTCTGGACAGGACATACCCAGGGATGGTGATGGAAGAGTTTGGGACATTGGCTGAGAGACATGATTCTGTGAGTATGACTATGTCAGGCTGTTGCTTGACTAGTCCGTGGGACAGCTCTCCCAATTTTGGCACAAGTCCCCAGCTGTTGGTGAGGAGGACTTTGCAGGGTCAACTGGGCTGCGTGTGCCGTTGCCGTGTCTGTAGCCGGCGCCGAGGTCGATGCCGGGTGGTCCATCCGATTTCATTCTTATTATTGTGCTTCGTAGCAGTTTGTTACAACTGAGTGGCTTGCTGGGCCATTTCAGAGGGCAGTTAAGAGTCAACCACATTGCTGTGGGTCTGGAGTCACATGTAGGCCAATACTATCATGGCTATCTCTCCCCATTTTTTTATTTCCATTGAAGTCGAAGAAAAGTGTGAATTAGCTTGTTCCATGTCTGAATCTTTCCGTTCTTTACAAAGGAGAAACATGCACAGAACCGGAGGCAAAGGACTATCCTGGGTGGAGGAATGGCAGCCATCAGACCCCTTAGTAGGCATGAGGAGGAAACTCTGCATCTTCTGGGCAGACACACTGTGGGCAATGGAGAAGTTGGAGGAGAGCCTGTCAGGTTCAGGTTGGTAGTGGAATAAATATTTACGCAGCAGACATTCTGATGACTCAAGAGGCCACCTGTTGTTGTCAGTCACATCTTCTGATTCGCAAGTAAGAAAGCATCTTCCTAAGGCGAATGTCCTTTGTGTCCCTCACAGGTGCTGAATGCTTATAGAAGGCAGCATCTGACGGCAGCCTGGCACCACTAGAGAGACCCTTCCTCCACTTAATTCACCCACTCCAGCATGGCGCCCAACCCAGATACACCCACCTGGGATGGCTGCCTTACTGAGGCAGAGGGGATATCACTGGGTGAATCATAGCGCAGAAGAAGCTGGGAGAGAATGATAAGGAAATGGCCACCTCTCCCTGGACAGCTGAGGAGCCCAAGGAATGAGATCTCAGAGGCCCAGTCTTTAAAATGTCTCTGATTCGGGAGCATAGATCTCATGTGCAGGCAGATGGTGGAAAAGTTGGAGGAGTCCACAACCCACATCTGCAGGAGGGTTGGCAGGATGTGAGGAACACAATGGCCCAGAAATTCCAGAACGGGGCTTGCAGCGCGTGCAAGCCCCGTATTTGCACTTACCCCGCGCTCGTGCCGATCAGCTTCTGGGACGCCTGAACTTGCAGAAATAGAAAGCACATTCCCGGGCAGCGTATGACGTCACGCCGCCCAGGAGTGCAGCCAGCGCGAAGCCAGGAGCGTGCAGTGTAAGTGAGACACGCCCCTTGAGGTCTCAGTTTCACTGGACACGCCCCCAATGTTTCTGTCAAGCTGCTAAGGATTTTTACATGCAAAGCAGCAGTTTAAATAGGTTTTTGGAAGTTTTTTGAAGATTTTGGTAAATTTTATAAACTTTTTAAAATGTTTACATTATTTTGAGTAATCTGAAGTAGTTTTAAAGAGAATTAAAGCAATTTAAAGACTTTTAAAAGCCCTAAAAGAATTTTTTTAATTCCATTTATTTATTTAGCAATGTCGTCGTCATACGTGTCTTCACACTGTTCCCTTTGGGGAACTGTATGAAGCGGTGGAAGGATTTATGGCCATGATTAACGCTCATTCCGTGACCGTAACCATCTTTGAACCAGCCATTAGGGCGGTTAGTCCTATGGCGGGAGGGTTTTATGGGCTCCCACAAGCTATACAAGGAGGGGGGGCCACCCACACCCACGGACGCAAATATCCCACTGGACGTCAACCCAGAATTTAGAGCCGGAGCTCCGACTCCACTTGCCGGGACTGTCTGGAGCGGGGTTCGAAACCCTACCCTGATCTGGCCCAGCGGCGGGGATCCTACCGCTATGACAAAGGCCCAATCCAATTAGCAACGTGAAATGGCAGCATAGGGCTCCAGTCACGGGGAGGGAAAAGGCGCAGGAAACGTATGGGTGTCACCTTTTGTGCGGAGTGGGCCTTTTGCGTAGCAGTAAGCATCCCCGCCGCTGGGCCAGAAGGAGTAGGGTTTTGAACCCCACTCCAGACAGTCCCGGCAAGTGGAGTCGGAGCTCCAACTTTAAATTCTGGGTGGACATCCAGCGGGATGCTTGCGTCCGTGGGTGTTGGTGGCCCCCCCCCCCCCTCAGATGGGTTGTGGGAGCCCGTAAAACCCGCCCGCCATAGGACTAACCACCCTAATGGCTGGTTCAAAGATGGTTACGGTCACGGAATGAGCGTTAATCACGGCCATAAATCCTTCCACCACTTCATACAGTTCCCCAAAGGGAACAGTGTGAGGGTACGTACGATGATGACCTCTTGCGCAATGCACCTCCTTGGACCCTCAGTCGCAGATGCGAGGGGGCAAGTTGTGCAATTGTTAAATTTTTTATTTTATTGACATGTAAAATGTTGGCCCAGTAATTCCCTTCCAAATGCGCTAGTACGGTCGGGGTACTTACGCATCTGGCCGGATGAAATGCCGGTTTTCAGCATGCACAGTGCATGTGGGGAAAACCGGCATTTCCTGTCCTCTGAACGAAGGGGTTCAGAGGCAGAACGCGTGCGACTGCACAGGCAGCGCGTGCGCAGTATAATTCGCCGCTTTCATTAATGCTTTCAGTGAGGTCCAGTCATTACAACTTACACATGAAAAAAGCATGGGTACAGTTGCTCCAGAGGCTGCGGAGGAAGATATTTCTTATCGTGGAGCTTCTGAAAGTATGTATGTCTGTATATATTCCTTTGCGTGTTATGTATATATTCCTTTACTTATGTGTATGAATGTATTATTTAATTATGACTTTCAGAGAAAGTAACTTATTGGAAAATCATAATTAAAAATATACATTCATACACATTAGTAAAGGAATATAAAACATACATACATATACGTAAAGGAATATATGTGGACATACATACATAACTCATTCTCACATTCCATTCACACAGCCACAATTGCTCCTTCTACCTACCGTTCTGAAAACCCGTTTAAAAAAAAAAAATTAAAGTTTAAAACTTAGTTAAAATTTCTTAAAATAACTTCCCTTCCTTTCCCAAACCTAAATATTGCATTTCATAAGCTCCTCCATAAAATATATCTCCTTCCCCAGCCAATGAACAACTTTACACTTGCTTTTTTCAAGTGCAAGTTCTAGGGACTTACCCTCACTGAATCCATCAGTGAAATCTACAAAGTTCACTGCGCAAGCACTGCCTGTGCAGTCGCACGCGCTGTGAATAGACCTCAGGTCTGGAAATGCCGGCGTTCCCCGCATGCGCTGTTCCTGCTGAACGCCGGCATTTCCAACGGCCAGATGCGTGAGTAACCCGACCGTACTCATGCTTCTGGCCCGGAATTTCTGGCCCCCTGTGGTTGTGGCAGTCCAGGAACTCAATGAAGCCTCAAGATGTTTGGATGATGCTATTAGGGCAGTTGTCACTTCCACAATGGCAGCAATGATTGCTTCCATAGAAGGCCAGAAGATCGCTCTAACTCTCAACTGTAAGGCTCTGAAAATGCAACTGATTTTAACCCCATGAAAATCAGCAGCGCTGTGAAGTGCACTTGCTCACCTCTACACCTGATCCATGAGCTGTGTGCCTGTCAAGTAAGATTCCACACCGAAAAGCGAGTCTTGCCGCCTTGGGCCTTATTATTCTATTTGACTCTCTGATCTCTATTACTCTGCATCTTGGCCTGTTCTAGCTGACAGGTTTCTCTTGTAGCTATCCCCCTCCTATAGGGATAGAAATTGGACATCATTGCACCCATTTTACGGGTGTAAAGCAGGCACAACCAGACCCAATTTTGGGGACCAACAACCTGCCCCCCAAGGACGTCCGAAAAACCTCCGACTCAAAATTGGGTCAGGTCACTTTTCAGGTGTCCACCTAAAACAGGAGTTGGGCCCCTTAAATACGTAAATGACGGACCTAACACTCGCTTTAGGTCCCCTCACAGAGGTTCGTTGCTATGAGATGGGCAGGTGTCGGGCCTGGTGTGCTCCGGATTCTGAAGCGACCACTGCAGCCGCCTACTATGGGTAAGGTTTTGAGAGGAGGACCAGGACCAGTCGTCACAATTGCCTCCCACCTGTTGCCCACTCTAACTCCCCTCCCAGGCCTCGCCTTCAGGCCGCTACTGGCGTGGCAAGTGACCCGAGATCCGCAAGCGCGTGAGTCACCTGCGGAGGCACCACAGGCTCGCGCGTTTAGAATGTTAAGGAGGCCCGGTGGCCCGATTTGGGCCGGCCTCAGACCTCTCAGTTGGGGTTGCACTCTTCCAGCACATCGCCAGGTCTGGGCCCGGGCCAATTTCTACCTCACATCGCCCTCCGTTCCTTCATCGTCACTGGGTGAAGATCCTAATGCCTCCCAAGCACCATTGTAGGAGCACTGTCAGCACAAGGACTGCAACGGTCCAAGGCAGTGGCCCTCTACCCCCTTCTCACCCCACCTAGGGATGGGCAATAAAGATGGCGTTGCAAGTGTCACCCGCATCCCAATAGCAAATTTAATGAAATCCCTCTCCTGCCGAGATTCCAGGCTGCCACAGCTTACTGATGTCCCTCGGTTCCAGCAGCAGTGAAGATGTTGAGTTTCTCGGTCTCACTTGTTGTGACCTTTAATAAAGGAATTCACACACATCCAGGACACTGCAACTTCCTGTGAGCAATCCCATAACCCCTCCTGTTTGTTCAGTTAACTAAAGCAGTCTGAATGGAGCAGTGATTATCGCAATGCACCATATTAACAAGCAGGAATGAGCCACCCGAACCATGCGGGCAACAAACTATCGGTACACCTTGCTGAGGCTCAGAAACCATCCAGAAAAGCCTGCGTCACTGAGATTGTGCATGAGCGACTGGTCAGCAGTGCAGCAATATTCAGCTCGGGTGAGGACCCCTTGAATACACACACTACAACACAAGCTACAGCAAACCACCAGCAGACTCCAGTGCAGTGCTGAGGGAGTGCTGCACTGTCGGAGGTGCCGTCTTTCGGATGAGACGTTAAACCGAGGCCCCGTCTGCTCTCAGGTGGGCGTAAAAGATCCCACGGCGCTATTTCGAAGAAGAGCAGCGGAGTTCTGGCCAACATTATCCCTTAACCAACATCACTAAAACAGATTATCTGGTCATTATTTCATTGGTGTTTGTGGGATCCTGCTGTGCGCAAATTGGCTGCCGTGTTTCCTACATTGCAATAGTGATCATACTTCCTAAAGTACTTCATTGGCTGTGAAGCACTTTGGATGTCCTGAGGTTGTGAAAGGCGCTATAGAAATGCAACTTTGCTTGTTCTCTCATTACATGACCACTAGAAAGAGCCAGGTAAGTAAATGTGCACCATTATCAAAGGTAGAGACGCCTTTTTCCTGGAACATGAGCAATCCCAAAGTTGAGAATTTCCCTTTCTTGTCTTGAGGAAGCACCAGGTCTCCCTTCACTTGACACCACCCAAAATGAGATTGGTAACTCAATGTGTGGGGAGTGGCAGGTATGACTTGCTGCCCCACTGCTCCATTCCACATGGTATTGGTGTCTCAACCCATCGGACCAAGTCCCAGTGAATTAAATTGAACTGAACTCTAATCGGAGTCCCCTCTCGAAATAGGTAGTGAAGGAAGCTTTCACTGGAATGTATCACCAAGCTCCCTCAATGTGTCAATGCATAGGTTTTATTTTTTATTCGTTCATGGGATCTGGGCGTCACTGGCAAGGCCAGCATTTATTGCCCATCCCTAGTTGCCCTTGAGAAGGTGGCGGTGAGCCGCCTTCTTGAACCGCTGCAGTCCGTGTGGTGAAGGTGCTCCCACAGTGCTGTTAGGGAGGGAGTTCCAGGATTTTGACCCAGCGACGATGAAGGATCGGCGATACGCTTCTAAGTCAGGATGGTGTGTGACTTGGAGGGGAACTTGGAGGTGGTGGTGTTCCCATGCGCCTGCTGCCCTTGTCCTTCTAGGTGGAAGAGGTCACAGGTTTGGGTGGTGCTGCCAAAGAATACAGGAAACTTTCTGGTATCCGCCACTGACGGGACCGAGCTGGTGCCGGTCGATCAACACTGCCGGAGAAACCAGCGTTAATGTTAAAACATACGGAGCTTCTGAGCTCCGTATCTAGCAACAAACCCTGTTGCTTAGCAACAGCTTCAAAACAGTCGGCGCAGCTTGCAAGCGTCTCTGTAGCTAAGCAACAGCTTCAGCTAGATGCTTGCAGAGCCAGGAATGGAGAAAAAAAGCAACGAAAAGTAAAAAAAGTTATCTGAACCGACTCCTGAATTTTGCCGGTGGATAGAGCATTTAAACAAAAGTTTCCTGTACTTGGTGAGTTGCTGCAGTGCATCTTGATGATGGTACACACTGCAGCCACAGTACGCCGGTGGTGGAGGGAGTGAATGTTTAAGGTGGTAGATGGGGTGCCAATCAAGCGGGCTGCTTTGTCCTGGATGGTGCCGAGTTTCTTGAGTGTTGCTGGAGCTGCACTCATCCAGGCAAGTGGAGAGTATTCCATCACACTCCTGACATGTGCCTTGTCGATGGTGGAAAGGCTTTGGGGAGTCAGGAGGTGAGACAGTCGCCGCAGAATACCTAGCCTCTGACCTGCTCTTGTTGCCACAGTATTTATGTGGCTGGTCCAGTTAAGTTTGGTCCGCTGGGGTAATGAACTTCGGTTCCATGTTCGATCCCTGGTATGTGCTGACCTTAGCCAGGGTAGCGGTGGGACATTGCCATTAGTTTCATTGTCACACCGCCCCCCCCTACAGGGGAAGTAAAAATCAGTCCGGGCTCCTGAACTCCAGTTAGAGCCACTGCTGGAACGTGCTGGTTTACGTGCATTGGGGGGTTGGGCAGAACTGAGCTGAGATCTGATGCCCCAGGAACAAACAGCCTACCAACATTCACCTTGAAGGGTCGCACGGGAGGACTGGCTGCCGGTGTGATGTAGCTGAGCTCTGCGACTGCCCGTATGATCCAAGCTCCATAAGAGGCAGCGCCTTCGGGAAGAGTGGCGAAGAAAATTGGGACAAAAAGGAGCAGCAATTGCTTTGACTCATAGGAGGTGAAGTTTCTCCCAGTGCATTAAATAGGAGTTCATATTTTTGTTCATTTTTTTTTAACCACACTTTCACTAGATACATTTCTGGAAACTTAGCAACATGAAGGCTAAAAATAATGCATAACAGAATGGACACCTGGAAGGCTGTTTCACCGGCTAATTAGCTAATTAATGAGTATAATTAATGATCTGTGAGCCTATCCAGCTGTGAGAAAAGGTTTCCTTTGTCATGCACTCAAAGCCTCGTAGTTGACGGTGTGAATGCACAAAGCGCGCTGTACATAGAATGTACCGCACTGAAACTGGCCATTCGGCCCAATAGGTCTGTGCCGGTGTTTATGCTCCACACGAGCCTCCTCCCACCTTACTTCATCTCACCCTGTCAGCATATCCTTCCATTCCTTGCTCCCTCATGTACTTATCCAACTTCCCCTTAAATGCAAGTACGGGGCAAATCACCAGTGACCAGAGGGTGAAATACGTGTGACCAACAGACAAGAGTTCAACACCGACCAGGACAGGCTGGAGAGCATCCAACATTAGAAGTGAGACTTGAAGAAAAGCAGTGAGATGAGAAAGGAGAATGAACATTAAAAAATGTAGCCTGTCATATATGGAGATAGTCAGTGATGCCAATCACTGCAAGCTGCAGGTATCAGACATGTTTGCTTCAGTGCCTTAGTGTAGTTAACAGGGATTTCAACAGTAAGCTCGGCCACAAAGGGAATCAATGGGGACAATTAACCCGCCCGTCGGGAAACTGACAAGATCGGGTGTACTCTTTTAGTTTGGACCAACAACAAATTTGACTGTAAATTAACAAAAGTTCAACTAAAACTTAACAAATCAAATTAAAATGTGGTTTTCCGGGTTGACGACGCACTCCAGTCCCCGCGGCGCCCACCGGTCAAGATCAGGTGTAACGTTGGTTGTAAATCTCGCCCGAGTTCACTCTCCATTGAAGAGTAATATTGGGCGGGGTATAAAACCGGCGTTCCACCGAATCCCGTGGGATTCCCGCCCACCAAGTTAGGTTCAGATCACCCCCAATAAACGTGGTTGAAAAACTAGCACAATGAGACCAAAGAAGAACCTCGAATAATGGAGCTGAGGAATTTACATGAGTGCCTGTAATTATTCACAAGTACAGTTGATAATTGCAATGCACTCAGTCAGCTCCCACACTTTCTGTCAGTCAGTTAATTTACATTCGCGTCAGCTACTCACAACATAAAAGACTTGCTCATTCAGTGCACATTGAACCTTACAGAAAAGGCTTTCTGACAACAGAAGGCACAGACAGGGAGGGAAAGCCTGAGCCTCTCACCCCTTTGAGGGGACCAGAGGTCATGGTCTGGGACGATGTGCACAGCATGGTGGGGAGAAGAATATGTTCCAGGCTTGTATACTTCTACCTGTGTACCTTGGCTGTGCAAACCTGCTACAGCAGACATCAGCATTTTGCATTGCGAAATACTTTGTGTACTGCCCACAGAGCAACAGCATAGCTGGGTGTGATGACCCGTCACAACAACAACAGCAACTTGCATTTCTATAGCACCTTTAACGTAGTAAAATGTCACAAGGCGCGTCACAGGAGCGTTGCCCAACAAAATTTGACAGCGAGCCACGTAAGGAGATGTTAGAACAGGTGACCAAAAGCTTGGTCAAAGAGGTAGATTTTAAGGAGCGTCGTAAATGAGGAGCGGAAGAGAGGTGGAGAGGTTTAGGGAGGGAGTTCCAGAACTTAGAACCTAGGCAGCTGAAGGCACGGCAGCCAATGGTGGGACGATGGAAATCGGGCACGTGTAAGAGTGCAGCGACCTCGGAGGGTTGTAGGGCTGGATTAGGTTGCATAGGTAGGGAGGGGCGAGGCCGTGGAGGGATTTGAACAAAAGGATGAGAATTTTAAATTCAAGGCGTTGCCAGACCGGGAGCCAATGTAGGTCAGTGAGCAGAGGGGTGATGGGTGAATGGGACTTGGAGCGAGTTAGGAAACGGGCAGCAGAGTTTTGGATGAGTTGTAGTTTACGCAGGGTGGAAGGTATGAGGCTGGCCAAGAGAACATTCGAATAATTCAGTCTGGAGGTAACAAAGGGTTTAAACATCTGGAGTACTGCGTACAGTTTTGGTCTCCTTATTTAAGGAGGGATATACTTGCATTGGAGGCATTTCAGAGAAGGTTCACGAGGTTAATTCCTGAGATGAAGGGGTTGTCTTATGAGGAAAGGTTGAGCAGGTTGGGCCTATACTCACTGAAGTTTAGAAGAATGAGAGGTGATCTTATTGAAACATATAAGATTCTGAGGGGGCTTGGCAGGGTAGATGCTGAGAGGATGTTTCCCCTCGTGGGGGAATCTAGAACTAGGGGGCATCGTTTCAGAATAAGGGGTCGCCCATTTAAAACGGAGATGAGGAGGAATTTCTTCTCTCAGAGGGTCGTGAATCTTTGGAATTCTCTACCCCAGAGAGCTGTGGAGGCGGAGTCAGTGAATATATTCAAGGCGGAGATTGACAGATATTTGAGCTACAGGGGAGTCAAGGGTTATGGGGAGAGAGCGGGAAAGTGGTGTTACGGCCAAGATTGGATCAGCCATGATCTTATTGAATGGCGGAGCAGGCTCGAGGGGCCGAATTTCCCACTCCTGCTCCTATTTCTTATGTCCTTATTAGAGCAGAGAAACAAGGTGCACAGAGACAAATACCACTAGAGTAAAGAACAGTTCCGAAATAGGAGGAATCAGACAGGGGGTAAATGCAAAGCAGTCTAAGAGAGTTTGGCATGCCTGTGTGTAAATGCACGTAGCATGGTAAATAAGTTTGGTGAGCTGCAGGCACAAGTCGCCACATGGGACTACGATATAATGGCAGTAACAGAGACCTGGCTCAAAGAAGGGGAGGATTGGGAGCTTAATATTCCTGGCTACAAGGTATTCAGGAAAGATATGGAAGGAAAGAAAGGAGTGGGGTTGGCAGTATTAATCAAAGAAACTATTATAGCACTGGAGAGGGATGATGTAGTTGAGGGGTCAAAGACAGAATGTATTTGGTTAGAATTAAGGAACAATAGAGGAGCTATTATGCTACTGGGTGTATACTATAGGCCACCAAATAGTGGGAAGGAGCTAGGGGAGCAAAGAGAAAGATGCAAGAACTATAGAGTAGTGATAATGGGGAACTTCAATTATCCCAGTATAGACTGAGATACTAACAGTGTAAAGTGCAAAGAGGGAAAGAAATTCCTGAAATGTGTACAAGAGAACTTTCTTGATCAGTGTGTTTCCAGCCCAACGAGGAAGGAAGCAGTGCTGGGTCTAGTTCTGGGGAATGAAGTGGGGCAAGTGGAGCATGTTTCAGTGGGGGAGCATTTGGGGAACATTTAGGGAATAGTGATCATAATATCATTAGGTTTAGAATAATTATGGAAAAGGATAAGGAACAATCAAGCGTAAAAATATTTAACTGGAGAAGGGCTAACTTCAGTGAGTTAAAAAGGGATCTTGCCCAGGTGGATTGGAATCAAAAATTGGTAGGCGAAACAGTAATTGAACAATGGCAGGGAAGCCTTCAAGAAGGAGATTGTTCAGGTACAGAGTAGACACATTTCCACGAGGGGGAGAGGATGGGCATCCAAAGCTAGAGCTCCTTGGATGGCTAAAGATATAAGGATTAAAATGAAACAGAAAAAGGAGGCTTATGACAAATATAGGTTCATAATACAATAGAGAACAAAGCTGAATATAGAAAGTACAGTGGAGATCTGAAAAAAAGGTAGTAAGAAGGGCTGAAAGAGTGTATGAGAATAGATTAGCAGCTTACATAAAAGGGAACCAAATCTTTTTTTAAATATTCGTTCATGGGATGTGGGCGTCGCTGGCAAGGCCAGCATTTATTGCCCATCCCTAGTTGTCCTTGAGAAGGTGGTGGTGAGCCACCTTCTTGAACCGCTGTAGTCCGTGTGTTGAAGGTACTCCCACAGTGCTGTTAGGGAGGGAGTTCCGGGATTTTGACCCAGCGACGATGCAGGATCGGCGATATACTTCTAAGTCAGGATGGTGTGTGACTTGGAGGGGATCTTGGAGGTGGTGGTGTTGCCATGCGCGTGCTGCACTTGTCCTTTTAGGTGGAAGAGGTCGCGGGTTTGGGAGGTGCTGCCGAAGAAGCCTTGGCGAGTTGCTGCAGTGCACCTTGTAGATGGTACACACTGCAGCAGAGAGATAATCACAGCAATCAAAGGTGTGAATGGTGTCCAAACAGGTCAGTCAGGAAAACATTACATCAAAGAACAATGAGGTGGGGTCACAAGGGGTAAAATGTTGCAGATGCTGGGGTCTGTATGAAAAACAAAAAACAGACAAAAAGCATTTTCTTTGCTGGAAATCACAGCAGGTCCGGCTGCATCTGTGTAGAGAGAACAAGCCAACGACGACTCGAGTCTGGATGACCCTACGTCAGGTGGGGTTACATGTAGCGTGACATGAACCCAAGATCCCGGTTGAGGCCGTCCTCATGAGTGCGGAACTTGGCTATCAGTTTCTGCTCGACGATTTTGCGTTGTCGTGTGTCTCGAAGGCCGCCTTGGAGAATGCTTACCCGAAGATCGGAGACTGAATGTCCTTGACTGCTGAAGTGTTACCCGACTGGGAGGGAACACTCCTGCCTGGCGATTGTTGCGCGGTGTCCGTTCATCCGTTGTCACAGTGTCTGCATGGTCTCGCCGATGTACCATGCTCCGGGGCATCCTTTCCTGCAATGTATGAGGTAGACAACGTTGGCCGAGTCACATGAGTATGTACCATGTACCTGGTGGGTGGTGTCCTCATGTGTGATGATGGTATCTGTGTTGATGATCTGGGGTGGGGATGGCCTTAGCGAGGTGTTCGTCATCATCGATGACATGTTGAAGGCTGCGAAGAACATGGCATAGTTTCTCCGCTCCGGGGAAGTACTGGACGAGGAACGGTACTCTGTTGGTTGTGTCCCGTGTTTGTCTTCTGAGGAGGTCTATGCGATTTTTCGCTGTGGCCCGTCGGAATTGTCGATCGACGAGTCGAGCGTCATATCCCGTTCTTACGAGGGCGTCTTTCAGCGTCTGTAGGTGTCCATCGCGTTCCTCCTCATCTGAGCAGATCCTGTGTATTTGCAGGGCTTGTCCATAGGGGATGGCTTCTTTAACGTGGTTAGGGTGGAAGCTGGAGAAGTGGAGCATCCTGAGGTTGTCCGTGGGCTTGCAGTAGAGTGAAGTGCTGAGGTGTCCGTCTTTGATGGAGATTCGTGTGTCCAAGAATGAAACCGATTCTGAGGAGTAGTCCATGGTGAGTTTGATGGTGGGATGGAACTTGTTGATGTTATCGTGTAGTCTTTTCAGTGATTCTTCGCCGTGGGTCCATAGGAAGAAAATGTCGTCGATGTATCTGGTGTATAGCGTTGGTTGGAGGTCCTGTGCAGCGAAGAAGTCTTGCTTGAACTTGTGCATGAAGATGTTGGCGTATTGGGGTGCGAATTTGGTCCCCATGGCTGTTCCGTGTGTTTGGGTAAAGAACTGGTTGTCGAAGGTGAAGACATTGTGGTCAAGGATGAAGCGGATGAGTTGTAGGATGGCGTCTGGAGATTGGCTGTTGTTGGTGTTGAGTACTGAGGCTGTCGCAACGATGCCGTCATCGTGGGGGATACTGGTGTAGAGTGCCGAGGCGTCCATCGTGGCGAGGAGTGTTCCTGGTTCAACTGGTCCGTGGGTGCTGAGTTTCTGTAAGAAGTCTGTAGTGTCACGACAGAAGCTGGGGGTTCCCTGTACAATGGGTTTCAGGATGCCCTTGACGTATCCAGAGAGGTTCTCACACAGGGTACCGTTGCCTGATACGATAGGACGTCTGGGTGTGTTGGCTTTGTGTATCTTTGGGAGGCAGTAGAAGTCTCCCACGTGGGGAGTACGTGGGATGAGAGCGCGTAGGATGCTTTGAAGGTCTGGATCGAAGGTCTTGATCAGTCTGTTGAGTTGGCGGGTGTGTTCTTTGGTCGGATCTGCGGGTAACTGTCTGTAGGGTTCCTGGTTGTCCAGTTGTCGGTATGATTCTTTGCAATAGTCCATTCTGTTCTGTATGACGATGGCTCCTCCTTTGTCTGCTGGTTTGATGATGATGTTGCGGTTGGTCTTAAGAGCGTGGATGGCGTTGCGTTGTGCTCGGGTGACATTCTGGACTGTCTTGTGAGTGCGGCTGATGAATCTGGCGTTGATGCATCTCCTGACAGCTTGAGCATACATGTCAAGCTTAGGGCAGTGACCCTCCGGAAGGGTCCAAGACGAGGAGGAACGCGGTGGACACCTACAGACGCTGAAAGACGCCCTCGTAAGAACGGGAAATGACGCTCGACTCGTCGATCAACAGTTCCGATGGGCCACAGCGAAAAATCACATAGACCTCCTCAGAAGACAAACACGGGACACAACTGACAGAGTACCCTTCGTCGTCCAGTACTTCCCCAAAGCGGAGAAACTACGCTATGTTCTTCGCAGCCTTCAACATGTCATCGATGACGACGAACACCTCGCTAAGGCCATCCCCACGCCTCCACTACTCACCTTCAAACAGCCGCCTAACCTCAAACAGACCATCGTTCGCAGCAAATTACCCAGCTTTCAGGAGAACAGCGACCACGACACCACACAACCCTGCCACGGCAACCTCTGCAAGACATGCCAGATCATCAACACAGATACCATCATCACACGTGAGGACACCACCCACCAGGTACATGGTACATACTCATGTGACTCGGCCAACGTTGTCTACCTCATACGTTGCAGGAAAGGATGCCCTGGAGCATGGTACATCGGCGAGACCATGCAGACACTGCGACAACGGATGAACGGACACCGCGCAACAATTGCCAGGCAGGAGTGTTCCCTCCCAGTCGGGGAACACTTCAGCAGTCAAGGACATTCAGCCTCCGATCTTCGGGTAAGGATTCTCCAAGGCGGCCTTCGAGACACACAACAACGCAAAATCATAGAGCAGAAACTGATAGCCAAGTTCCGCACTCATGAGGACGGCCTCAACCAGGATCTTGGGTTCATGTCACGCTACATGTAACCCCACCTGACGTAGGGTCACCCAGACTCGAGTCGTCGTTGGCTTGTTCTCTCTACACAGATGCAGCCGGACCTGCTGTGATTTCCAGCAAAGAAAATGTTTTTTGTCTGTTTTTTGTTTTTCATACAGACCCCAGCATCTGCAACATTTTACCCCTTGTGACCCCACCTCATTGTTCTTTGATGTAATGTTTTCCTGACTGACCTGTTTGGACACCATTCACACCTTTGATTATCTCTCTGCCGAGGTGTGATAAATGGCAGTTAGAAAGATTACCTGTAATCATCTGGCATTATTCTCTGACTAAATAATCTGTGTCTATATGCATCTCTCCACTTCACCTGATGCAGGAGCAGCGCTCTGAAAGCTTGTGATTTCAAATAAAACTATTGGACTATAACCTGGTGTTGTGTGACTTCTTACATTTGTCCACCCCAGTCCAACACCGGCATCTCCACACCATGGTATTTAATGGGCTAAAAAGAGAGCTGTTAACGCGCGTTAAACTGTCTCAATCCCAGGAGCAGTTTGGGAGGGTTTGCAAACACCCTAAAGCTCTGTTAATGCTAATGCACCAAATTACTACACAGATAGGCTGTGTTTTATCTCTGACACAGAATAATTTAACCCCCAGACTGCTCAGTACAAAAATAAACCAATTTGCAAATGTAGGAAATGCGGCAGCCACTTTCCACACAGTAACGTCCCACAAATGTGATAATGACCAGATAATCTGTGTTAATGATGTTTGTCCAGGGATAACTATTGGCCAGGACACCATGGAGGATGCCCCTGCTCGTCTTTGAAACTGTGCCATGGGATCTTTTACATCCACCCGAGAGGGCAGACGGGGCCTCGGTTTAATGTCTCATCCGAAAAATGGCACCTCCGACAGTGCAGCACTGCACTGAGAGTGTCAGCTTCGATTTTACCCCTGGAACGGGACTGTGAACCCACAATCTTCTCGACTCACAGGTGAGAGTGCTACCCACTGAGGCAAAGCTGACACTGCGAGCAGTGACGGCCTCACGTTTATTCCTGGGAAACATGAGAGTGGGTTGAGTTGGAAGGAGGAAAATATCACAGCACCAGATCACTGTGAACTAAACTGCTGATCAAATTTACTTACAATTAAAAATCAGAAGCAAGAGAGAACAAAGGGAAAAAATACTAAACAAAGCAATTCTTTCAGAGAACCGTAAACAGTCCACAGGTGGATCATCTGCCCTGTTCCGCCTTCCTTACACTTTTTGGGAGTGGATAGATTTCTTTGACTGAAACCAATGTTCTTACCATAGAATGATACAGAAGGCCTGTGCCGGCTCTTTGAAAGCTATTCAATTAGTCCCACTCCCCTGCCCTTTCCCCAGATCCCTTGCAAATGCTTCCCCGTCAAGTATTTATCCAATTCCCTTTAGAAATGTTATTATTGAATCTGCTTCCACCTCCTTTTCAGGTTATTATTCTTATTCCTCGGCAAACAGAAGGGTATTTTTTAGAATGAGAGGAACGAGTGGACTGAGTGAGCCTCAAATGCCCGTGGAGAAAGAAAAGGGAAAATGAAGGGTGGGGTTGGGAACACATTATGCACGTCGCCAGTAACCTTCTTTGCATTTTTAAATGAAAGTGTATTTGTAGTTACCTCCATCACGTTCCCGGAAATGGGGGGAATTTGTTTTTTTTAAGGAGTTGAGCATCTGTACGTTTTAACTGTGACAAATACTTAGGTAATTTCCTTAGTAACTTAATGAAAATATGTTTCAGATTTTTGACAGACACTATAAATGATTTCCTTTCAACAGTCACTGGGCGAAAACAAAAATACCGGTTAGGAAGCGGTGGAGGGGCCTGGTTTTTCAAAGGACGGCAATGTGGTCAGCAGCAGCACCTTGCATCACGCTGTAGTTGAGAAGACAAATGGGCAACTTCCTCCTGGGCCTTTGCCAAGGCCTTTGCTTTTATTTGGCTGCCGGGAGTGAGTGGGAGTGGCCTGGGATGATTTGCCCGCTGACCTCCTCCCTGCAGGCACCTCGGGGGTAATTTTAACTTTGGACGCTAGTGTAAAATGAGCAATATTGAATTGGACGCCCATTGAACGAAAAAAAAAGAACTTGCATTTCTATAGCGCCTTTCACTGCCTCAGGACATCCCAAAGCACTTTACAGCCAATGAAGTGCTTTTTGGAGTGCAGTCACTGTTGTAATGTAGGAAATGCAGTAGCCAATTTGCGCACAGCAAGCTCCCACAAACAGCAATGTGATAATGACCAAATAATCTGTTTTTGGTGATGTTGATTGAGGGATAAATATTGGCCAGGACAACTCCCCTGGTCTTCTTCAAAATAGTGACGTGTGATCTTTCACGAGCAGACGGGGCCTTGGTTTAACAGCTCATACTGAACGACGGCACCTCTGACAGTGTGACACTCCCTCAGCACTGCACTGGGTGTGTCAGCCTGGATTTTTGTGCTCAGGTTTCTGGAGTGGGATTTGAACCCACAACCTTCTAACTCAGGAGGTGAGTGTGCTACCCACTGAGCCACAGCTGACACTGCAACAGAAAGGAAAATTGGGCAGGATGTATAATTTGCACTTTCGTAAACTCGAGGCACAGCGCCTCATTTTTCTAATAGGCGCTTTACAGCCTTCTGGACTTAACATCGAGTTCAACAATTTCAGACTATAAATTGCCCCCTGTATTTCCTTAATTTTAAAATGTTTTTTCTCCTGTTTCCTCACATGCTAGCTGTTAATGTTGCTGCCATCATCATCCACATCTCATCTAGAGCCATCTTTTGTTTCTTTATTTCTCCCGTTACCTCACCTTCTGCCTCACACCATCATCCCTTATGTCAGTCACTCTCTCCTGCCTTCCAGCCTATCACAGACCTTCCCTTTGTTCTTCCCTCCCCTCCCGGCCCCTGCTTAACAATCTCACCTCCCTAACCTATTCCAGTTCCCATGAAGGGTTCGACCCGAAACATTGACTCTGTTTCTCTCTCCTCGATGTTGCCTGACCTGCTGAGTGTTTCCAGCACTTTCTGTTGTTGTTCCAATTTACACTGTTGCCCAAAGTTAAAATAACCCCTCTAGTCTCTGTTTGGCCTCTCCTCAGCAAGCTTGACATCTCGCCACATTTGAAGGTGTGAACCTTTGTGCTGCTGCTCTGTGACGTACAGTGCTGGTGTGTGAATGCAACACTATGGCACCGCACTTACAGTGCCGTTTTATATATCACTAGCTGGAGTGCCCGGCGGTGCCAGTGCAAAGTCTGGCCCTGTGCCTTGTTGATTGACATTGCGGGGAAGGAGAGACAGAGAGAGAGAGGGAAGGAGAGAGCGAGGGAAGGAGATAGAGAAGAGAGGAAGACACCCCGGGGAAGGGGCTGGACTCAGAGCCCGGCGGGTGAAGAAGGGCGGCCGCCATTTTGTGAGGTCGGCGGGAAGTTCCTTCACCCTCTCTCTCTCCCTGCCCCTCTCTCTCTCCCTGCCCCTCTCTCTCGCTCCCTGCCCCTCTCTCTCTCCCTGCCCCTCTCTCTCTCCCTGCCCCTCTCTCTCCCCACTCTCTCTCCCTGCCCCTCTCTCTCCCCCTCCCCCGCCCTCCCCGCTCTCTCTCCTTCTCCCTCCCTCCCCTCTCCCTCTGTCTCCCTCTCCCCCTCTCCTCTCCCTCCCTCCCCCTCTCTCTCTCCCTCCCCCTGTCTCTCCCTCCTTTCTTCTCTCTCCCTCCCTCCCCTCTCCCTCCCTAGCGCCTCAGGACCGGCCCGACTGACCTCAGCTGAGCTCCAGCTCCGACCCGAGCCCCCGTGCACGGCCTAGCGCCTCAGGCCGGGCCCGACTCACCTCGGTACCAGAACGGAGTCAGTCCGACAGCGGGAGGCCGGGCGCCCATCACTCCGAAGCGAGCCCGCGGTTCCTCATATTGAACCAGGCGGGCCGGGCAGCAGTTGAAGGCCTTTCGCTCCGGACTCCCGTGTTAGATTTCGGTCGGGGACAGCGGCGACGGTGCCCCGGGCCTCCGACCCGAAGAGCTCGGCAGTGACATCCTGCAGAGCTGAGAGGCCGGGGTGACAGGAGAGAGGGGAGAAAGCGGAAAGAAGGAGGAGGCCCAAACTAACAATGGCCGCAGCTAACGGCAGTTTGAAGGATTAGGCCCCGCCCACACACGCAATGAAATGCCCCCGTGACGCAGCGCGCTCCCCCCGGAGGATTGGTCAACCTTCACATCACTCAATGCTAATGAGCGGATTCCCCCGTATGATTGGCCAACCCGCTAATGAGCGGATTTTTGAACATTTTTTGTCTACTGTCCGAACAATTTTTGTCTGACCAAAAGGTAAATACACCTAGTAGACTCTCCTAATCATAACCTTTCTTTTGATATAACATATGTGTAGGTACGCTCTATAACTTTTGAGTGATGCCCAGACAGACAGACGGATCTTTTTTATTATATAATATAGATTAGCAACCTTCATATCAGTCATTCAGCAGGATAATCCCTATGCTAAAGATGAGCTTCCTACTTAAAATTGAGGCACGACAGTCTTTACAGTAAATAACACTGAAAGGAATTGATTAAAATTAATTCACAAGGAGAGGTGCAACACTGAACTATATTTGTATTTATTGATCATTTCTGTTTTCAATATTTAATTGATGGTTTAAATTTATCAATCTGGAAAATATCATTGATAACCTAATGAAATAGGTTTCTATGAAGTCTAAGATTAACTCTTCACAACAACTTGCATTTGCATAGCACCTTTCACATAATCTTCTCTTCTTAGGCAGTCCCTCGGAACCTTCCACATTAAAAATGAGTTCTCAGGTGACTGATGAGTCCAATGCAGGAACTACAGTCTCTGTCACAGGTGGGGCAGACGGTGGTTGAAGGGGCGGGTGGGTGGGGTGCTTGGGTTGACGTGCGCTCCTTCCGCTGTTTGCGCTTGGCTTCCGCTTGCTCCTGGCGAAGAGACGCGAGGTGTTCGGCGCCTTCCCGGATGCTTCTCCCCCACTTTGCACGGCCTTGGGCCAGGGATTCCCAGGTGTCAGTGGGGATGTTACACTTTTTCAAGGAGGCTTTGAGGGTGTCCTTGAAACGTTTCCTCTGCCCACCTGGGGTTCTCTTGCCGTGTCGGAGCTCCGGTAGAGCGCTTGTTTTGGGAGTCTCGTATCAGGCATGCGGACGATGCGGCCCGTCCATCGGAGCTGATCGAGCGTGGCCAAAGCTTCGATGCTGGGGATGTTGGCCTGAGTGAGAACGCTGGCGTTAGTGCGCCTATCCTGCCAATGGATTTGCAGGATCTTGCAGAGGCAGCGTTGGTGGTACCTTCCCAGTGCTTTGAGGTGCCTGCTGTACAGGAGGGCGGGTATCACTACTGCTCTGTAGACCATGAGCTTGGTGCTGGGTTTGAGGTCCTGGTCTTCAAACACTCTCTTCCTCAGGCGACCGAAGGCTGCACTGGCACACTGAAGGTGGTGTTGGACTTCGTCATCGACATCTGCCCTTGTTGACAGTAGGCTCCCGAGGTATGGAAAGTGGTCCATGTTGTACATGGCCTCGTCATGGATTTTGATCATCGGGGAGCAGCACTGTGCGGCGGAGGCAGGTTGCTGGAGGACCTTTGTCTTACAGATGTTTAGTGTAAGCCCCATGCTCTCGTACGCTTCGATGGAGGTGAAGGTGTTGACATAATAAAACATCCCAAAACACTTTTACACATGACAGCATGAACCAAACGGCAGTAGAAGAATTGGGAGAGTTGACTGAAAACCTGGGTGAAAAGGTGGCCTTTGAAGCTGGGGACTAAAATGACAAGGTGAAGAGGTTTAGTGAGCAAGTTGCAGAGGGTTGGAGCTGGACAAATGGAAGTTTTTCCGTCAAGTGAGGAACGTACAGACACACTAGGCCAGAGTCAGAATATAGTAAGGTGTGGACCGTGGGTGCAGGGCCGGAAGAGGTTGCACAGATGGAGTGGGGCAAAGCCATGGAGGCACATGTCAATAAGAACTTAGATTTTGAATTCAGTGTGTCAGTGGCTGTACATAGGGACATATAGGAACAGGAGTAGGCCATTCAGGCTCTCAGGCCTATTCTACAATGCAATTAGATCATGGCTGATCTGTACCTCAACTCCATTTACCCATCAATGCTCCTTATCCCTTGATACACTTACCAAACAAAAATCTTATTGATCTCAATCTTAAAAATTTCAATTGACCCAGCATCCACAGCCTTTTGTGGGAGAGAGTTTCAGATTCCCGCTACCCTTTGTATGCAAAAATCCATCCTGAATTCATTCCTAAATGGCATTTTACAGAGTCAGCGAAAGTTAAAGTTACCCCCAGGGAGTGCTGCATTGTCGGAGGTGCCGCCTTTTGGATGAGATGCTAAACTGAGGCCCCGTCAACCCTCTCAGGTGGGCGGGAAAGATCCCATGGCACTATTCGAAGAAGAGCAGGGGAGTTCTTCTGATGTCCAGGCCAACATTTATCCCTCAACCAGCATATAAAAATAGGGAGGTATTGCTTTAGTTGTACAAGGTATTGGTGAGACCGCACCTGGGATACTGCATACAGTTTTGGTGTCCATACTTAAGAAAAGACATACTTGCTCTCGAGTCAGTACAAAGAAGGTTCACTCGGTTAATCCCGGGGATGAGGGGATGGACATATGAGGAGAGGTTGAGTAGATTGGGACTCTACTCATTGGAGTTCAGAAGAATGAGAGGCGATCTTATTGAAACATATAAGATTGTGAAGGGGTTGGATCGGGTGGATGCGGGGAGGATGTTCCAGATGATGGGTGAAACTAGAACTAGGGGGCATAGTCTTAGAATAAGGGGCTGCTCTTTCAAAACTGAGATGAGGAGGAACTACTTCACTCAGAGGGTGGTAGGTCCATGGAATATGCTGCCCCAAAAAGCTGTCGAAGCTACATCATTACATAAATTTAAAACAGAAATAGACAGTTTCCTAGAAGAAAAGGGAATTAAGGGTTACGGGGAGCGGGCAGGAATTTGGACATGAGTTTAGGTGCGGATCGGTCATGGCCCTGTGGGTAGCGGAGCGGGCCCAGGGGCCATGTAGCCTGATCCTGCTCCTGTTTCATGTGTCTAATTCTGTTAGATTCAGGAGATAGTCCTGTCATAGTGGATTGGCGGTTAGGATCAGATCAGCCATGATCTTATTGAATGGCGGAGCAGGCGCGAGGGGCCAATTGGCCTACTCCTGCTCCTATTTCTTATGTTCTTATGTTCTTATTATCTCGTTGCTGTTTCTGGCACCTTGTTCAAACAGGCTGCCACATATCCCTACATTCCACGGCCTAGAAATTCAGTTGGCGCCGCGCCAGGGCTTTAGCGCCGGAAAGTTAGCGCCGGCGCTAAGTCCCCCTGCGCGCGCCAAAAATTCAGTAGCGCTGCGCCCAAACGGCTGCCGGCGCTACTGAAGGGTGTTTGCGCCTGAAAATGGGCGCTACCTGCCGCATTGCGGCGCTATTCCGGCGCTGCGGCGCCCGATGCAGTGCGGCAGGCTCGGGAAGTGCAGGCCTCCTCCTTCAGTTAAGGAGGAGCTGCCTTCACCTGCCCGCTGGCCGGTAAAATCTTCACAAAAATGAGCCCGGCACCTCGGGGAAGTGCCGGGCTCGCAGCCCAGAAGCATCTGTTCCGCGGGGGGGGGGGTGGAGGAGTCCGGGGACGGAGGTGCGGGCAGGCGGCCGGCGGGAAAGCGGCCGGCCGCCGCGCGACCTTAATGCGCCGGCGCAAACTCCTGTAAGACTCGGTTGCCAGAGTCTTAGTTGCGGCTGCCACGGGCGAGGCGGCCGCAACTCAATTTTGGCGCTGGGGCCCGTCACCACGGCAACCGGGACGCTGCGCACACCGATGACGTCATCGGTGCCGGCGCAGCGCAACCGGTCTACCGCCGATGGTAGGGCCCCAGGGAATTTCTGAACCGGCTGTAAGTCCAGCGCAATGACCTCTAGCGCCGCAAAATGGGCGCAAAGCCCACTCAATTTCTAGGCCCACCAGTGACTATACTTCAAAAAAAAGCATTTCTTTGCCTGTGAAGCATTTTAAATGTCCTTAGGTCATGAAAGGCACTATATATATGGAAGCACTTTCTCTCTTTCAGGAGTTAGATCCATCTTGATCAAAACTGGTATCCTGATCTGTTATTAGCAATACAACTATTATGTATTTACAATTCGTTGACTTCGTTTATATCAGCAGATGGTAAAGGATCCATGGCCACTCTGAGATTCTCCATTTCTTAATGAAGAAGACTTCTATAATGTTGTGAAGGATTCTTCTCCTGTACTATGAATGTGATGCGGAGAGATGGATTGAGAGTGGAGGGAGGACTGGGAGGGGGAAGATCGAGGACTGGGGACAGAAACAAAAGCTGCTGTCTGGACTGATTAGAATTATCTCTTTTCTGTTCAGTCATAGAAAGGGAATGTTGTCCCATTTTAGGTGAAAACCTGAGCCAGCTGCATAGAAATCGAGGTCTGGGGTATGGCCCAGTGAAGGCCAAGTCTCTCAGAACTGCGTATGAAGAATATCATGTGCCTGTAATGCGATGTTGTGCATTGTCTGAATTCCCTGGGACAGAGTCACAATTCTGCTTCATCCAACACTGCCAAAAGCATTTCGCAAACCGCAAACACTAATCGAAGATTAACTAACAATGCAACCATTTTTTCCAGTAAGCTTGAAATAAATTCCTTTCTCTCATCAGATACTGGGTTCGCCAGAAACAGGCATGACGGAAACGTGTGCGTCAGAAATAGTGTTACTATCAACAAAACAACTCAACAAACATACAGACTAAATTTAGTAATCTAACATTAAACTGAAGTTTAATTGATTATTTTATGATAAAATGCTGCATTTTATTAACAGAGCTACAACACTCCTCACCATTCGTTCTACAGCAGAACCTCACAATGGGGTAGATACAATCTTCTGGTTCTAGCGTGTTAGGAATTGGATACATACTTGAAAAGGAAAAAGGTGCAGGGCTGTGGGGCAAAGAGCAGGGGAGTGGGAGTGGAGAGCTCTTTCAAAGAGCCGGCACAGGCACGATGGGCCGAATGGCCTCCTTCTGTGCTGTGTCATTCTATGATGGTGTTGATATGATGCGTTCATTCAAAAATAAAAAAACAAAGTGCTAAAAATCAAAGAAACCAAGATCTGAATGGTAATGGTGTCAACAGATTTTTATTTTCCACCCAATGCATGTCTACATCCTTCTTACTGTGAAACTTGCCTTTAACAAGGGATCTTTGAGCAGTATTCATTTATTTGAAGTGTGCAATATATTCCCTGTTGCTTAGCTGTCCTGAACTTTAATCTTTAATCTGGGGGAGATGTATATAAAACACATCAGGAAATGATTCTCACTGAAGGAGCTGGGAGGCCATAATTTCTGAAGGCCAGTAATTCTGTTGTCTACTTACTGCCAAATGGAAAATAGCAATCTTGGCTTTAAAGCTTGCTTTATTGGTTTTATCACCAGGCTGCACTTTCCAATAAGGGAAGAACATGGCAGCAACCAATTAAGGTGTTAGCCGTGTCTCAGTGGGTAGCACTCTCTCCTCTGAGTCAGAAGGCTGTGGGTTCAAGTCCTATTCCAGACACTTAAGCACAATATCTAGGCTCAAAAGTACTTCATTGGCTGTAAAGCAAGTTTGATCCCAATATAAAAAATAATTAAGAAAATGGAGCTGATATAATTTATTTCATATTTATCGATCAGTGAAAAGAAAAGACAGATATAGGAACTTCAGCGTTTCATTTTCCTAGCATTTAAAAAAAGATTTGGAAACTCAACATCATGTGATACAGAGCTATGGCCAGGCATAATTTTGTGTAGAAATCCTTTTAATGTGGTATGAGAATAAATGTTTAATAGCACCTTAACTAAAGTGTCTGTACTTAGAAAGATTAAATGATAATGATGCAGTAGCACAAATTTAATTAGATGTGTTGTTGCTATGGGTACCCGCATGGGTCCTAGCTATGCCTGTCTTTTTGTGGGATATGTGGAACACTCTTTGTTCCAGTCCTACTCGGGTCCCCTCCCTCACCTCTTTTTCCGATACATTGATGACTGTATTGGTGCTGTTTCCTGCTCTCGCCCTGAACTAGACAATTTCATTCACTTTGCCTCCAATTTCCACCCTTCCCTCACCTTCACATGGTCCATCTCTGACTCTTCCCTTCCCTTCCTCGACTTATCCGTCTCCATCTCTGGGGATAGGTTATTGACTAACATTCACTACAAGCCCACTGACTCCCACAGCTACCTGGACTACACTTCCTCCCACCCTACCTCCTGTAAGGACTCTATTCCATTCTCCCAGTTTCTCCGTCTCCGCCGTATCTGCTCCGACGATGCCACCTTCCACACCAGTGCTTCCGACATGTCTTCCTTTTTCCTCAACCGAGGATTCCCCTCTGCTGTGGTTGACACGGCCCTTGACCGTGTCCGTTCTATCTCCCGCACTTCTGCCCTCACCCCTGCCCCTTCCTCCCAGAACCACGATAGGGTTCCCCTTGTCCTCACCTTTCACCCCAGCAGCCTCCACATTCAACGGATCATACTCCGCCATTTCCGCCACCTCCAAAGCGATCCTACCACCAAACGCATCTTCCCCTCCCCTCCCTTTTCAGCATTCCGTAGGGACCGCTCCCTCCGAGACACCCTAGTCCACTCCTCTATCACCCCCAGCACCCCTTCCCCTTTGCCTGGCACCTTCCCGTGCAAGCGCAGGAGATGCAACACCTGCCCTTATACCTCCCCCCTTCCCACTGTCCAGGGCCCCAAACACCCCTTCCAGGTGAAACAGCGATTTACTTGTACTTCTTTGCAATCTAGTATACTGTATTTGCTGCTCACGATGTGGTCTCCTCTACATTGGGGAGACCAAACGTAGATTGGGTGGCCGCTTTGCGGAACACCTCCGTTCAGTCCGTAAGGGTGACCCCGAGCTTCCGGTCGCCTGTCATTTTAATTCACCGCCCCATTCCCACTCGGACCTCACCGTCCTCGGACTCTTGCATTGTTCCACGGAAGCTCACCGTAAACTCAAGGAACAGCACCTCATCTTCCGATTAGGCACTTTACAGCCTTCCGGACTCAATATCGAGTTCAACAATTTCAGATCATAACCTCGGCCCCTATTACATTTTTACTTATATTTTTTATCCACACCTTTGTTTTGGCCTTTCACCCCCCCTTCTTTTTTTTTCTCTCTCCCACATGGCAGCTGTCTCCCATTCTGCCAGCGCATTTCACAGAAATCACAGAAATCACAGAAACCTCACAGTGCAGATAGAGGCCATTTCGGCCCATCGAGCCTGCACCGACACATATCCCACCCGATCCCCGTAACCCCTACACCAACACATATCCCACCCTATCCCCGTAACCCCACGTATTTAATCCCCCTAACATTAAGGGTCAATTTTTATCATAGCCAATCAACCTAACCCGCACATCTTTGGACTGTGGGAGGAAACCGGAGCACCCGGAGGAAACCCACGCAAACACGGGGAGAATGTGCAAACTCCACACAGACACACGCCTAATCTAGAGCCGTCTTTTGTCTCCACTAGTCCTATCACCATCTCGTCTCGTTTTGAATACCTCTTAATGTCTCTTCTTCTCTTTTGTTCTCTCCCAGCCTGGCCTCTCAATCTATTTCATTTCCTGTGCTTCTTTAGTCTTGACAAAAGGTTTTCACCCGAAACGTTGACTCTATTTTCTCTCCACGGATGTTGCCTGGCCTGCTGAGTTTTTCCAGCATTTTCTGTTATTTTAAACTTAATTGGATGCCCGGCAGATTGGTATTTTGTACATCTAATTTTTTTTGG
Source organism: Somniosus microcephalus (assembly GCF_052327205.1). Taxonomy (NCBI): domain Eukaryota; kingdom Metazoa; phylum Chordata; class Chondrichthyes; order Squaliformes; family Somniosidae; genus Somniosus; species Somniosus microcephalus. The sequence goes on along the minus strand of NC_141018.1, from coordinate 16,000,473 downwards.
GAGTCAATAAGTGTAATTGAAATGTTTTCAAAATGGTTCACTGGGAAAACGTCCAGTAAAATGCTCTTTACATTTTAGGACAAACCTTATCCAGCTTCTTCACGCAGGGCACTGCAACAATTTGTAATCTTCAGCGGTACCAGGTTTCAGCTTCAGCTTTGACTTGAGAATATTACACGTGACATAAGCAACCACGGCTACAATGACTGAGGAGACTTGGGGTTTAATTCCCTACACTGACCTCAGCTTCGCCATGGGAATGAGAGAGAGAAAGAAAAGAGACTTGCATTTACATAGCGCCTTTCACGACCACAGAACATTCCAAACCTCTTCATAGCCACTGAGAAAAAAAAACCTTCTGAGAAAATGTGTTTCCAATTTTAATTAGGGTCAATTGCTTCCTGAATCCTCCTAGTACTGCTAGATCATGGAGCTCCACTCCCCAGTGCTCCCCCACCTATAGCACTCCTTCCCACTGCTGAAAGTCACCAGACCATCCCTCAGGAAGACCCCTTGTGAGGGAAACCCACACTCCATCTGCCAAGGGTAGGTTCCCCCCTGTGCAGTGCTGCCAAACCCTAAGGCACCTCCTGCCATGCTGCCAAACCCTTGGAGCACATCTCCAGCTTGCCAGACCTCAGGATCCCTTCCCAGCACTGTCATATGGCTGGATCACTCTTCAAAGCTGCACAACCGTCCTTTAGGATCTGACAAACCCCAGGTGCTGCTTAACTACAGGCCACACCCCCTCCAGTGCTGCTTGACTACAGGCCACACCCCCTCCAGTGCTGCTTGACTACAGGCGCACCCGTCCAGCGCTGCTTGACTACAGGCCACACCCCCTCCAACACAAGCCACACCCCCTCCAACACAGGCCACACCCCTCAAGCACTGCTTAACTACAGGCCACACCCCTCCAGCACTGCTTAACTACAGGCCACACCCCTCAACCACTGCTTAACTACAGGCCACACCCCTCAACCACTGCTTAACTACAGGCCACACCCCTCAACCACTGCTTAACTACAGGCCACACCCCTCAACCACTGCTTAACTACAGGCCACACCCCTCAACCACTGCTTAACTACAGGCCACACCCCTCAACCACTGCTTAACTACAGGCCACACCCCTCAAGCACTGCTTAACTACAGGCCACACCCCTCAAGCACTGCTTAACTACAGGCCACACCCCCTCCAGCGCTGTTAAACTGCTGAGCACCCAACACATGTGTTGCTCAACAGAGCTACTTTGAGACATTTCGTGGCAACATCACCAAAAATATTCGGGCCCCTTCCTTGTGCCCCCTGCCCCACACAACAACCCCCCACCCGATCCATTAAACGCGCACACAAATCACAAGATAACCCCCTTCCACGCCGTTAAATGTTTAGATGACCCACACCTTGCTTGTAAACCCTATGACCCCTGCTCCCCACCTTACCCCAGTACTACTAATCTCTGGGACCGCCTCCCAGTGCCAAATCCCAGTACCATCCCACCATAGGACAGGATCTCTCCCAACAGCTGAACCCCAGGATTCCCAGCACAAGGCTGCTCCAACCTAGTACATCGTGCCTATGTTTTTCTGTAAATCCTAGGCTTTATAAAAGATGAAATAAAAATGGAATATATAAGTAAAGGAAAATTAAAGGAATATGCAATAAGTCATTTAGTTTACATGGAAACATGGATTCGGTCAGATAACAATCCCAGAATAGCATGTCATTAAAACATTCTTTCAACTTTATTCAGTCACACAATAAGTCAGTGGCTCTGATAATACATTGCTCATTGCATGCCCGTTACCTCTCTGTGCTGTATCCTCTGACTTGCTGTGAGTGATACCATTGGTGAACTACTTTAATCTGTGAGTATAAATGTAGCTTAACAGTGATTTAATAACATTATATTATTTTCTATTGCTGGGCTCGCACTTCTAAACTGACACACAGGCAGAAATTTTAATTCCAGGCGACGCGAGTTAGAAACTCACCGGCTGCGCATTAATCAGGCCCAGGAAACTTTAACTCCTGGGCCTCATTAACATGAGCCAGTTAACTGGTATAAAATGGACTAGCTGGTTCATGGTTCTAGCTGTGGAGTGGTCAACGGTGGAGCAGCGTTTGGCAATGGAGCATTGGAACAATGGAGGAACCGAGCAATCGAGCAATGGAGACAACAAAGAAAACCCCGATTTAGCAAACAGGCTCAAAACAAAAAACAAGTAAATGCTGGAAGCACTCAGAAGGCCAGGTAACATCTATGGGGAGAACAAACAAGTTAACACTTTGAGTGTGCGAACTCTCCAGCAGAATTGGAAGATATTACAGATGAACAGAAACATGGCAAGGGGAAGGGGAGGAGTGAACTACACATACAGGAATAGAAGTAGAATGACTTGCAAAGTGCTTAACTGGAAAAGAGATGCTTAAATGGCAGAAGAGACTTAACCATGAGATAATAGGCAGCAGCATTTTTTCTGTATACATTCGCAGAATGTGGGTGACAGGGCCGTCATTTAAAACCCATCCCAAGTTGCCCTGGAAAGGTGTGGTGGGGCTTTCTCCTTGAACCGCGGCATGTAACAGATGGATACAAATACTGTCGCAAATTCACCCTCAGCGGATTCACCCTCCGTCAATTCACCCGCCGTCAATTCACCCTCAGCGGATTAACCCTCCGTCAATTCACCCTCCGTCAATTCACCCTCCGCCAAATCACCCTCAGCGGATTCACCCTCAGTCAATTCACCCGCCGTCAATTCACTCTCAGCCAATTCACCCTCCGTCAATTCACTCTCAGTCAATTCACCCACCGTCAATTCACCCTCAGTCAATTCACCCTCAGTCAATTCACCCTCAGTGTTATTGGGTTCTCAAAATTCCCACATTTCCCGAAAATTATGGATAAAGGGACCCTGTATGGACAAGTTGGTAAAAAGGGTACCCAAAATGGCTTCTGCAACCTCGTGACCAAAAGTACAGGATTTTAAAAGCAAGTCCCTGCAGAAAAGGCAGGCGCTTTTTCAAACCTGAAACGAAACTTAAAATGCATGAATCTGTGAAGAGACTTTGTGGAGCCAGACAGCTAAAGCAAACACAGAATATGCATTCATTCACCTTGAAACAGATCAAGTTAGAATGGGCCTAAGTCGAGGCCATTAGGTTTCTGCATATTTAATCGGTAACAGCTCACAGTAGCCATCAAGTCAGGATGGAGACAATTAAGTTTCATAAATGACAAACAGCCAGGACATCGAGGAAATGGCTGTAATCATTTTAAACGAGCCCACCAAAAGTTAGACAAAGGACTGACCTGATTTGGCACGCAGATAAGGAATGAAGAACGGGTATAATTGTAGGCCCAGCGGTAGTGATCGCTCTCTTATTCTTGACTCTTATCTCTTGCTTGTGGCCTTGGCCTCCTGCCTCTTGTTCTCGTGCCCTGGCCTCATGGCGGGCTCTCTTCTCGCAACACCAAGGACGCCCATTACACCGGGGCCAAACGCAGGAGGAGAACGAAACCCGATTCGAAAGCACACAGGACACACAGGCCACAAACTGGCAGACGAGACGAGACGAGACGAAGAATACGGTAAACTGATAAGAGCAGAGAAGGGCAGCGGAAAGACTCGTTGGGGGACAAACGCCTAGTTATAAGCTGGCGTTTGAAGAATAAGTTGGCGTTACATGCATGGACAGTAAAACCACAGAATCATAGCCCAGTTTGAGAATAAGCTGGCGTTCGAAGGATGGGTAGCAAATTCAATGGACAATAATAGCCCAGTTTAAGAATAAGCTGGTGTTCGAAGCTCGGATAGGAAAATCATTAAATGGTAAAGACCGCCAACCGACCCCCAACCGCAGCAATACCGCTGACAACTGCCCGAGGAAGAAGAAGACCCATCATGACTCAACGACGACATTAGCTGAGGAAAAGGAGGGTGCTTCGCACAAACAACTTCAGCGCCACGCCCTGTGACCATGTGGCGACGGGATACCCCAAAGGACAGAAAGAGCGGACCTCAAAACCCCACCAGTTAAAGCAACAGGTTTCGGATTGGTGAGCATGAATTCCTGGCCCCTCATAGCTTAATCTAGTTAGGTATTAGGGGTGGGATAAGGATAAGGGGATTTTTAATGTATGTGTTTCCCTCGATGTGCCATGTGTTCCCCATTCCCATATAAGTGTAATTGTTTATGCCTGTATTCATATCAGTAAGTCTCATAAGATTGTGTTTTATTCTGCTTTTAATAACATTTTGGTTTTCTTGCACCAAACCACTTGTCTACTCGATTTTCTGTATCGCCGCCTGTACCTAAGTCCGGTGTCTAGAACCCAGGGGTGTGGGAGCGATTCGAACTGCTCAGCGACAGTCAGAGGTGAAGCTGACTGGGCATACGCCAACCCCCTACAGTGTAGGGGGTGGTGTGTGGGTCAGCTTCCCCTCTGACTTCTGAGCGGTTCGAATCGCTCCCACTCCCTTGATTCTAGACCTTGGGCTTATTTGGGAGTTGTGACAAAAGTGCAGCAGAAAACTGGTTTTGGTGCAAGAAACTTTGATCTTTATTCAAGAAAGAAAATATAACACAGCAATCTTCTACTCTAATAAAAATGGGGAACACTTTGATACATACGAGGGAAAATACAGTAGAAAAATACCACACCCCTCTCAGTCCCACTTCCCAGCTAAGTTGGACTCTAGAGGACCAGGGATAATGCTCACCAAAATGAATCCTTGACAGTTGAGCTGGTTTGCAGTTTCGGGGTTCGCTGGATGTGTTGGTCGGTGTCTGCCATACCCTGTACGCGGTAGAGGACTTTGACTATCTGCTGGTCAGTCTTCGCGAGTCCGCTGATGTGGTAGGGTGCGTTTTGGATCTATGGGGTGAGTACCCACTTTTCTTCAGTAGAGATAGGGTTTAGAGTTCCTTTTAAGTAAAAATCCTACCCGGGGCAAGTCAGGAATAGATTGTAGAGTGGAAACTTTCGAATCTTCGGTTTTTCTCCTGAGTTGTTTTTCTTTGGTCGCGGTGGCTCGATATTACCAGGTTGGTTGGCGGTAATATTTTGTTGGTAGTTTCGTAAGGCTCTTTTTGCCACGGGGTGTCCGACGATGTCCTGGACATGTCCTGAAGCTGTTGAACTTGGGTGTACGGTAGAATGCTGCCCCATTTCGATGCTTCGGTTTCTCTTGTGTGTTGCTTCTGGGGCGAGCTTCCTGAGGGAGAACTTCTTGAGTTGTCTCCAACTTCTGGAGAGTTGACTATCTTTAGAAAACAGGCCTTTAATTATACTACTTGGGGCCTCCTAATCTGCGCGCCAAATCAGTCCCGGTTTATTGATTGATTTGGGTGGGCTCGTTAAGGTAACTTGATTAAAAAAATGTGAAAAATGGTTTCGGGATGTTGTACTGTTTAGTCAATGAGTTGTTGATCACCTAGTTCACTGTCATCATAGTTATATTCAGGTTTCGAGTATCCTGTCTGAGCCTGAGATGTCTATGTAGGTTGGCGAGGTGATTTGCATTATGCATGTTTTGGATGGGTCCTGTGTTTTGGGTGGGGGCTGCTCCTTCGTGGATCGATTGTTAGGATAAATTGAGGTTACACAGTTCCCCAGACAATTTAATTTACTCCAATATCCAAACTGTCTTTACAGAGGTTGATCCCATTTCCTGTTGCAGCCTTTTCTCCCTGTACAGATCCAAACTTGCCTTTTTATTTGCTCACCCTGAAACTTGTTTAGAAAGAGTCCAAAGTCATTTTCCTTAGGGTTTTCTTCTAGCTTTGGGGGATCTGTGAATTTTGAGAATCTTACATCAGTCAATTCACCCACGGTCAATTCACCCGCGGTCAATTCACCCGCGGTCAATTCACCCGCGGTCAATTCACCCGCAGTCATTTCACCCGCAGTCAGTTCACCCGCAGTCAGTTCACTCTCAATCAATGCTCCCGCAGTCAATTCACCCGCAGTCAATTCACTCTCAGCCAGTTCACTCTCAGTCAATTCACTCTCAGCCAGTTCACTCTCAGTCAATTCACTCTCAGCCAGTTCACTCTCAGTCAATTCACCCTCAGTCAATTCACTCTCAGCCAGTTCACTCTCAGTCACTTCACTCTCAGTGAATTCACTCTCAGTCAATTCACCCTCAGCCAGTTCACTCTCAGTCAATTCACCCTCAGCCAGTTCACTCTCAGTCAATTCACCCTCAACCAGTTCACTCTCAGTCAATTCACTCTCAGCGAGTTCACTCTCAGTCAATTCATCCTCAGCCAGTTCACCCTCAGTCAATTCGCTCTCAGCCAGTTCACCCTCAGCCAGTTCACTCTCAGTCAATTCACCCTCAGCCAGTTCACTCTCAGTCAATTCACCCTCAGCCAGTTCACTCTCAGTCAATTCACTCTCAGCGAGTTCACTCTCAGTCAATTCACCCTCAGCCAGTTCACTCTCAGTCAATTCACTCTCAGCGAGTTCACTCTCAGTCAATTCACCCTCAGCCAGTTCACTCTCAGTCAATTCACTCTCAGCGAGTTCACTCTCAGTCAATTCACCCTCAGTCAATTCACCCTCAGTCAATTCACTCTCAGCCAGTTCATTCTCAGCCAGTTCACTCTCAGCCAGTTCACTCTCAGCGAATTCACTCTCAGTCACTTCACTCTCAGTGAATTCACTCTCAGTCAATTCACTCTCAGTCAATTCACTCTCAGCCAGTTCACTCTCAGCCAGTTCACTCTCAGCGAATTCACCCTCAGTCAATTCACTCTCAGCCAGTTCACTCTCAGTCAATTCACTCTCAGTCACTTCACTCTCAGTCACTTCATTCTCAGTCACTTCACTCTCAGTCACTTCATTCTCAGCCAGTTCACTCTCAGCGAATTCACTCTCAGTCAATTCACTCTCAGTCAATTCACCCTCAGTCAATTCACTCTCAGCCAGTTCACTCTCAGTCAATTCACTCTCAGCCAGTTCACTCTCAGCCAGTTCACTCTCAGCGAATTCACTCTCAGTCAATTCACCCTCAGTCAGTTCACTCTCAGTCAATTCACTCTCAGCCAGTTCACTCTCAGCGAATTCACTCTCAGTCAATTCACTCTCAGTCAGTTCACTCTCAGCGAATTCACCCTCAGTCAATTCACTCTCAGCCAGTTCACTCTCAGCGAATTCACTCTCAGCCAGTTCACTCTCAGTCAATTCACTCTCAGTCAGTTCACTCTCAGTCAGTTCACTCTCAGCGAATTCACCCTCAGTCAATTCACTCTCAGCCAGTTCACTCTCAGCGAATTCACTCTCAGTCACTTCACTCTCAGTCACTTCACTCTCAGTGAATTCACTCTCAGTCAATTCACTCTCAGTCACTTCACTCTCAGCGAATTCACTCTCAGTCAATTCACTCTCAGTCAGTTCACTCTCAGCGAATTCACCCTCAGTCAATTCACTCTCAGTCACTTCACTCTCAGTCAATTCACTCTCAGCCAGTTCACTCTCAGCCAGTTCACTCTCAGTCAGTTCACTCTCAGTCAATTCACTCTCAGTCAATTCACTCTCAGTCAATTCACTCTCAGTCAATTCACTCTCAGCCAGTTCACTCTCAGCCAGTTCACTCTCAGTTAATTCACTCTCAGTCAATTCACTCTCAGTCAATTCACTCTCAGTCAATTCACTCTCAGCCAGTTCACTCTCAGTCAATTCACTCTCAGCCAGTTCACTCTCAGTCAATTCACTCTCAGTCAGTTCACTCTCAGTCAATTCACTCTCAGCCAGTTCACTCTCAGCCAGTTCACTCTCAGTCAATTCACTCTCAGCCAGTTCACCCTCAGTCAGTTCACCCTCAGTCAGTTCACTCTCAGTCAATTCACTCTCAGTCAATTCACTCTCAGCCAGTTCACTCTCAGTCAATTCACTCTCAGCCAGTTCACCCTCAGTCAGTTCACTCTCAGCCAGTTCACTCTCAGTCAATTCACTCTCAGTCAATTCACTCTCAGCCAGTTCACCCTCAGTCAGTTCACTCTCAGTCAATTCACTCTCAGCCAGTTCACTCTCAGTCAATTCACTCTCAGTCAGTTCACTCTCAGTCACTTCACCCTCAGTCACTTCACCCTCAGTCACTTCACCCTCAGTCACTTCACCCTCAGTCACTTCACCCTCAGTCAATGCTCCTTCACCAATGTGTCACCAGCCAATGCCTACTGTGCTTCTCCTTGCAGGAGAATCTGCATTCAACAGATATAAATGGCTGTGAAATTCTGGTAGTGCCCCACAGAGCAGAAATGCTAACCACTTTTAGGAGGCTGTAGCGGATACTAACTGCAGGGAGCCCTTCGAGGATGTGGAGACAATGAAGCTGCAGGACATAGTTGAGCTCCTGCTTTGTACCATTATGTTCACAAGGTGTAGCACTGGCAAAGAACATGACATTCATCTGATACACACAGAGTTTGATTTCGCACTGTTGAATTGAGCGTGTGCTGCAGTGCGGCAGCTATATGGATAACCGTAACTATACAATCAAAATGTGCCTTCTTCACTTTTCACAGAATGGAGCTAAAGCCAATCTCTCTGAGCAAGACATTATAGAACAGCCTGCATCAACACTACCACATGGGAAAGAGCAGTCCACAGATATGCTGAGGATGTTAGCAGTGAGATTGAGAAAGGAACACAGGGCAGGGGCCTGGAGCACAGTTGAGATTGGCCCAGTGTTGATAGCTGAAGGGAGGCGGGCTGGTGTTCATCAGCGGCCAGGTGAATGGTCCTGATTGGTTGCTTCAGGATTCAGAACTCATGGGGTCAATTTTCAAAATGAGTTTTGTGTACAAGTATGAACAGGTCACCAGTCTCCACTATTCACTGTGCACTACATGCCGGAAGGTGGTCTTCCCGTTTCCTAAATCGCACCAAGTCCTGTTCACCCATCATCCCCGTGCTCACTGAGTTATATTGGCTCCTGATCCGGCATCGCCTCGATTTTAAAATTCTCATCCTTGTGTTCAAATCCCTCCATAGCCTCACCCTTCCCTATCTCTGTAACCTCCTCCAGCCCTACAGCCTTACGAGATCTCTGCGTTCCTCTAATTCTGGCCTCTTGCGCATCCCTGATTTTGATCGCTCCACCATTGGCGGCCGTGCCTTCAGCTGCCGAGGCCCTAAACTCTGGAATTTCCTCCCTAAACCTCTCCACTTCTCTAACTCTCTCTCCTCCTTTAAGTCACTCCTTAAAACCTACCCTTTTTGTCACCAGTCCTACTATCTCTTTATGCGGCCTGGTGTCAAATTTTGTCTGATAACACTTCTGTGAAGCACCTTGGGATGTTTTATTGAGGTAATTGGGCCTAAACTTCAAGACACAATAACAGCTGGCTTCAACCCGTTTGGAGACTGAATTCAGTCAACCAAAAGTAAGTCACAGATCTTGTAAATCCAGAGGTCAGTACTCGCACAGATCAGAGAGCATTTTGCCTCTATCAGCAGCATGTGTGAGGCAGCACAGAAACAGGCTCTTGGGTTAATGTCGGTTCCAATCAGCTCTTATGCCTTTAGATCTTAGCCATGAGTTCGTGTGTAGCACTCTCAACTTGGAGTCAGAAGATTGTGGGTTCAAGAGACTTGAGCACAAAATCTAGGCCGACACTCCAGTGCAGTGCTGAGGGAGTGCTGCACTGTTGGAGGTGCCGTCTTTCAGGGAGACGTTAAACCGAGGCCCCGTCTGCTCTCTCAGGTGAAAGTAAAAGATCCCGTGGCACTATTTTGAAGAAGAGATGGGTGGTTTTCTCCAGCGTCCTGGCCAATATTTATTTCTCAACCAACATCACTAAAAACAGAACCAAAATACTGCAGATGCTGGAAATCTGAAATAAAAACAATAAATGCAGGAAACATTCACCAGACCAGGCAGCATCTGTGGGGAGAGGAACAGAGTTAACGTTTCAGCTCGATGACCTCTCGTCAGAACTGCTACAAAAACAGATTATCTGGTCATTATCACATTGCTGTTTGGGGGGAGCTTGCTGTGCACAAATTGGCTGCTGCGTTTCCTACATTATAACAGTGACCACAATCCAAAAGTACTTCATTGGCTGTAAAGCGCTTTGGGACATCCTGAGGTGATGAAAGGCGCTATAGAAATGTGATTCTTTCTATTGTCAGTGACGGCATCATATGTCTCTTCGCAAGATTGAAGACGCACTGTGAAAGAATGCTGCTTCACCACAGCAAAGGACATTCCTGCCACACTACTGACCGAGCTGTCCGAGTCCTGAAGGACATAACTGCCAGTCTGGGCCTGCGACAGGTGGTGAGAGAACCAACACGCGGGAAAAACCTACTTCACCAATCTACCTGTCGCAGATGCATCTGTCCATGACAGTATCGGTAGCAGTGACCACCGCTCAATCATTGTGGAGACAAAGTGCTGTCTTCACACTGAGGACACCCTCCATCGTGTTGTGTGGCATAACCACCGTGCTAAATGGGATAGATTCAGTAAAGATCTAGCAGCTCAAAACTGGGCATCCATGAGGCGCTGTGGGCCGTCAGCTGCAGTAGAATTGTATTCCACCACAATCTGCAACCTCATGGCCTGGCATATCCCTCACTCTACCATTACCACCAAGCCAGGAGACCAACCCTGGTTCAATAAGGAGTGTAGAAGAGTATGCCAGGAGCAGCACCAGGCGTACCTAAAAATGAGATGCCAACTTGGGGAAGCTGCAACACAGGACTACATGCATGCTAAAAAGCGGAAGCAACATGCTATAGACAGGGCTAAGCGATCCCACAATCAACGGATCAGATCAAAGCTCTGCAGTCCTAGCACATCCAGTCGTGAATGGTGGTGGACCATTAAACAACTAATGGGAGGAGGAGGCTCCATGAATATCCTCATCCTCAATGATGGTGGAGCCCAGCACGTGGGTGCAAAAGACAAGGCGGAAGCATTTGCAACCATCTTCAGCCAGAAGTGCCGAGTGGATGATCCATTATCGGCCTCCCCCTGAGTTCTGCACCATCACAGAAGCCAGTCTTCAGCCAATTTGATTCATTCAACATGATATCAGGAAACGGCTGAGCGCACTGGATACAGCAAAGCCTATGGGCCCCGACAACATCCCGGCTATCGTGCTGAAGACTTGTGCTCCAGAACTAGCCGCGCCTCTAGCCAAGCTGTTCCAGTACAACTACAACACTGGCAGCTATCCAACAATGTGGAAAAGTGCCCAGGTATGACCTGTCCACAAAAAGCAGGACAAATCCAATCTGGCCAACTGCTGCCCCATCAGCCTACTCTCAATCATCAGCAAAGTAACGGAAGGTTTCATCGACAGTGCTATCAAGCGGCACTTACTCACCAATAACCTGCTCACTGATGCCCAGTTTGGGTTCCGCCAAGACCACTCGGCTCCAGACCTCATTACAGCCTTGGTCCAAACATGGACAAAGGATTGGAATTCCAGAGGTGAGGTGAGAGTGACTGCCCTTGACATCAAGGCAACATTTGACCGAGTGTGGCATCAAGGAGCCCTAGTAAAATAGAAGTCAATGGGAATCGGGGGGGAAACTCTCCAGTGGCTGGAGTCATACCTAGCAAAAAGGAAGATGGTTGTGGTGGTTGAAGGTCAATCATCACAGCCCCAGGACATCGCTGCAGGAGCTCCTCAGGGCATTATCCTAGGCCCTACCATCTTCAGCTGCTTCATCAATGACCTTCCCTCCAAGATAAGGTCAGAAATGGGGATGTTCGCTGATGACTGCACAGTGTTCAGTGCCATTTGCAACTCCAGATAATGAAGCAGTCCATGCCCGCATGCAACAAGACCTAGACGATGCTTGGGCTGATAAGTGGCAGGTAACATTCGCGCCACACAAGTGCCAGGCAATGACTATCTCCAACAAGCGAGAGTCTAACCACCGCCCCTTGAACGGCATTACCATCGCCGAATCCCCCACCATCAACATCCTGGGGGTCACCATTGACCAGAAACTTAATGGACCAGCCACATAAATACTGTGGCAACAAGAGCAAGTCAGAGGCTAGGTATTCTGCGGCGAGTGTCTCACCTCCTGACTCCCCAAAGCCTTTCCACCATGTACAAGGCACAAGTAAGGAGTGTGATGGAATACTCTCCACTGTGGCGACACGCCACCACTGGACATAATCCGCTCACGGCGGCACAGACAGTCTAAGCAGAAGCCCCCAGCCGGGGGCCCTTTCCTCCAGCAACTTGTTTCCCGCAGGGACAGGCTGCCGGGAGCACTTCCTGTCTGGGAAGTATTTAAGTGGATGCGCGGGCTTTTCTAGTTCCAGTTTGTCATGTGGTTGGAATAAAGCAGTTGTGTTTTCAATAGCTCTGGTCTCGACTCCCACGTTTGCCGCGGTATCTCAACACTGGTGACCCCGACGCTCAGGACGAATCCTAAGCTAGCATGGCGGATACAAACGCAGTCACGGTTAAATTACCAGACTTTTGGGAGAACCTCGCCGAAGCCTGGTTCGTTCAAGCTGAGTCCAGATTCCGGCTGAAAGGCATTACAGTCGACGCCACAAAGTACGACTACCTCGTCGCCTCGCTCACCTACGCTACAGTCCCCAAGGTTTGGGCAGCGCTGCAGAATCCACCAACAGAGGGCAAGTACGAACATCTGAAGGCTGCGCTACTTAAAAAATTTCAAACATCCTCTTACCAGCGCCACTGCCAACTCCTGGACCTCCCCGGCCTTGGTGACGCTTCACCATCAGACCTGCTTTCCCACATGCTGTCCCTCTCAGACGACAAAAACCCCGGCGCCCTTTCTCGCACGCTTTTCATTCGGCAGCTCCCCGCCAGCATCCGCCCGCTCATTGTGGAGTCTGACTCCACGGACCTGAATGATATAGCCGAAAAGGCCGACCGGCTGCTCTCTGCACAGGCCGCTCGCGACGTCGCGCCCGACCTCACGGCAACGACCACGCGGTCTTCCCGGGCTGCTAGGCCCGACCGCCCTACCACTCCGGGTCACTGCTACTACCACACCCGTTTTGGTGCTAGGGCTCAACGCTGCACGCCACCGTGTACCTTCAAACCCCCCCCCCGTACCGGCCCCCGCGATGGCCGCGGGGCAGAAGGAGCCCCTACTGTACGTCACTGACGACAGAACCAACCGCCGATTTCTGTGCGACACAGGGGCCCAGCACAGCATCACCCCCGCCTCCGCCCTCGAGATCCAACGCGGCACACGGGGTATCACACTGGCTCTGAAATCCGCACATATGGCACCCGCATGGTCACGCTCGACCTCGCGGGCCGCCGCTACCGCTGGGAGTTCCTCACAGCCAAGGTCCTCTGCCCACTCATCGGCGCCGACTTCCTACGCGCCCACGGCCTCCTTGTCGACATTCCAAGGCACCGCCTCGTCGACATCAACACTATGGCCCCCATCCCCGGCGCCTTTACCCCGGCCCGTTCGGCCGGCCTGACGACCTACTGCCTCGCCAGAGCCACGGACGACTACTCGGCACTCCTAGCTGAGTTTCCCGCCCTCACTAACCCGACCTTTTCGGCCAAAGCCGCCAAGCACGGTGTGGAACACTATATCCCCACCACCGGCCCCCCAGTTTCTGCCCACGCCAGCAGACTCAACCCGGCCAAGCTGGAAATCGCGCGGGCCGAGTTCACCACCATGGAACAACTCGGCATCATCCGCCGCTCCAGCAGCCCTTGGGCCTCGCCCCTCCACATCGCCCGCAAGCCCGGCGGAGGCTGGCGCCCTTGCGGGGACTACCGCCGCCTCAACGACGCCACCACCCCCGATCGATACCCGGTGCCACACATCCAGGACTTCTCGGCCCGACTGGCCAGACGAACCGTCTTTTCCAAAGTCGACCTGGTGCGCGGTTACCACCAAGTCCCCGTACACCCCGCGGACATCCCCAAAACGGCCGTCATCACCCCATTCGGCCTGTTCGAGTTCCTGAGGATGCCCTTCGGCCTCAAGAATGCAGCACAGGCTTTCCAGCGCCTTATGGACTCAGTCCTCCGGGACCTGAACTTCCTATTCGTCTATCTAGACGACATTCTCGTGGCCAGCTCCTCCAAACAGGAACACCTCGAACACCTTCGCATCCTGTTCGGGCGCCTAGCCCAACACGGGCTCATCCTCAGCCCGGCGAAGTGCCAATTCGGCCTAACCGAGATCGATTTTCTCGGTCACCACATCACCCCTGCTGGGGCCGTCCCCCTGCCTAACAAGGTGCAGGCCGTCCAGCAATTCCCCCGCCCCACAACCATCAAGGGCCTCCAGGAGTTCCTCGGGATGGTGAACTTCTACAACAGGTTCATCCCCAGAGCCGCAGCCCTCATGAAGCCCCTATACGACTCCCTCCGAGGAAAATCCGGCAAGATGGACGTAGCCTGGACCACTGACACGGCAGCCACCTTCGACGCCACCAAAAACGCGCTCGCCGACGCCACTCTGCTCGCGCACCCGAGGGCCGATGCCCGGGTCGCGCTCACCACCGACGCCTCCGACCACGCGGTCGGGGCCGTGTTCGAGCAGTGGGTCAATGGCGCGTGGCAGCCACTTGCCTTCTACAGCCGCCAACTGCGCCCCCCGGAGGTCAAATACTCCACTTTCGACCGCGAGCTTCTCGCACTCCACCTGTCGGTCCGCCATTTCAGGTTCCTCCTGGAAGGCCGCCCCTTCACCGCGTATGTGGACCACAAGCCACTCACATACGCGATGGCCAAGCACACCGAACCCTGGTCCGCTAGGCAGCAACGCCAGCTCGCGGCCGTGTCCGAGTTTACTACGGACATTCAGCACGTCTCCGGTAGAGACAACGTGGTCGCCGACTGCCTTTCCCGTCCCGCCGTCTGTGCGAATCACCTCGCGGTCGACTACGCACAACTAGCAGCGGCCCAGCTCACGGACCCAGACCTCCTCTCGGCGGTTACCAGCCTGCCAGGGCTACGCCTAGCCAAGGTCGCACACGGGCCCGAAGCCACGGCAGTCATGTGCGACGTCTCACTCGGCCAACCCAGGCCGGTCGTCCCTGAGACCTGGCGCCGCCGCGTTTTCGACGCGCTCCACGGGCTCTCTCACCCGGGTTCCCGCGCATCCGTCAAACTCCTCTCCAAGCGCTTCGTCTGGCGCGGCCTCAGCAGAGATGTTCGGACTTGGGCCACCTCCTGCCTCGCCTGCCAATGGGCTAAGGTACAGCTGCACACCAAAGCACCCCTGCGAGACTTCGAGGTACCCAGCCGCCGCTTCGACCACGTACACGTCGACATCGTCGGTCCCCTGCCGCCATCGCAAGGCCAAACTTATCTCCTCACGATGGTCGACCGCTACACACGCTGGCCTGAGGCAGTGCCGCTGACCTCCACCACCACAGCCGACATCGCCAGGGCGTTCGTTAACACCTGGGTTGCGAGGTTCGGCGTACCGGCCGACATAACCTCCGACAGAGGCGCCCAGTTCACCTCCGAACTCTGGACGGCCACAGCACGCAACCTCGGGGTGACGCTCCACCACACCACGGCGTACCACCCGCAGGCCAACGGACTTTGTGAACGCTTCCACAGGTCACTCAAGGCCTCACTCCGCGCTGGCCTGCAGGACAGTACCTGGACTGACCGCCTACCGTGGGTGCTACTCGGCCTACGCACCGCGGTCAAGGAAGACCTCCAGTCCTCGGCAGCGGAGTTAGTCTATGGACAACCGCTGCGCGTCCCAGGCGAATTCCTTCCGGAGCCTACCAAGCCTTGGTCGGCCGAACAGCAGCGGCTCGACTCTTTCTCTTCCGCTCAGCAGTTCGCCCCACTTCCGGTCAACCGACACGGCGAACTCGCACCTCACGTCCCGCCAAATTTACAGCAGGCGCGCTTCGTCTTCGTGCGACACGACGCGCACCGCGGGCCCCTGCGACCCCCGTACGACGGTCCGTACGAGGTACTACAAACCGGGGACAAGGTCTTCAAGCTGCGACTCGGCGACAGGGTCGAGACAGTCTCCATCGACCGGCTCAAACCAGCACACACAGAACCAGGGGAACAGGTCCCCGTGGCCCAGCCTCCAACTAGAGGCCGTCCCCCCGGCAAGCCAGCACAGCCGGCGGCGAACCGCCCGACCCAACCAACCAGACCGGCGACCACTCAGAGCCGCTGCGGCAGAACCATTAGACCACTGTCACGACTCGTCCACTCCTCCTAAGCGGATTCTGGGGGGAGCTCTGTGGCGACACGCCACCACTGGACATAATCCGCTCACGGCGGCACAGACAGTCTAAGCAGAAGCCCCCAGCCGGGGGCCCTTTCCTCCAGCAACTTGTTTCCCGCAGGGACAGGCTGCCGGGAGCACTTCCTGTCTGGGAAGTATTTAAGTGGATGCGCGGGCTTTTCTAGTTCCAGTTTGTCATGTGGTTGGAATAAAGCAGTTGTGTTTTCAATAGCTCTGGTCTCGACTCCCACGTTTGCCGCGGTATCTCAACACCACTTGCCTGGATGACTGCAGCTCCAACAACACTCAAGAAGCTCGACACCATCCAAGACAAAGCAGCCCGCTTGATTGGCACCCCATCCACCACCTTAAACATTCACTCCCTCTACCACCGGCGCACCGTGGCTGCAGTGAGTACCATCTACAAGATGCACTGCAGCAACTCGCCAAGGCTTCTTCGGCAGCACCTCCCAAACCCGCGACCTCTTCCACCTAGAAGGACAAGGGCAGCAGGCGCATGGGAACACCACCACCTCCAAGTTCCCCTCCAAGTCACACACCATCCTGACCTGGAAGAATATCGGCCGTTCCTTCATCGTCGCTGGGTCAAAATCCTGGAACTCCCTCCCTAACAGCACTGTGGGAGTACCTTCAGCACACGGACTGCAGCGGTTCAAGAAGGCGGCTCACCACCACCTTCTCAAGGGCAATTAGGGATGGGCAATAAATGCCGGCCTTGCCATCGACGCCCACATCCCATAACCGAATAAAAAAAAAAGACACAACGTTCCCTGCGCCACTTACAACTGGAGGTAGCAGGTAATTGGAATTCTAAGAAAGCTGTGTGGAGACCTTATGGCTGGCACAATACCTAAACCTTCACTTAGGAGCAGCACAAGGATACAGTGCTTTAGTTCACGAGGCACAAGGGGAAAACACACTGGTTACACTGACTATATTCACAGCAAGCACTAATACACAATAAAAATATTACCCATCGCTTTTATAGGTAGTCCTGCTATTAATTTGCTCATCGGAAAAGCATCCAACAGAATATTTTCGCAATCAGGATTTTTAGAAATTTATGCTCGGGGACATCGCTAGCAATGCCAGCACATGATAAGAATGGGGAAAGAGGTCATAGCTAACAGCTCATCTTGCACGCCATTGTATTCCAAATTAATTTACATCAGACAATGGACCTCTATTCAGCTCAAGGGAGTTCCAAGAGTTTGAACAACAATACAAGGTCAGTCATATTACCAGCTCACCAAGGTATCCCCGATCAAATGGAAGGCAGAGAACAGGGTTAACATTGGAAAGGCAAAAAAGACATAGCACATTTATATTTTTAGGCTTTTACCTGGGGTATGTTCCTCAGCTTCAGCACCAAAGGCACTTGTGCAAGTGAGCCCCAGCTCCTGGTGAACCAGTGGACCATTAGCTGCCCAATATCTAGGTCACTGCAGCGAGCCCTAAGGGTTGAGCAGAGACCCATTCCGCTGAAGGTCAGCTTATTGCTGTCACATGATCACCTTCACTTTGGGAAGTGGTACAATAAATCAGAATAAATCTACGATAATCAGACCATGGCTTGGCTGTAATCTACAAAACAGATTTATTAAACACGACATAGAAAAAGGAACAATGCCAAAGATAAATAGTGAGCCTGAATACTTTCAAAATCCTTTAAGGATAGACCGGAACAAAGGAAATTAAAGACATCTCTCAGACTCATTAAGAGCTGCCAATAAACATATGTTAAAAGTGGAGCTAATTTACAGAACAAACGGGAAACTGTTCAACCTCCGTCGCCTCCAGTCCAGATCCAAGGTCGTCCCATCCTCTGTCGTCGAAT
This sequence comes from Somniosus microcephalus, assembly GCF_052327205.1. Taxonomy (NCBI): domain Eukaryota; kingdom Metazoa; phylum Chordata; class Chondrichthyes; order Squaliformes; family Somniosidae; genus Somniosus; species Somniosus microcephalus. Next base: position 15,982,418 of record NC_141018.1, on the reverse strand, counting down.
TACAGTATGCAGACGACGCTTGCGTCTGCGCTCACTCGGAGGTCAAACTCTAAGCAATTGTCAACACCTTCACCGAAGCGTACGAGAGCATGGGCCTTACACTAAACATCCGTAAGACAAAGGTCCTCTACCAACCTGCCCCCGCCACACAGTACTGCCCCCCAATTATCAAAATCCACGACAAGGCCTTGGACAACGTGGACCACTTTCCATACCTTGGGAGCCTACTGTCAACAAGGGCAGACGTCGATGACGAAGTCCAACACCGCCTTCAGTGTGCCAGTGCAGCCTTCGGTCGCCTGAGGAAGAGAGTGTTTGAAGACCAGGACCTCAAACCCGGCACTAAGCTCATGGTCTACAGAGCAGCAGTGATACCCGCCCTGCTGTATGCCTCAGAGACATGGACCATGTACAGCAGGCACCTCAAAGCACTGGAGAGGTACCACCAATGCTGCCTCCACAAGATCCTGCAAATCCATTGGCAGGATAGACGCACCAACGTCAGTGTTCTTGCTCAGGCCAACATCCCCAGCATCGAAGCTTTGACCACACTCGATCAGCTCTGATGGACGGGTCACATTGTCCACATGCCCAATACGAGACTCCCAAAATAAGCGCTCTACTCGGAGCTCCGGCACGGCAAGAGAGCCCCAGGTGGGCAGAGGAAACGCTTCAAGGACACCCTCAAAGCCTCCTTGAAAAAGTGTAACATCCCCACCGACACCTGGGAATCCCTGGCCCAAGACCACACAAAGTGGAGGAGAAGCATCCGGGAAGGCGCTGAACACCTCGAGTCTCTTCGCCGGGAGCAAGCGGAAGCCAGGCGCAGGCAGCGCAAGAAGCGCACGTCAACTCAAGCACCCCGCCCACCCACCCCTTCAATAACCGTCTGCCCCACCTGTGACAGAGACTGTAGGTCCCGCATTGGACTAATCCGTCACCTGAGAACTCATTTTTAATGTGGAAGCAAGTCATCCTCGGTTCCGAGGGACTGCCTAAGAAGAAGTTAAAATGACCCATAGGATATTTGTGTTTGAATTGATTGGTTTGGACCACATCTAGGAACAAATTAATCTTTTGCAAACACTTTGGGCTAATGTGAGACATTTCACCATCTATGAACAATGTCCACCTTATAACTCCTGGAACAATCCAATTGTTGGCAATTAGTAAGAACACTTTAAACACAGTAGACAAAGTAAGCATGTAAACAAGGGCATAAATTAAAGGCCAAGACATTCCTCAGAGGTATTCTCGCTCTGCTGCCATTATTTCACAAGAAGAGAAATGAAACAACAACAGCAACTTTAAATTTATATAGCCCCTTTAACACAGTAAGACGTCCCAAGGCTCTTCAGAGGAGCGATTATCAAACAAAATTTGACACCGAGCCACATAAAGAGATATTTGGACAGGTGACCAAAAGCTTGGTCAAAGAGGTAGGTTTTAAGGAGCGTCTTAAAGGAGGAGAGTGAAGTAGAGAGGCGGAGAGGTTTAGGGAGGGAATTCCAGAGCTTGGGGCTTTGGCAGCTGAAGGCACGACCACCAATGGTGAAGTGGTTAAAATTGGGGATGCGCTAAAGGCCAGAATTGGAGGAGAGCAAAGATCTCGAAGGGTTGTAGAGCTGCAGGAGGTTACAGAAATAGGGAGGGGCGAGGACATGGAGGGATATGAAAAGAAGAATGAGAATTTTAAAGTTGAGGCATTCCCAGACTGGGAGACAATGTAGGTCAGCGAGCACACAGGTGATGGGTGAACGGGACGTGGTGCGAGTTAGGATACGGGTAGCAGCAGAGTTTTGGATGAGCTCAAGTTTACGGAGGGTGTAAACGAGATTTCCGCTGCCCTTCTGACGAATTAATGCCTGGAGAGCGGGAGCAGCTCTGAAGAATTTCCCGGGCAAAGTAATTATATATGTATGTCTTCCTGATACCACACCAGACATATTCTGGGGCTGTTGTGTATCAGCTGAATGGGTTATTTCCTTTAAGTGAACCTGGCTTCTAACCTGCTTGCACCATGCAAGGAAGAAAAGAAGCCAATGACATAATAAAGCTTGACTCAACTCCTGTCTCCTCAAAGCCATCTACAAGGCACAAGTCAGGAGTGTGATGGAATACTCTCCACTTGCCTGGATGAGTGCAGCTCCAAAAACACTCAAGAAGCTCGACACCATCCAGGACAAAGCAGCCTGCTTGATTTGCACCCCATTCACCACCTGAAACATTCACTCTCTCCACCACCGGCGCACCGTGGCTGCAGTGTGTATCATCTACAAGATGCACTGCAGCAACTCGCCAAGGCTTTTTCAGCAGCACCTCCCAAACCCGCGACCTCTACCACCTAGAAGGACAAGTGCAGCAGGCGCATGGGAACACCACCACCTCCAAGTTCCCCTCCAAGTCACACACCAACCCGACGCTGAGAAAGCCTGCAACAAAATACAAATGCTAAAGCTGGCACGGGAATATTTGTGAGCACGCGCTTGCACAAAATGGATCTGGTGAGGGTGAGTAGTTTTGCTAGGTCCTGATTACATTTGGGAATATCAGGCAGCTGAAGCAAGTGTCTTAGTAATAGATCCATGGGATAACTCTGAGGAGAATAAATGAGAGGCAGCGTACGGATGTGACAGAAATGAATTCTGAACAATAGCCTAGACATGTGCCTTATCTTCCTCCGTGCCTCATGAATCTTCAGCCTTTGTCACATAAATACTGATGTGAGCTTGTATGGGCAGTCGACAGAATAATGTGCACCTCATCATTTGACAATGGTCATTAAAATGAATTGAAGTCCGGAGTCAGTGTTCAGCTTTCACCCAGACCTGTTGTTCACCAATATAATTTCACTTTTATTATAGAAATAAAATCCGTGTTGTCAATTTTGAAGGACTTTAAAGTTTAAACAAACCATTAGTGCACCGCAGTTATATTTAATAGAGCCCTTGCTGGAGACAGATGCCTGTTGTATTGTTGATCTGTGATATTTGAGATGCCAGCTCCTGAAGGCTGAGCAAGAGAACACGCACTCATATACCCAAATTCAGAGCGGACCATGACTGGGTTTTGAAGAGACATACAGTTGCTGCTGAAGTTCCCTAACTCCAACTGGTTGGAACAGCGTTCGATGGTGTGTCCCTGTGGTGGGGTCAGGGAGGTAATGGTGGCAATTTACTCACACATTTTATGGTGAGCTACGTTGCTTGCAAGGAGCTCCTGGTACCTGTTGTCCACCTGGTGAGGGCTCAGACCATCACTGGCCAGTCGTCTGATGACCAACTAGTGCCTATTCACCTAGGGAGGAGGGGAGCAGGATCCTTTTTCAGGCCAAGATGGTTCCAAGGATGACACCCCGACTGGTGGAAATTTGCCACCAAGTTAACTCTTTGTGGCCAGACTGTGGTAGTCCACAGCGCTTGACGTAAAAAAACTACTAGGCACTTGGTCTCAGCGTTAAACAAAGCTTTAATCAACTGTTTTACAACATGGAGGTCTAGTTGTGTCCTTCACTAGTTCCTGTTAAGAATGTCCTGCGCAAACTGGGCTCGTGCCCGAGTATTTATACTCTCCCTGGACAGCGCCACCCGTAGGCCACTCAGTATTATTTCACAAGTTTTTCTTTCATGAATGACTGATTCATGTCAGTGCTGTTGATGATTAACCTCCCAGTCTTGCTCACAAATGGAGGCTGGAAGGGGAGACTTATCTCTATGAGCTGGGATTATTCCAGATAACCCTGCGAACAATTGCCCCAGGGGTTAAGCTGGTCCTGGCTGGACAAGCAGTAGGAAGCTCAGCACTGCTCTATGCTGGTAGGCTATGCAGTTTCAGTTGATCAAACTCCAGAATATCTCTGTATAGGGATCCCGAAACTTTCGCTCCGCCGTGTGCCTAATCTCTCTGTACTTAGGTAAGTGCGTGGGTCCCTACAAGGCAAAAATGTGCACACTGCATGACCAAGCAGAAATTATGGCCCATAATTTCCGATAGGAGGCTTCCTGCGTGCGGATGCCTCCAATCGGAAAAAAATCTACGAACTTAGCTGAGGGCTCCCACGGTCCAGACACTTCCGATCCTGGGCCTCTCCACAGTTGAAATGCGCAGGGCCCACGTATCCCAGGGGCGCAGGCGGTTTGCAAGCGTCCCTGGGATCACATGGGCCAGGCCAGCCAATAGGAGAAGGGAATCTCCCTTCATACTTTTGACAGATAAACCTGTCAAATATATAAATGGGGATCACCCCAAAAAGACACTAAAACATACAAATACATTTTTTTTAAACCATCATGTTTTTAAATTGAGTTAAAATTACATTAATTAAATATTTTAAAAATTTAATTTTTTGTAAAAACTAAGTCAGTACCTTACCCCCAATCCCATGTGCTTTAACTTTACACACTAATCTCTTATGCGGGACCTTATCAAAAGCTTTCTGAAAGTCCAAATACACCACATCCACTGGTTCTCCTTATCTATTCTACCAGTTACATCCTCAAAAAATTCCAGTAGATTAGTCAAGCATGATTTACCTTTTGTAAATCCATGTTGACTTTTTCCGATCTTGTCACTTTTTTTCCAAGTGCTCTGCTATTACATCTTTTATAATGGACTCTAGCATTTTCCCCACTACCGATGTCAGGCTTACCGGTCTATAATTCCCCATTTTCTCTCTACCACCCTTTTTAAATAGTGGGGTTACATTAGCTATCCTCCAATCCATGGGAACTGTTCCAGAGTCTATAGAATTTTGGAAGATGACCAGCAATGCATCTACTATTTCTAGGGCCACTTCCTTAAGTACCCTAGGATGCAGATTATCAGGCCCTGGGGGTTTATCGGCCTTCAATCCCGTCAATTTCCCTAACACCGTTTCCCTACAAATACCTGTACTGATTTCATTCAATTCCTCCCTCTCATTAGACCCTATGTTCCCCGACATCTCTGGGAGGTTATTTGTGTCCTCCTTTGTGAAGACAGAACCAAAGTATGTATTTAATTGGTCTGCCATTTTTTTGTTCCCCATTATAAGTTCCCCTGATTCAGACTGCAAGGGACCTACGCTTGACTTCACCAATCTTTTTCTCTTCACATATCTATAGAAGCTTTTACAGTCAGTTTTTATGTTCCCTGCAAGCTTACTCTCATAATCTATTTTCCCCCTCTTAATTAATCTCTTTGTCCTCCTTTGCTGAATCCTAAACTGCTCCCAATCCTCAGGTTTGCTGCTTTTTCTGGCCAAATTATGTGTCCTTTCCTTGGATCTTATACTATCCCTAATTTCCCTTCTTAGCCACAAAGACTGTTTAGTAAAACTAGTAACTATCACTTTATTTACAGCAGATTTTCAAAGGTTGTTAAGGAGACCAAGAAATTATCTGAGATGGTCTGCAGTTTATCAAAGTATTTTAATTGGCACAAAGGCATCCATTAAAATATTTTACATCTCCTGCTGATGAAAGTGGAATTATGAGTTGGCTGTACATCAAAGTCTTTCAAAATCAATAACCTTTAGCAGAGGCTGAACAACTAGAGTGTTAAAACCAATTGTATGGCACAAAATTCAGCTTTAGGTCAGAATTGTTTTAAACCAAATTTCATTGAAGTAGAGAACAAATCTACCAATTCTATAGCAGGCGATCAGGAGAACCCCCAGGAAATTCAACCCTATATACCTTTGAGTAGAAAATCTATCAGAAAGTGTTTAAAATCTTCTGACATGATCAAATTGACAAGATGGATGGTTGAGGAAGGACATTCCAGAAATAACATGAAGGAGATGGACAATGGCTGTGTGATATTTTGAGATGCAACCGGAACTGATGGACAAAGACCGTAGACACTGTTGAATCAGCATGTATTGGAGGGCAGCAGCAGATCACTTGGCTAAGCATCAGTGATAGCATAGGATCCACTTTGGTGGCAAAAACAGGAAGGCAGATTATTATCTGAACGGCAATAGATTGGGAGAAGGGGAAGTGCAACGAGGCCTGGGTGTCCTTGGGCACCAGTCGCTGAAGGTAAACATGCAGGTGCAGCAAGCGGTTAAGAAGGCAAATGGTATGTTGGCCTTCGTAGCAAGAGGGTTCGAGTACAGGAACAAGGATGTCTTGCTGCAGTTGTACAGGGCCTTGGTGAGACCACACCTTGAGTATTGTGTGCAGTTTTGGTCGCCTTATCTGAGGAAGGATGTTCTTGCCATGGAGGGAGTGCAGTGAAGATTCACCAGACTGATACCTGGGATGGCAGGAATGACGTATGAGGAGAGATTGGGTCGATTGGGCTTATACTCGCTGGAGTTTAGAAGAATGAGAGGGGATCTCATTGTAACTTATAAAATTCTAACAGGACTAGACAGACTAGATGCAGGAAGGATGTTCCAGATGGCGGGGGAGTCCAGAACCAGGGGTCACAGTCTAAGGATAAGGGGTAAGCCATTTAGGACAGAGATGAGGAGGAATTTCTTCACCCAGAGAGTGGTGAACCTGTGGAATTCTCTACCACAGAGGGCGGTTGAGGCCAATTCATTAAATATATTCAAGAAGGAGCTAGATATATTTCTTAAGGCTAAAGGGATCAAGGGATATGGGGAGAAGGCAGGGACAGGGTACTGAGTTTGGATGATCAGCCATGATTTCATTGAATGGCGGAGCAGGCTCGAGGGGCCGAATGGCCTACTCCTGCTCCTATCTTCTATGTTTCTATATTTTCTATTGCAAATAGCAGGTTGAGGAAGTTATGAAAATCCAACAAGCCAGTGATGAATCTCAATGCTGACACTTAAAATAACTCCACTGCTGTTAGCTGTTAAATATACGGAGCGGTACTGAGGAGTGATGAGAATTATCCAGAAGAACTACAATGCTATAACCTTCAGCCATACATTACACTGTGTTGATGGGTTAGTTCATAGCAGTTTACAAATTCACAACTGATCTTAATTTTGAATGCTTGGAGGGTAATGGGGTTCGTGGTACAGTGGTTATATTACTGGACTAGTAATCCGGAAGCCTGGACTAATGATCTAGATGTTCAAATGAATTCTAAATCCCACCATGGCAGCTGGGGAATTTAAATTCAGTTAATTAAATTAATCTGGAATAAAAAAGCTAGTATCAGTAATGGTGACCATGAAACTATCGCATTGTCGTAAAAACCCATCTAATGTCCTTTAGGGAAGGAAATCTGCCGTCCTTACCCGGTCTGGTCTATATGTGACTCCAGACCCACAGCAATGTGGTTGACTCTTAACTGCCCTCTGAAATGGCCCAGCAAGCCACTCAGTTGTAACAAACCGCTACGAAACAAAATAATAAGACAGAAACCGGACAGACCACGGCACCGACTATGGACACGGCAACGGCACACCCAGCCCAGTCAACCCTGGGGAATGTAATTTTTTTGGAGCAATCCCGTGCAATAAATTTTTAAGTAGGTTCACGGACTCCCAGGCTGCCTGCCTTTTCTGCGGCCTGGAGAAGTCCGTGTTCCACGTTTATGTGGATTGTGAGAGGTTGCAGCCCCTCTTCCATTATTTGAAGGGGCTGCTCCTCGATTTCTGGCTGCACTTCAGTCCCACGCTCCTGATTTTCGGTCACCCGGTGCGGGAGGGGAGCGGGTAGATCGGGGGACATCCTCGTGGGACTGCTCCTGGGGCCTAGCCAAAGTGGCCATCAACTGGTCCAGGCAGCGGGCGATCGAGGGAGTCATTCGGCCCGACTGCCCTGCCTCTCTCCCGCGGCCAGGTTTGCGCCCAGGTAGCCCTGGAGATGGAGCACGCGATGTCCGCCGGCACGCTCGAGGCCTTCCACGACCGGTGGGCGCCGCAGGGACTGGAGTGCATCATCACCCCCGGCAACCAAATTTTAATTTAAGTTGTTAAGTTTCATTTGATGTATTTTTGTTGTTACAGTTTTTTTTTGTTTCTTGATTGCATTAAAAGAGCAGCCTTACGTTACACTGTGTTGATGGGTTAGTTCATAGCAGTTTACAAATCCAGAACAACTGATCTTAATTTTGAATGCTTGGAGGGTAATGGGGTTCGGTGGTACAGTGGTTTTGTCACCGGACTAGTAATCCTGGAGGCCTGGACTAATGATCTAGAGTTCAAATGAGTTCTAAATCCCACCACGGCAGCTGGGAAATTTAAATTCAGTTAATTAAATAAATCTGGAGTTAAAAAATCTAGAATCATAATGGTGACTGACATGAATCAGTCATTCATGAAAGAAAGACTTATGAAATAATACTGAGCGGCCTGCGGGTGGCGCTGTCCAGGGAGAGTATAAATACTCGGGCACGGGCCCAGCTTGCGCAGGACATTCTTAACAGGAACTAGTGAAGGACACAGCTAGACCTCCATGTTGTAAAACAGTTGATTAAAGCTTTGTTTAACGCTTAGACCGAGTGCCTAGTAGTTTTCTTACATCAGTGACCATGAAACTATCGGATTGTCGTAAAAACCCATCTGGTTCACTAATGTCCTTTAAAAAGAAGGAAATCTGCCGTCCTAACCCGGTCTGGGCTTATATGTGACTCCAGACCCACAGCAATGTGGTTGACCCTTAACTTCCCTCTGAAATGGCGGCTCACCACCACCTTCTCAAGGGCAATTAGGGATGGGCAATAAATGCTGCCCTTGCCAGTGGCGCCCACATCCTGTGCATGAATTTAAAAAAATTTGACTTTGTCCGATAGTGTAAAATGTGCGACAGCGAATCGGCAGCCTGTTTTACATCTTTCCCGATTTCTATTTCTATCTACTTCGCTGCTGATTCACTATCGGCCGTTTAATACAAAGTCAAAATGATCCCATTGGGCAATGATGTAGAGGATTCACTAACACTGCTCAAACTTTTAGGGTGATTGGATGTGATCTGACTTCACACTCTTGGCCTCACCTGCTGGGAGTGGATATTGAAAACTGGGGCATGTGCAGTGCACTCTTTCTGGACCATTTATTTAAACGATGAGAAAATGAAACGCAGCTGGATTTCTGATATTCGCTCCCTCCAGTTGAAGCACCCTCCCGGGAGCTCGAAAACAGAAAATGAATGCTACAGTTCTGGTCCCACAAGCTATTCCACAACTACAACTGATAGTGGGGTAATATTGTAATCACTTCAAGTTTACTTGTGTGACACAAGATCAAAGAAGCAAATTTTGTGAGAGTAGGCTCCCAGTGTGGAGCCTCAGTAAATGGAGCTGCAGGTCACAGATAGGACGTTAATATAAAGAAAAAAAGAAAGAACTTGCATTTCTATAGCGCCTTTCACAATCTCAGGAAGTTCCAAAGAGCTTTACAGCCAATGAAGTACTTTTGAAGGGTAGTCACTGTTGTAATGTAGGAAACGCGGCAGCCAATTTGCGCATAGCAAGGTCCCACAAACAGCAATGTGATAATGATCAGATCATCTGTTCTTGGTAATGTTGATTGAGGGATAAATATTGGCCAGGAAACTGGGGAGAACTCCCCCTGCTCTTCTTTGAATAGTGGCGTGGGATCTTTAAGCCCAGCTGAGAAGGCAGAAGAGGCCTCGGTTTAATATCTCATCTGAAAGGCGGCACCTCCGACAGTGCAGCACTCCCTCAGCACTGCACTGAAGTGCTATCCTAGATTATGTGCTCAAATCCCTGGAGTGGGAATTTAGGGCCTATTCAACAAGGCTAAACGCTGGGAATCAGCCTCACAAAATTCCTGCCTTCTTTCCATATGCATGAGAGTGTTAATAAATGCAGTGAGACATACAGTTCTGACAATGACAAATGTCCGACATACAGTTCTGGATGAGCAGAAATTTTCTCCAATTAAATATTGGGAAGACCGAAGCCATTGTTATCGGTCCCCACCACAAACTCCGTTCCCTAGCCACCGACTCCATCCCTCTCCCTAACATCTGTCTGAGGCTGAACCACACTGTTCGCAACCTTGGTGTCATATTTGGCCCTGAAATGAGCTTCTGACCACATATACGCAGCATAACAAAGACCGCCTACTTCCACCTCCATAACATCACCTGTCTCCGCCCTTGCCTCAGCTCATCCACTGCTGAAACCCTCATCCATGCCTTTGTTACCTCTAGACTTGACTATTCCAACGCACTCCTGGCTGGCCTCCCACAATCCACCCTACGTAAACTTGAGGTCATCCAAAACTTGGCTGCCCGTGTCCTAACTTGCACAAAGTCCCGTTCGCCCATCACCCCTGTGCTCGCTGACCTACATTGGCTCCCGGTTAAGCAGCGTCACGATTTCAAAATTCTCATCCTTGTTTTCAAATCCCTCCACGGCCTCGCCCCTCCCTATCTCTGTAATCTGCTTCAGCCCCACAAAACCCCCCAAGATATCTGCGCTCCTCTAATTCTGCCCTCTTGAGGATCCCTGATTATAATCGCTCAACCTTTAGTGGCCGTGCCGTCTGTTGCCTAGGCCCTAAGCTCTGGAATTCCCTGCCTCAACCTCTCCGCCTCGCTACCTCTCTTTCCTCCTTTAAGACGCTCCTTAAAACCTACCTCTTTGAATCATTGGATCTTCAAGGTTGAAAGTTAAGTTTCTGAATTTAATACTACAATAAATTGATATTTACGTATCACTCCTCACCTACAGGAAGAGGCTTCACAACATTTTACAAGGTGAGCGAAAAGAGGGAATGCCAAGAAACAGGAAAAAATTAAAAATATAGAATTGATGAGGGTGAGAGTTGGCGGGAGGTCTGGACAAGGGTTTATAAGGAGAAAATTAATTACAATTAATGACATGAATCCAGCCGCATGATGTAAAACGTCGGTGCAGTTCCAATGAACTGTTCTTCAGCACACTTTATGGGATGCTGCATATTAATTATGAAGGGAACTAGTAGCACCTAGTGACAGAAAGTAGGTTCTGCAGCAACTGGTTATTAGATCAAAAAATTAGGGAGAGTTTTACAGCTGGAGCCCAAATCTTACCATCAACAACCGCCTCAAAATCAAGCCAGAAGAAGCACTTGTGAACAACAGCAACATTCGGGTTTCTTTTCTCTGTACTTCCGATCATTTCAATTATATTTCTGTTTAAATTTGATTACAGATGTTATCTGTGTAGTGGATGCCATTTGGAACTCTATTGATAAACTACACATCGGCTGGTCTAAGGGACTCCACCAGGGGTCTAAGGGGCTCCACCAGGGGTCTAAGGGGCTCCACCAGAGGTCTAAGAGGCTCCACCAGGGGTCTAAGGGGCTCCACCAGGGGTCTAAGGGGCTCCACCAGGGGTCTAAGAGGCTCCACCAGGGGTCTAAGGGGCTTCTCCAGGGGTCTAAGGAGCTCCACCAGGGGTCTAAGGGGCTCCACCTGGGGTCTAAGGGGCTCCACCAGGGATCTAAGGGGCTCCACCTGGGGTCTAAGGGGCTCCACCAGGGGTCTAAGGGACTCCACCAGGGATCTAAGGGGCTCCACCAGGGGTCTAAGGGGCTCCACCAGGGGTCTAAGGGGCTCCACCTGGGGTCTAAGGGGCTCCACCAGGGGTCTAAGGGGCTCCACCTGGGGTCTAAGGGGCTCCACCAGGGGTCTAAGGGGCTCCACCTGGGGTCTAAGGGACTCCACCAGGGGTCTAAGGGACTCCACCAGGGGACTCTTTAAAAATGTTGATTTACCACAACAACAACTTGCATTTATATAGTGCCTTTGATGTAGCAAAACATCCCAAGGCGCTTAAACAAGAGCGTTAACACTAAAAACATTTTTGACACCAAGACACAGAACGACAGGTGACCAAAAGCTCGGTCATAGAGGTAGGTTTTAAGGAGCATCCTTACAGGAGGAGAGAGAGGGAGAGAGGCGGAGAGGTTTAGGGAGGGAATTCCAGCGCTTAGGGCCGAGGCAGCTGAAGGCACGGCCGCCAATGGTGGAGCGATTACAATCGGGGATGCGCAATAGGCCAGAATTGGAGGAGCGCAGAGATCTCGAAGGCTTGTAGAGCTGCAGGAGGTTACAGAGATAAGGAGGGACGAGGCCATGGAAGGATTTGAAAACAAGGATGAGGATGTCAAAATTGAGGCATTGTTGGACCGGGAGCCAGTGTGGGTCGGCAAGGGCAGGGGTGATGGGTGAATACATAGAACACATAGAATTACTTAGTATTTAAAGCACAGAAACAGACCATTCAGCCCAATAGGTCCATGCCAGTGTTTATGCTCCACACAAGCCTCCTCTCACCTTACTTCATCTCACCCTCTCAACAGATCCTTCTATCCCTTTCTCCCTCCTGTACTTAGCTAGCTTGCCCTCCTCTGGCACTTGTACAGCCTTCATCCATTGTCCTTGCTATAAGGACTTAAGCCCCCCTTTTGTGTCTAAACTCACCACTGAGTCCTTTGATGGTCATTTCCTCCTGACCAGGGTTTTTTCTCAATCCCTTCTCCAACGCCTTCGCTCACCTTGACAGCATCTGACTGTTGACAGGCGCGACACGCCTATCTTCATTGACCAACTCTGTGCTGCAAGCAGATAACACCTTCTACACTTTGAAAGTATCAGATCTGACTTGAGAAAGTGCGGGGAGGAATTACTGACCCGAGGGTTGAAATGACAACAAACAGTGAAGCTGCATAAATCACTTTCGCCGCATTTATATTAAGAGCTGACAGGAGCCCAGACTCCAGTGGCATATCAATTAGGCAGCGAGAACACCTTTGGATGTCAGCAGCAGCGTTGGCATTCTTTCTGGCCATGGGTGGGTTGAGTGCTCGTCCTGCCTACAAAGACCACCAATGTGGTGCCCACCTTGTTTTTTTTTGCACTGGTGCCCACCTTGTTGACCTGCATGGTCCTTCCGCCGACATCAGGAAAGGTTAACCACCAGAAAATTAAAGCTTGCAATTTTTTTTTTCATTATTCATGTTCGGGATATAGGCGTTGCTAGCAAGGCCAGCATCCCTAATTGCCCTTGAGAAGACGGTGATGGGCCTTCTCCTTGAACGGCTGCTGTCCATATGCTGAAGGTGCTCCCACAGTGCTGTTAGGTAGGGAGTTCCAGGATTTTGACACAGCGACGATGAAGGGACAGCGATATATATATCCAAGTGGGCATGGTGTGCGACATGGAGGGGAACTTGGAGGTGATGGTGTCCCTTTGCTTCTACTGCACTTGTCCATCTAGGTGATAGAGGTCACGGGTTTGTGAGGTGCTGTTGAAGACGGATTTAAGTGCGGCATTTAAAGAACAACACCTGCCTTGACAAACAAAATGCCCAGGACACTTTACAGTGTAGTAATAAGAAGAACAGAAAGCCGAGCCAGGAAGAGAGAGTCTCATAGGAGACTTGGGAGAAAAGATTCGTTTTGAGTCGGTTTTTAAAAGTGGACGGAGGATTAAAGAGGTGGAGGGATCTTGGCAAGGGCGTTCCAGAAAGCAGGGCCTAAGTGGTTCTGTCGCTAATGGTGAGACTGAGGGAGGGTGCACAGGAGGCCAGAGTTGGAAGATCAAAGGGTGGAGGTAAGTCTGGAGGAGGTTGCAGAGGTGTGGTGGAGTGAGGCTGTAGAGTGATTTGAAGACAAGGATTTAAAATGGGGGACAGTGAGCCAGTGAAGATGCACGAGGGTGGGAGTGACAGGACAAGGTACGAGCAGCTGCAATTCGGGCAAGTTGGAGTTTATAGTGTGGGTGAAGGAAGCTAGCAAGAAGAACACTGGAACAGTCAAATGTGGAAGTAACAAAAGGACAGATAAAGGTTAAAGGCTAACTTGGCCATTGGTTTTGCAGTGCTGTCATTACCCTGGAATCTGCCGGTCAGTGTAAATGGAATCATTGTAAAACACCAGCGCACACAGCACAGCCCTACCTCACTCCAGGTAGAATCAGTTTTGCAATATGTACATACTTTTTATCTACTTATGTTATTTTAATTGAGTTCTTTAAGGAAGCGGAGCGTATCGATAAAGGAATTGCAGTGGATGTTCTGTATATGGATTTTTGAAAGGCATTTACTAAAGTGTCACATAGTAGGCTTGTTGATAAAATGAAATGAATGGCACACTGTATTAAAGGGAGTGTGGCTGCATTGGATAAAAAGTTTGCTAAAGGACAGAAAACTAGAGTGTTGTGGTTGATGGATTGAGGGGTGCACACAGTGATGTTCACAGGGGTCAGTGTTGGGACCATTGCTCTTCTCAATATGTATACACAATCTGGACTTCCAAAATCAGAACTTGTGGACGACACAAAACTAGGGAGCGTGATTAACTGTGAAGAGGGCTGTAAGTACTTCAGGAGGAGACAGACAAATTAATCAATTGGGCCGATGTCAGATGGAAGTTAATGCAGCGAAACATGAGGTGATACAGTTTGGGAGGAAGAATAAGAAGACTTATTGCACTGAATGGTAAAACTTTAACAGGAGTAGAGGAACAGAGAGACTTAGGAGTTCAGATAAACAAATCTTTAAAAACGGAAGGACAAGTTACTAAAGCTGTGAAAAAAGCATATAGGATGCTAGGTTGTATCAATAGGGGCATAGGGTACAAAGGAAAGACTTGCATTTCTATAGCGCCTTTCATGACCACAGGACGTCTGAAAGTGCTTTACAACCAATGAAGTAATTTTGAAGTGTAGTGACTGTTGTAATGTAGGGAACGCCGCAACCAATTTGCACACAGCAAGCTCCCACAAACAGCAATGACCGGATAATCTGTTTTTTTCCTGTTGATTGAGGGATAAATATTGGCCCAGGACACCGGGGATAACTCCCCCTGCTCTTCTTCGAAATAGTGCCGTGGGATGTTTTACATCCACCTGAGAGAGCAGACGGGTCCTCGGTTTAACATCTCATCTGAAAGACGGCACCTCCGACAGTGCGGCGCTCCCTCAGCACTGCACTGGAAGGCCAGCCTGGATTTTGACTCCTTATGACTCAGAAGCAAAAGTGCTATCAACTGAGCCATGGCTGAGGTAGCAAAACAAAGAGGTGGTGACTGGGCCCCAGTCAGAACACTGTGCCCCGCGGAGCGTGTGCACGAGAGATTCACTAAGGTTATACCAGCGATGCAAGGCTTCAGTTACGAGGAGAGATGACAGAAACTGGGACTCTTCCTAATACAACAAAGAAACTTAGAGTAGATCTGATAGAGGTGTTCAAAACGATGAGGGTTTTTGTTAAGATAACTAGGGATAAACGATTTCCACTAGTCAGTAACTAAAGAGCGTAAGTGTAAGATAATTAGCAAAAGAATGAAATAAGATATTAGGATTTTTTTTTTAAGCAGAGGGTTGTTGGGACATGGAATGGACATGGATCAGTGGTAGAAGCAGAATCTATATTAACTTTTAAAAGGGAAGTTGATATAAACTTAAAAAGAAAACTTTAAAGGGCAAGAGAATGGGACAAGGCGGTTAAACCTTTTAGAGAGCCAGCATAGGCATGATGGGCTGAATAGCCTCCATTAGTGCTGTGAAATTCTACGATTCTAACTCGGGGTTAGGTGAAGAGCAGTGGGAGGAGGCTCGTGTGGAGCATATCACCGGCATAGACCAATTGGGCCGAATGGCCTGTTACTGTGCTGTAGACTCTATGTAACTCTACGTAACCTTCATCAAGTTGCTGGACCACCTGGACCACCCCCCGACCAGCACCCTGTGCTAACGACTGTATCTCTGCTGGTGTTAATTAATTTCCTTTGCGGAGCTGGACTCCTTCCAGTCAATAGCTTGAGTTAACAGTTCCATCTCTCACTGACATTCCTTTATTAATCTCAATCTGTCAGACTCGGTCCGGACTCTGGACCGGTTGTTCAGTAAGGGGCGTGTCGTGTCTTTTCAGCGAATCTCTTCTATTCTGGTGGGTAAGGGGAAGGTCTCCATGAGCAGGCTCTGGCACACTGCTTATTTCAAAATACCACACTCCATTGGCATATTCACACCCGAGCTTTGGGCAGATGGCAAAGCCACTGAAGGCAGCCAAGATGCCAGGTGCAGCACAGAATGGCAGCTTAGCTCGAGAGAAAAAAAATGAAGGCATGATGTTTAGCACCTGAGAGGGGATAAAAAAAAGTTCCCCTCCAAGTCACACACCATCCTGACTTGGAAATATATTGGCCGTTCCTTCATCGTCGCTGGGTCAAAATCCTGGAACTCCCTCCCTAACAGCACTGTGGGAGTACCTTCACCACACGGACTGCAGCGGTTCAAGAAGGCGGCTCACCACCACCTTCTCGAGGGCAATTAGGGATGGGCGATAAATGCTGCCGCTTTGCCAGCGATGCCCACATCGCATGAAATGGGAAAAAAAAAACCTACGCATTGGCAGCCGCACCCCCTGAAGTTACCTGGCTCTCACCCCCCACCTCCCTTCCTAAACTGGCAAAATCGGCACCGCTTGTGATCAGTGCCTCGCCCTGTGTGTGTTCAGTAGAGTCACAGAGGATGAGACAGGAAAGAGTGACGGACAGATGAACACACAAAAAAAAGCAGCACAAGGTTCGGGGGCTTGCAAAGACTTGTGTTTATCTGCTCGCTTCCGCACGAACTTTTCAGCCTGTAGCGGTGTCAGAGAGGGCGTCTGGCTGAATAAATAAGGACGTGGAGAGGAGAGCAGACAGAAGCCAGCACTCTCGGCGGAGCCCAGTGCCAGCCCCTGGGCTGCGCGCATCAGGTGCCAATGTTGTTGCCTCGCTCGCCCGACTGTCGGAGCCGGGGATGGGGGCTCGGCGGCCGCCGCCACGCTTCGCCTTGGGGAGGCTTGCTGAGTCTCGGGAGACGCTCCGGCCACTCGGGCTCTGCGAACGGCCAAACTTTGGCCTGAGTCGCTGATGTGGAGGGTGGACCGAGCTGGAAAAGGTGGGTCGGCGGGGGGGGGGGGGGGTGGGGAGATAAGGCTGGCGCCTGATCTCCAGGGTTATCTGAGTCCCAGAGAGAGGGAGAGAGAGAGAGAGAGAGAGAGAGGACACAAAGCAGAGCTGAGTGCTGGGTGCAGCGCCACAACACACCACACCTCGCCGGTGGCTTCATCTCAAGATGCGCAACAGGTCAGTGCCGAGCTGGGACTGACTGGGCTGTGGGATATTCCAGGGTCCGGCACCCAGGGTCCGCCCTGAGCCCCGGACATCCAGCTCAGACCCTCAGGACAACTTCCACACGTCGCCTTCTCGCTGCTTAGCCCGTGGATTGGGGAACATTTCAATCTGATTGTGGAATCTGTAGGGAAACCCACGGTGCGGGCGATGCTAATCTGTGTCTTCTGTTTTTTTTGTTACCCCCCCCCCTTTCTATGCTCCTGCCCCCTCCTTCTACCCCTGGCCCCCTCCCCTGCACCGTCACCCTCCTTCTACCTCTGCCCCTTCTACCACTTGTCCTGCCACTTACCCCACCCCTGCCCTGCTCTGCCCCACCACATCTCCCTTCTTTTCCTTGCCCCGCCCTTCTCCCCACTCCTGCCCCTTCCCCGCCCCTCCACATCCCTCCCCTTCCCCTCCCCTTCCCCTCCCCTCCTGCCCCTTCCCCTCTCGCTGCCACTTCCCCTCTCGCTGCTACTTCCCCCGTCCCACTCCTGCCCCTTCCCCCCCACTCCTGCCCCTTCCCCCCTCTCCTGCCTCTTCCCCTGTTTCTGCCCCTTCCCCCCTCTCCTTCCTCTTACCCCCGTTCCTGCCCCTTCCCCCCCTCCTGCCTCTTACCCCCGTTCCTGCCCCTTCCCCCCTTCTCCTGCCTCTTACCCCCGTTCCTGTCCCTTCCCCCCCTCTCCTGCCTCTTCCCCCTGCTCTTGCCCTTGCCACTTCCCCTTCCCCGGCTCCTTCCACCGCTCCTGCCCCTTCCCCTCCCGCCCCTTCCCCTCCCGCTCCTGCCCCTTCCCCTCCCGCTCCTGCCCCTTCCCCTCCCGCTCCTGCCCCTTCCCCTCCTGCCCCTTCCCCTCCCCCTCCTGCCCCTTCCCCTCCTGCCCCTTCCCCTCCCCCTCCTGCCCCTCCAGCTCCTGCCCCTTTCCCCGCCGCTCCTGCCCCTCCCCCCCCGCCTCTTCCCCTCTCCTGCCTCTTCCCCTCTCCTGCCCCTTCCCCCCTCTCCTGCCCCTTCCCCCCCTCTCCTGCCCCTTCCCCCCTCCTGCCCCTTCCCCCCCTCTCCTGCCCCTTCCCCCCTCTCCTGCCCCTTCCCCCCTCTCCTGCCCCTTCCCCCCCTCTCCTGCCCCTTCCCCCCCCTCTCCTGCCCCTTCCCCCCTCTCCTGCCCCTTCCCCCCCTCTCCTGCCCCTTCCCCCCCTCTCCTGCCCCTTCCCCCCCTCTCCTGCCCCTTCCCCCCCTCTCCTGCCCCTTCCCCCCTCTCCTGCCCCTTCCCCCCCTCTCCTGCCCCTTCCCCCCCTCTCCTGCCCCTTCCCCCCCTCTCCTGCCCCTTCCCCCCCTCTCCTGCCCCTTCCCCCCCTCTCCTGCCCCTTCCCCCCCTCTCCTGCCCCTTCCCTTCCCCTCCTGCCCCTTCCCCTCCTGCCCCTTCCCCTCCAGCTCCTGCCCCTTTCCCTGCCGCTCCTGCCCCTCCAGCTCCTGCCCCTTTCCCTGCCGCTCCTGCCCCTTCCCCCCCTCTCCTGCCTCTTCCCCTGTTCCTGCCCCTTCCCCCCCCCTCTCCTGCCTCTTCCCCCTGCTCTTGCCACTTCCCCTTCCCCTTCCACCGCTCCTGCCACTTCCCCCCCGCCCCTGGTGCTGTTAAGTTCCAACTGGTGCTCTACAGGTGCAGGAAGCTGGGGTCACTGTGCCCTGTCTCCGTGCTTCTCGCTCCCCTTCCCCTCCTGTGTTCACTGGGGCCCTGCTCTTTAACTGTCTCTGTACCAGGCTGGGGAGTTATTCACTCTGCAGTTTTAACTGTAACTGCACGTGGGTGACCCGTGGACCCCTCGCAACCTTTTACCTTTTCCTAAAGTCAGTGTTACTAGGTATAAAAAGCCTAATACGCTAGGCGAGCCTTCCTTGTGGGCTGTAGCACGGAGTCCATCTCTTGGGCTGGGCGTATCTCACACATAATGCTGCTGTGAATGTTAACAGAAAATGCTGGAAACACTCAGCAGGTCAGGCAGAATCAGTGGAGAGAAGCAGCTAGGGTTCATGTTTCAGGCCGGAATTCCTCGATCTATAATGTTAACCCTACATTTCTCTCTCCACGGATGCTGCCTGACCTGCTGAGTGTTTCCAGCATTTTCTGTTTTTGTTCCAGATTCCCAGCATCTGAAGGTTTTTTGTTGCTTTTTTATTTTGTTTTGTGCTGATTTTAATCATTTTTAAATTTTCTCTTTTAGGTCTAACTGCGATGATGCCAGTTTTTAGAAGACTGTAAGGACAAGCTCCTGAGACAATGATCAACAACCATTACAACAGCTCCCTGGCTATCGGGGCAGGCAATCCCATGAACACTTACCCAATCACCTTGGAGCAAAAAACCGCATTCGCTTTTGTGGGCATCTTATTCATTTTCTTGGGCCTTCTAATTGTGCGATGTTTCCGAATCCTCCTCGACCCTTACAGCAGTATGCCATCCTCAACGTGGGCGGATGGGATGGACGGGCTGGAGAAGGGGACCTTTGAGTACGTTTTGGCATGAAGTCGGCAGAGGTGCCTTAGTGCTGTGTACCAACTCATCGTGCTGGGATATAAGTGCATAGACTCCTAATGGGGGCACAGAGAGATCTGTGGAAACACGTTGGTTGGCACTATCAAAGAGCTTATGTGTCAAAGGCTGATTTAAATAGTAATCAAATGTGCCATAGTGTTGAAATATCAGCATATGTAACAACAAAACCTATCGGATTAGTTAGTTGGCTGCAGACTGTTGAAACATGACGTGGTTCAGGAGAAATTTTAATTCTAAATTGTCAGAAGTCAGTAGTGAATAAGTGAAGTTTTATAAATTGGAGCATTGTGATTATATTATAATAGTACATGAAATTAGGTCTGCACTGTAGATCAGCTGGATTCTAGGGGCTTTATGACATTATCTGTACGTATGAGTGACTACAATAGCAGGTTACGTTCTGTTCATATCGTTCTCAGTCCGAGTAAAGGTGGGTTAGAGACAGCTAACTGTAATACAGCATATTCTGTGCGCAGATGATTGTAAACTTATTAGTCAGATATATGTAATTCAATACTGCAAATGTGGAGCTCTGCTGTCCAATAAATTAATGTTACTCCACATTTCCTCATTTGCATAATGTATTCAGAGACTGGAATTTTTTTTAACTAATAATCTGGCCCCTCAATCTCCACAATGGCTGGACTTCCTCCACTCGCTTATTTTTAATCATTTCAAGCAGAATTATAACTTTAAGGCTCATTGGGAGTGAAAAATAGAGCACTATTAACACATTTGAACATTCAGAGCTTGCTAATGACAGATTGTGCTTTTCGAGTCTGTGTTTATTAGTAAGCGAGTGATGCTGGCAATTCAAATCATTAGCGTGAACCAGCCAGTTAAAATTAAATGAAAAGCCAAGGCCAATGTAAAATTGCGGAGGCATACATTAGGGAGCCATAAGGGAACAATTGAGGGTAAAGAAAGAGGCATACATTAAGTACATAGACAGCAGGGGAGTGCATGATAAGGGAGATTAGGAGAGGTAAAAAAACAATTAGGAAGGCAAAGGGGAACTATGAAATTAAATTATCAAGGAACATAAAACAAAATAGTAAAATATTTTACAGGCACATCAGTAAAAAAGGAAGGTTGGGATAGGAATAGGGCCATTAAGGGATAGACAGGATAATACCACAGCTAACAATAGAGAGATGGCAGAACTATTAAGTCATTATTTTGCTTCAGTATTTACCAGGTAGATAGAACAGGTGGACATGACATTAGATGATGAGATTAGTAATGAGATAAGTGCATTTAAAATAAAATGATGGGATATATTAAATAAATTAATCAAACTCAAAGAGGATTAAACCCCTGGTCTGGATGGATTGCATCCACACATTTTAAAAGGATCTAGGGAAGAGATAGCAGAGGCATTGCTACACATATTTAATAATTCATTAGAAAAAAGTGTAATGCCAGAGGACTGGCAGATAACTAATGTAATACCTATATTTAAGAAGGGGGATAGAACATGTCCAGGGAATTATAGACCAGTCAGCTTAACATCGGTGGTAGGAAAAATAATGGAATCCCTACTAAAGGAGAAAATAGAAGAACATCTAGAAACAAAAAATATATAATAATGAATAGTCAGCATAGATTTCAAAAGGGAAAGTCTTGCTTGACCAACCTCATTGAATTTTTTGAAGAGGTAACAGAGAGAGTAGACAAGGGTAATGCAGTAGATGTAATTTATCTAGATTTTCAAAAGGCCTTCGATAAGGTACCCCATAACAGACTGATGAACAAGGCCAGAGAATGCGGAGTCAGGGGACAAGTAGCAGAATGGATTGCTGGCTGGATTCAGGACAGAAAGCAGAGAGTAGGGTAAAAGGTAGCTATTCACAGTGGCAGAAGGTGGGTAGTGGTGTTCCACAGGGATCAGTGCTGGGACCACTGTTGTTCACAATTTATATTAACGATTTAGACTTTGGAATCAAAAACACAATTTCTAAATTTGCGGATGACACCAAATTTTGGGGGGGGGGATAGTCAATACTGAGGAGGACTGCAACAAATTACAGGAGGACATTAATAAACTTGCAAAATGGGCATATAATTGACAAATGAAGTTCAACACAGATAAATGTGAGGTATTACATTTTGGTAGGAAGAATAGGGAGGTCACTTATTACTTGGAGGGTGCGAGTCTGGGTGGGGTAGAGGAACAAAGGGATATCGGAGTACAAATACACAAATCACTAAAAGTTGCGCCACAGGTTAGCAAGGCCATAAAAAAAGCAAACCAAGCACTAGGGTTTATTTCTAGAGGGATAGAAATGAAAAGTAGGGAAGTTATGCTAAACCTGCATCGAACCTTGGTTAGACCACACTTAGAGTACTGCGTACAATTCTGGTCATCATATAAAAGGGATATAGAGGCACTGGAGAGGTGCAGAGAAGATTTACAAGGATGATACCAGAAATGCGAGGATATACATATCAGGAAAGGATGAACAGGCTGGGTCTCTTCTCTTGAAAAAAGAAGGCTGAGGGGTGACCTAATAGAGGTCTTTAAAATTATGAAAGGTTTTGATAGAGTGGATACAGAGAGAATGTTTCCACTTGTGGGGAAGAGCATAACTAGAGGCCATCAATATAAGATAGTCACCAAGAAATCCAATAGGGAATTCAGAAGAAACTTCTTTACCCAGAGAGTGGTGAGAATGTGGAACTCGCTACCACAGGGAGTAGTTGAGGCAAATAGTACAGATGCATTTAAGGGGAGGCTAGACAAGCATATTAGGGAGAAGGGAATAGAGGGTTATGCTGATAGATTTAGAGGAGGCTCGAGTGGCGCATAAACGCCGGCATGGACTGGTTGGGCCGAATGGCCTGTTTCTGTGCCGTATATCCTATGCAATCCTATGCATTTGTCTCAGAGTTAGAAAGTCAATGTTTGGTGGATTTTCAAGATTGGATCCAAACCCCTCTGAACAGGGGTGAGTGTTTCCCAACGCATCCCGAATATTATAAGATATTGCAAAAGTTGAGGTTGTTTCCATATTGAAAAGAGGAAGTTTCAGTGTGACCTTGGCAAGATCTATTCCCTCAACCAACACCAGCAGGAAAAAATCATTTATCTCATTGCTATTTGTGGGATCCTGCTGTGTGCAAATTGGCTGCCATGTTTGCCTAGAGAACAACAGGGATACACTTCAAAATACTTCACCGGCTGTGAAATGCTCGGGGACTTCCCAAGGATGTGAAAGGTAAGTTCTCTCTTTCTTCCGACATAATACAAATTTTGGGATTGTGCTGATTCTGACAAATTCGTCGCGTTAACAATGAATTCAAAAAACAATGGGAGATAGTTTTTTTTTAAAGTAGGGAATTAAGAGTAAATAATGACCAGTAAGTTATCAGAGAAGCAAACCATATAAATGGAATCAGCAGGCAATTCTGTTTCTGGAGAAATAGGATGGAGGAATATATATTTTATTACATAAAATCAACCAAAGAGGTGCGGACGGTTTGGACCAAATGGCCTTTTCCTGTTCCTAAACTTCTCTCACAGAAGGAGACAGTTTGAAAGCATCCTTTTTACAATATACCATTATAATTCTGTATAAATCGCAACTAAAACCATACCTTTATTGCCAAATTGTATTTTACATCAGAGTTGTGGCATAAACTGAACACAGAACTGTTGGAACAAAAGTTTTCTGTGCATTCTGTTAATGTGGGGAGAGGGAGGGAAGCCTTTGGAACTTACATAAATCCAGGGTATTGGCGAGTTTTCAATTCCACCCATCCCTATTTGAAATAAATTCCTAGTCTACATGCCGATATAATTTTCTGTAATTATTTCCATGTGCGTTTCAGCAACCCTTTGATGCTTATCCTGATGTGCCCTGTGCTCCGCTGTACTGTCACAGATGACAAGATTGCTGTAAGCTGTGGCTCAGTGGGTAGCACTCTTGCCTCTGAGTCAGAAGATTGTGGGTTCATAATCCCACTTCAGAGAGTTGAGCACAAAAATCTAGGCTGACGGTGCAGTACTGAGGGAGTGCTACACTGTCGGAGGTGCCGCCTTTCGGATGAGACTTTAAAACGAGGCCCCCATCTGCCTTCCCATGAAACTATTTCGAAGAAGAGCAGGGGAGCTCTGCCCGGTGTCCTGGCCAATATTTATCCCTCATCTAATACCTAAAAAAACAGATTATCTGGTCGTTGTCACATTGCTATTGGTGGGAGCTTGCTGTGAGGAAATTGGCTGCCACGTTTCCTACATTACAACAGTGACTGCACTTAAAAAAGGTACTTCATTGGCTATAAAGCTGATTGGGATGTCCCATGGTCATGAAAGGCGCTATGTAAATGCAAGTCTTTAAGTCTTTCTTACTTGTCATACATATTCTGTCAGGTGCAATGGTGCCTCTAAGTGGTCTGCGTGCCTTGCCTTTAGGAGTGTGCCTGTATTGCCCAATATCTAACTATATAATAGCATAACCCAGGGGTGTAACAGTAGTAACCCCTTATGATCTGAACTGGATATTCGTGTCTTTTGCTCGTATGCTTCTTCAATCCTTTTGAAGGCAGACCAAGGAAATAGTTGGTGAAACGAGGCCAGATATGAATTATTAAGCTGTTTTATTTCACAGAAAATGGACACACAGAGCAACAGTTATGATCGGACTCAGAATTTCATCAGCACGACTAGTTCTTGTGTAACAATACAAAGTAATGAACACATCACGCTTCCCCACATCAGTGGGTCACCTTACTTGACTTAAACATCATAACTTCTGACGTAAGAAAACTACTAGGCACTTGGTCTAAGCGTTAAACAAAGCTTTAATCAACTGTTTCACAACATGGAGGTCTAGTTGTGTCCTTCACCAGTTCCTGTTAAGAATGTCCTGCGCAAGCTGGGCCCGTGCCCGAGTATTTATACTCTCCCTGGACAGCGCCACCCATAGGCCGCTCAGTATTATTTCATAAGTCTTTCTTTCATGAATGACTGATTCATGTCAGCTTCTAACTATGTCCCTGCATTCTGACAGCCTTTGCTGGGCCTGACTTCCTCTCCGGTTTACCGGGCCTTTTTGTTCTATGCCTTTGTTTCTAGCAGCCTGCTGGATCAGCTCTGCTGAGCAGCTGGGACCAGAGACTTGGTTTGAGGTGTTTACTCCCCATCGATACAGGTAAATGAATTATTCATGGTCTCGAGTGTTTGGGGAGGAAACTTCAAAGCTTAGATTATTAGCATTTCAACTTTTATTTCGGTGCCTTGTTTAAAACTTGTGTGAATAAACTTTTGCTTTTGCAATTCTTTATTCCCCCGAATTCTTTCTGTGGAGAAAATGGTCAAACATCCTGAAGTGTGACCAAGATAAATAGGGATCAGGAAGACCATTCTTCCCATCTTAGCTCATTCATATAGACAATCCCAAAGTACAACCATCACAGCATCCAACTATCTCTTAAATCACTCTAACAGTTTTCCCTCAGCAGTGTTGGAACCAATAGAAACCACTTAGCAAAGAGAATGAACCATCTCACCTACAGTAGATATAATTAATTATTTAAATATAGCTACAATACTCTCAAATCTTGAGTTCAGCACTATTCATCAAGTAGACTTAATCCTCAATTCAGCATTATCACCGCATTCTCCACCCAAATTGGGCTCTTATTTTCTGGATGTGGGTGACACAAGCAAAGCCACATTTATTACCCATCCCTAGTATTACCATCGCCGAGTCCCCCACCATCAATATTCTGGGGGTCACCATTGACCAGAAACTTAACTGGACCAGCCATATAAATACTGTGGCAACAAGAGCAGGTCAGGTGCTAGGTATTCTGCGGCGAGTGTCTCACCTCCTTACTCCTCAAAGCCTTTCCACCATCTTCAAGGCACAAGTCAGGAGTGTGATGGAATACTCTCCACTTGCCTGGATGAGTGCAGCTCCAACAACACTCAAGAAGCTCGACACCAAACAGGACAAAGCAGCCCGCTTGATTGGCACCCCATCCACCACCTTAAACATTCACTCCCTCCACCACCAGCATACCATGGCTGCAGTGTGTACTATCTACAAGATGCACTGCAGCAACTCGCCAAGGCTTCTTCGGCAGCACCTCTCAAACCCGCAACCTCGTCCACCTAGAAGGATAAGGGCAACAGGCGCATGGGAACACCACCACCTCCAAGTTCCCCTCCAAATCACACACCATCCTGACTTAGAAGTATATCGCCGATCCTTCATTGTCGCTGGGTCAAAATCCTGGAACTCACTCCCTAACAGCACTGTGGGAGTACCTTCACGACACGGACTGCAGCGGCTCAAGAAGGTGGCTCACCACCACCTTCTCAAGGGCAACTAGGGATGGGCAATAAATGCTGGCCTTGCCAGCGATGCCAAGGTCCATGACGAATTTTTTTAAAAGTTAACTGACAGCTGGTGACGGGCAAGCTAAGCCACCTTAGAAGGCATTAAAGAGTCAAGTACATAGTGTGGGACTGGAGTCACATGAAGGCCAGATCAGGTAAAAAGAGAAAGAAAAGAAAAGCTTTGCATTTATATAGCGCCTTTCACAACCTCAAGAAGTCCCAAAACACTTTACAGCTAATTAAGTACTTTGAAAGTGTGGTCACTGTTGTAATATAGGAAACATGGCAGCCAATTTACACACAGTAAGCTCCCGCAAAAAGCAATGTGACCCTGGCGAAGGGTCATCGACCTGAAACGTTAACTCTGTGTCTCTCTCCACAGATGCTGCCTGACCTGCTGAGTATTTCCAGCATTTTCTGTTTTTATTTCAGATTTCCAGCATCTGCAGTATTTTGCTTTTTTTAAATCTGTTTTAGGTGTTGGTTAAGGAATTAATGTTTGGCCAGGTCAGGGCATAAAGGAGGTCAAAGTTACGGTAATGAGATTTGGGTGTATGGAACCACACCAGAGGACCATGACAAAGCATTGAGAGCAGTGACCAAGGTTAGAAAAACTTCAGACTGAACAAAGACAAGGGTGGATGCAGTAAAACCACACTCGAAATCTATGGGCAAATATTTTCTAAAAAAAAGTATATCAGCAGATCCAGAAATCAATAATGTGAGTATTCCCTAGCAAAGCCAGAAACATGCCAGGAATAGCAAGTCACCATGCCAGACTCATAGCAAACTTTGATGAAATTAAGAAAGTATTTGCATTTATATAGCACCTTTCACAACCTCAGGATGTCCCAAAGTGCTTTATGACCAATGAAATACTTTTTTGAAGTGTAATCATTGTTGTAATGTAGGAAATGTGGCAGCCGCTTGGGGCACAGCAAGGTCCCAAAAACCACCAATGTGATAATGACCAGATAATCTGTTTCAGTGATGTTGGTTGAGGGATAAATATTGGCCAGGATACCGGGGAGAACTCCCCTGCTCTTCTTCGAATAGTGCCATGGGATCTTTTACGTCTACTTGAGAGGGCAGATGGGGTCTCGGTTTAATGTCTCAGCTGAAAGACTTTATCACACAGGCACCGTGTGAACTAACCAGAAAGAATGGGATGTTGTGATAGAGACCAAAACCCCAGTATGCACCTTAAGCAGCAGAGGTGGCAGTAAATGCCAGCCTTGGTGGTTCTGGCAACATAGTTGTCCAAAGGGACCTATCTCAGAACATGACCCAGACAATGGTCTGCAACAGCAGAGCATCGTCACCTGTTGAGCAATACTATTCACAAACAGAAACTTTCTGAGATCATTCTTGACAAGGTTGCACTGAATGATGCGATTGCTGTGCAAGGCACAAAACATGTAATAAGAGCAGAAAATGCTGGAAACACTCAGCAGTTCAGACAGCAGCTGTGGAAGGGAGAAACAAAGGGTTAACGTTTCAGGTCTATGGCTTTTTGTCAAAACTTATAATACCCTTTTCACTGCAGGTTGGTGCTCTAACATTAGCAAAACAAGGGAACAAAGGTGGCATATAAATGTATTCCATTCCAAACCACCCAACTTCTGCAGATGTCAAAATTACATGACAAATTTTGACAATAACTAGGACTTTCACCTCTGTGGATTATCTGCTGGTTATAATTGTTTAATGCTCTGGGTACCCAGTAGCAGACATGGTAAAATCTAGAGTTCCGAGTACTGTTCGATAAAATATTCTCCTGTTTTGGTAAACTGGTTAAGACCAGTAATGGTGCAGCCTTCAATGACTCTAAGCAGTTCACACACTACCTTGGATTCTGTCATTGAAAGATCACTCCTCATTAAATGACGAAGTCCAACACCGCCTTCAGTGTGCCAGTGCAGCCTTCGGTCGCCTGAGGAAGAGAGTGTTTGAAGACCAGGACCTCAGACCCGGCACTAAGTTCATGGTCTACAGAGCAGCAGTGATACCCGCCCTGCTGTATGCCTCAGAGACATGAACCATGTACAGCAGGCACCTCAAAGCACTGGAGAGGTACCACCAACGCTGCCTCCGCAAGATCCTGCAAATCCATTGGCAGGATAGGTGCACCAACGTCAGTGTTCTCGCTCCGGCCAACATCCCCAGCATCGAAGCTTTGATCACACTCGATCAGCTCCGATGGACGGGTCACATCGCATGCCCGATACGAGACTCCCAGAACAAGCGCTCTACTCGGATCTCCGGCACGGCAAGAGAGCCCCAGGTGGGCAGAGGAAATGCTTCAAGGACACCCTCAAAGCCTCCTTGAAAAAGTGCAACATCCCCACCGACACCTGGGAATCCCTGGCCCAAGACCGCACAAAGTGGAGGAGAAGCATCCGGGAAGGCGGCGAACACCTTGAGCCTCTTCGCCGGGAGTAAGTGGAAGCCAAGCGCAGGCAGTGCAAGGAGGGCACATCAACCCAAGCACCCCACCCACCACCATCTGCCCCACCTGTGACAGAGACTGTAGATCCCGCATTGGACTCATCAGTCACCTGAGAACTCATTTCTAATGTGGAAGTAAGTCATCTTTGGTTCCAAGGGACTGCCTAAGAAGAAGAAGAAGAGAACTCCTCATTAACCCAAAGCCAATATGGACGCCAATTGCCTCATGAAAACAGTACGGTAAGCTATCGCCACCGCCTCTGTTGCGGGAAAGTCATGCAGCGAGCGTGCCTGCGCTGTTCCGACGTGGGCTGGCTGCATGTGAGACCTGACAAATAAAAATTTACCCTGTAGTGTACCGATCCATTCCACGGTTTGTGTCTGACAGCACAGTTTGAACAAACATTCCAAAAATAGGCTAGAGACAAGAGGAAAGAGAATGTCTAAATAAGAAATCAGAATGTCAGAAGTGTGGTAGACCTGTAGAAACTGGTTAGGGTAGGATTGGCTGACAGCTATTTAAACTGTTGTATTGTGGCGACACGCCACCACTGGACATAATCCGCTCACGGCGGCACAGACAGTCTAAGCAGAAGCCCCCAGCCGGGGGCCCTTTCCTCCAGCAACTTGTTTCCCGCAGGGACAGGCTGCCGGGAGCACTTCCTGTCTGGGAAGTATTTAAGTGGATGCGCGGGCTTTTCTAGTTCCTGTTTTGCCATGAGGCTGAAATAAAAAGCTGTACTGTTTCACTGGCTCTGGTCTCGACTCCCACGTTTGCCGCGGTATCTCAACACTGGTGACCCCGACGCTCAGGACGAATCCTAAGCTAGCATGGCGGATACAAACGCAGTCACGGTTAAATTACCAGACTTTTGGGAGAACCTCGCCGAAGCCTGGTTCATTCAAGCTGAGTCCAGATTCCGGCTGAAAGGCATTACAGTCGACGCCACGAAGTACGACTACCTCGTCGCCTCGCTCACCTACGCTACAGTCCCCAAGGTTTCGGCAGCGCTGCAGAATCCACCAACGGAGGGCAAGTACGAACATCTGAAGGCTGCGCTACTTAAAAAATTTCAAACGTCCTCTTACCAGCGCCACTGCCAACTCCTGGACCTCCCCGGCCTTGGTGACGCTTCACCATCAGACCTGCTTTCCCACATGCTGTCCCTCTCAGACGACAAAAATCCCGGCGCCCTTTTTCGCACGCTTTTCATTCGGCAGCTCCCCGCCAGCATCCGCCCGCTCATTGTGGAGTCCGACTCCATGGACCTGAATGATATAGCCGAAAAGGCCGACCGGCTGCTCTCTGCACAGGCCGCTCGCGACGTCGCGCCCGACCTCACGGCAACGACCACGCGGTCTTCCCGGGCCGCTAGGCCCGACCGCCCTACCACTCCGGGTCACTGCTACTACTGCGACACAGGGGCCCAGCACAGCATCACCCCCGCCTCCGCCCTCGAGATCCAACGCGGCACACGGGGTATCACACTGGCTGCAGCCAACGGCTCTGACATCCGTACATATGGCACCCGCATGGTCACGCTCGACCTCGCGGGCCGCCGCTACCGCTGGGAGTTCCTCACAGCCAAGGTCCTCTGCCCACTCATCGGCGCCAACTTCCTACGCGCCCACGGCCTCCTTGTCGACATTCCGAGGCACTGCCTCATCGACATCAACACTATGGCCCCCATCCCCGGCGCCTTTACCCCGGCCCGTTCGGCCGGCCTGACGACCTACTGCCTCGCCAGAGCCACGGACGACTACTCGGCACTCCTAGCTGAGTTTCCCGCCCTCACTAACCCGACCTTTTTGGCCAAAGCCGCCAAGCACGGTGTGGAACACTATATCCCCACCACCGGCCCCCCAGTTTCAGCCCACGCCCGCAGACTCAACCCGGCCAAGCTGGAAATCGCGCGGGCCGAGTTCACCACCATGGAACAACTCGGCATCATCCGCCGCTCCAGCAGCCCTTGGGCCTCGCCCCTCCACATCGCCCCCAAGCCCGGCGGAGGCTGGCGCCCTTGCGGGGACTACCGCCGCCTCAACGACGCCACCACCCCCGATCGATACCCGGTGCCACACATCCAGGACTTCTCGGCCCGACTGGCCGGACGAACTGTCTTTTCCAAAGTCGACCTGGTGCGCGGTTACCACCAAGTCCCCGTACACACCGCGGACATCCTCAAAACAGCCGTCATCACCCCATTCGGCCTGTTCGAGTTCCTGAGGATGCCCTTCGGCCTCAAGAATGCAGCACAGGCTATCCAGCGCCTTATGGACTCAGTCCTCCGGGACCTGAACTTCCTATTCGTCTATCTAGACGACATTCTCGTGGCCAGCTCCTCCAAACAGGAACACCTCGAACACCTTTGCATCCTGTTCGGGCGCCTAGCCCAACACGGGCTCATCCTCAGCCCGGCGAAGTGCCAATTCGGCCTAACCGAGATCGATTTTCTCGGTCACCGCATCACCCCTGCTGGGGCCGTCCCCCTGCCCAACAAGGTGCAGGCCGTCCAGCAATTTCCCCGCCCCACAACCATCAAGGGCCTCCAGGAGTTCCTCGGGATGGTGAACTTCTACAACAGGTTCATCCCCAGAGCTGCAGCCCTCATGAAGCCCCTATACGACTCCCTCCGAGGAAAGTCCGGCAAGATGGACGTAGCCTGGACCACTGACACGGCAGCCGCCTTCGACGCCACCAAAAACGCGCTCACCGACGCCACTCTGCTCGCGCACCCGAGGGCCGATGCCCGGGTTGCGCTCACCACCGACGCCTCCGACCACGCGGTCGGGGCCGTGTTCGAGCAGTGGGTCAATGGCGCGTGGCAGCCACTTGCCTTCTACAGCCGCCAACTGCGCCCCCCGGAGGTCAAATACTCCACTTTCGACCGCGAGCTTCTCGCGCTCCACCTGTCGGTCCGCCATTTCAGGTTCCTCCTGGAAGGCCGCCCCTTCACCGCGTATGTGGACCACAAGCCACTCACATACGCGATGGCCAAGCACACCGAACCCTGGTCCGCTAGGCAGCAACGCCAGCTCGCGGCCGTGTCCGAGTTTACTACGGACATTCAGCACGTCTCCGGTAGAGACAACGTGGTCGCCGACTGCCTTTCCCGTCCCGCCGTCTGTGCGAATCACCTCGCGGTCGACTACGCACAACTAGCAGCGGACCAGCTCACGGACCCAGACCTCCTCTCGGCGGCTACCAGCCTGCCAGGGCTACGCCTAGCCAAGGTCGCGCACGGGCCCGAAGCCACGGCAGTCACTTGCGACGTCTCACTCGGCCACCCCAGGCCGGTCGTCCCTGAGACCTGGCGCCGCCGCGTCTTCGACGCGCTCCACGGGCTCTCTCACCCGGGTTCCCGCGCATCCGTCAAACTCCTCTCCAAGCGCTTCATCTGGCGCGGCCTCAGCAGAGATGTTCGGACTTGGGCCACCTCCTGCCTCGCCTGCCAACGGGCTAAGGTACAGCTGCACACCAAAGCACCCCTGGGAGACTTCGAGGTACCCAGCCGCCGCTTCGACCACGTACACGTCGACATCGTCGGTCCCCTGCCGCCATCGCAAGGCCAAACTTATCTCCTCACGATGGTCGACCGCTACACACGCTGGCCTGAGGCAGTGCCGCTGTCCTCCACCACCACAGCCGACATCGCCAGGGCGTTCGTTAACACCTGGGTTGCGAGGTTCGGCGTGCCGGCCGACATAACCTCCGACAGAGGCGCCCAGTTCACCTCCGAACTCTGGACGGCCACAGCACGCAACCTCGGGGTGACGCTCCACTGCACCACGGCGTACCACCCGCAGGCCAACGGACTTTGTGAACGCTTCCACAGGTCACTCAAGGCCTCACTCCGCGCCGGCCTGCAGGACAGTACCTGGACTGACCGCCTGCCGTGGGTGCTACTCGGCCTACGCACCGCGGTCAAGGAAGACCTCCAGTCCTCGGCAGCGGAGTTAGTCTACGGACAACCGCTGCGCGTCCCAGGCGAATTCCTTCCGGAGCCTACCAAGCCTTGGTCGGCCGAACAGCAGCGGCTCAACTCTTTCTCTTCCGCTCAGCAGTTCGCCCCACTTCCGGTCAACCGACACGGCGAACTCGCACCTCACGTCCCGCCAAATTTACAGCAGGCGCGCTTCGTCTTCGTGCGACACGACGCGCACCGCGGGCCCCTGCGACCCCCGTACGACGGACCGTACGAGGTACTACAAACCGGGGACAAGGTCTTCAAGCTGCGACTCGGCGACAGGGTCGACACAGTCTCCATCGACCGGCTCAAACCAGCACACACCGAACCAGGGGAACAGGTCCCCGTGGCCCAGCCTCCAACTAGAGGCCGTCCCCCCGGCAAGCCAGCACAGCCGGCGGCGAACCGCCCGACCCAACCAACCAGACCAGCGACCACTCAGAGCCGCTGCGGCAGAACCATTAGACCACCGTCACGACTCGTCCACTCCTCCTAAGCGGATTCTGGGGGGAGCTCTGTGGCGACACGCCACCACTGGACATAATCCGCTCACGGCGGCACAGACAGTCTAAGCAGAAGCCCCCAGCCGGGGGCCCTTTCCTCCAGCAACTTGTTTCCCGCAGGGACAGGCTGCCGGGAGCACTTCCTGTCTGGGAAGTATTTAAGTGGATGCGCGGGCTTTTCTAGTTCCTGTTTTGCCATGAGGCTGAAATAAAAAGCTGTACTGTTTCACTGGCTCTGGTCTCGACTCCCACGTTTGCCGCGGTATCTCAACAGTATCTTTATTCACTACAGATATTATGTTAGCTTGTTTCCAATCCTGTGGGACCTGGTCAGCATTCATCAATTCCTTCACAAGACTGGAACCTCAGAAAATCATTCGACAGCACACAAGGCGACCATTTGGCCCATGACACCTGTGCTGGTTCTGTGAAAGAGCTATCCACTAAGTCTCCTTCCCCTGTTCTTTCCCCTTGTTCTTACAAATGTTTCTTTTTCAAATATTTATCCACTTCCCTACTAAAAGCTATTAGGGATTCTGTTTCTGGTCGGACGTTCCATGTCCTACCAACCCTTTGCATAAAAAGATTTCTCATAACCACTTCCTTTGTTCTTTTGGTGATGATTTTAAGTGTATGCCCTCTAGTTACCAACTCAGTTACTAGTTGAAATAGAGGCAATCATTCCAATCTGTTTTAGGATAGGTAACGTTAATTCATCCCCAGTATTTAATTTGTTTGGAGCATTAAACAGTGACTACACTTCATCAGTACTTAATTGGCTGTGAAGTGCCTTGGAACATCTTAAGATCATGAAAAGTGCTATCTAAATGCACGTTTTTCTTTCCACCTAGGTAGTATATCTATAATGGGGGATTTTAATTGCCCAACTATTCAGTGATCTGTTAGTGGTCAGCAAAGTACTGACGGGGGTATGGCTGATGTTTTCTGTGGATATTAGAGAGAAATACTAGGGGAAATTATTTACTAGACTCAATCCTTATCCTGAGATGGCACCAGGCCTCCGTGTGGAGAAACACCTGGGCAATGGTAATTAAAATCATATGACATTTAAGTTGATTAGCCAAGTTAATGCTGCAAATAATTTAATGTTCATGCCAGATGTTAGGAGAGGTACATTTGCAAAATCGGATTTGCCTATGGTTGATTGGACACTGATAGGGATAACTGCAGTACAAATGACAAGTGGAGGGCTTTTAAAGCCATACTTGAGGACAAAGAAGCCGTGCATGTCCTTCAGATTAAAGGAACGTGCATGGTAAAAAAAAAAACAGAATTACTTAATGGTGATGTCTAACAGGAAATTAAACCAAAGCAGAAATATTTTACCAGCTACAAGAAAATAGCACTCCGGCGAATACAGTAGGTATAAGACTCAATTGATGACTGCACAAAGATTGTGGCAGTGATAGCAAGGCCTTCTTTTTGGTTATGTTAGGAGTCAGAAACTGCACAAGATCTTTGAGAGATCCCACAGGGCATATTTGAGTGTAGTCCCAAGAGATGGTTGAAGTGCGGAATGATTATTTTTCGCTGCTGAAGATGATGTTGAGTTGCCTGAGCTGATAGACAGATGTGAGGCTAAAATTGAATCCATGTGGGCAAGTCGATGAAGAATTAGTCCTGGCTTAGATTAAAATTCTTAAGACAGATTGGGCTGCAGGTCCTGACCCTATTCACCCTGGAGTACTAAAAGGAATGGTGGCCGTGTTATGACAGCCACTGGATCCCACATTTAAGAGTTAAAGTCTGGGGTTGTTCCCACTGAAGGGAAGCTCAAGTGGTGCCAATATTCAACAAGAGGCACAAGTCACAACCTTGATAGTTTACAGGCAAGTTGCCAGAAGGAATTATTAGAGAATGCACTGTTTTGTAAAGCACAGAACTGAGCCTTTCCACCATCTACAAGGCACAAGTAAGGAGTGTGATGGAATATTCTCCACTTGCCTGGATGAGTGCAGCTCCAACAACACTCAAGAAGTCTGACACCATCCAGGACAAAGCAGCCCACTTGATTGGCACCCCATCCACCACCTTAAACATTCACTCCCTCCACCACCAGCGTACCGTGGCTGCAGTGTGTACCATCTATAAGATGCACTGCAGCCACTCGCCAAGGCTTCTTCGGCAGCACGTCCCAAACCCGTGACCTCTTCCACCTAGAAGGACAAGGGCAGCAGGCGCATGGGACCACCACCACCTCCAAGTTCTGCTCCAAGTCACACACCATCCTGACTTGGAAGTATATCGCTGGTCCTTCATAGTCGCTGGGTCAAAATCCTGGAACTCCCTCCCTAACAGCACTGTGGGAGTACGTTCACCACACGGGCTGCAGCGGTTCAAGAAGGCGGCTCACCACCACCTTTTCAAGGGCAATTAGGGATGGGCAATAAATGCTGGCGACGCCCACATCCCATAAAAACGAATTAAAAAAAAAAAATTAGGGAATCCCAGCATGGCTTTTGGAAATGGAACTCCTGTCTCACTAACTTGTTTAAATATTTTGAAGAGGCCACAAAGTAGGCGGATGATGGTAGCCAGGCAGATATTGTGCATAGACAGCTCTTAAGTAAGGTTGCCTCCTGTAGGATGGTGGTCAAATTTTAAGCTAGCTTGCCAAAATATTTGCATTGGAGCCGACAGAGGATAGTTATTAATGGTAATCCGTCTTTCGGATAAGACGTTAAACCGAGGCCCCGTCTGCTCCCTCAAGTGGACGTAAAAGATGCCACGGCACTATTTTCGAAGAAGAGCAGGGGAGTTCTCCCCGGTATCCTGGCCAATATTTATCCCTCAATCAACATAACAAAAACAGATGATCTGGTCATTATCACGTTGCTGTTTGTGGGAGCTTGCTGTGCGCAAATTGGCTGCCGCGTTTCCTACATTACAACAGTGACTCCACTTCAAAAGTACTTCATTGGCTGTAAAGCGCTTTGAGACGTCCGGTGCTCGTGAAAGGTGCTATAGAAATCCAAGTCAAGCCTTTCTTTTAATCCTGCATGGATCCATGTTAGGATCATCGTGTGCACCATCTTTATTAATGATGTGGATGAAGGCATTGGAAATACAGTCCAGTAGTTTGCTGATGGCACAAAGGCATGTGCGGGAATTAGGATTTTAGATGAAATAAATAGACTGATTTAGATACAATGGCGCAGTAGTCCCAGGTGTGATAAGTGTCCTTCAATGTGGATCAATGCAACGTGATTCCAGGCATGTGTATACCATGCAGCATTACCCACTTAAAGTTACAGAGCAGGAGAGGGATCCCCGAGTTTTATTTCATGAAACATTAAACGTCCATGACCAGTGTTGCAAGGCTATAGGGAAAACAAGTAGGGTGTTAGGATGTATAGCTGGAACAGTTTAAAAACAAAACTAGAAATGCAATACTTACCCTGTACAGGGCCTTGTACAAACCTCCAAGATATTTGCGCTCCTCCAATTCTGGCCTCTTGCGCATCCCCGATTTTAATCGCTCCGCCATTGACGGCCGTGCCTTCAGCTGCCGAGGTCCTAAGCTTTGGAATTCCTTCCCTAAACCTCTCTGCCTTGCTACCTCTCTCTCCTCCTTTAAGACACTCCTTAAAACCTACCTCTTTGACCGAGCTTTTGGTCACCTGTCCTAATATCTCCTTATGTGGCTCGGTGTCAAAACACTCCTATGAAGCGCCTTGGGACGTTTTACTACGCTATATTAAGGTGCTATATAAATGCAAGTTGTTGTTGTTGGTATAGCAGCATCTACAATACCAGTTTTGATCCCATCAAGGGGATATCGAGGCCCTGGAGAAGGTCCAGAGGAGGTGAACCAATATGATAACAAGTTCTCGAGCTCTTAGTTTTCAGAATAGGCTCAGGGAACTGGTTATTTTTTCTCACTGGAGAAATATTGGGGGAGAA
Organism: Somniosus microcephalus; assembly: GCF_052327205.1. Classification (NCBI taxonomy): domain Eukaryota; kingdom Metazoa; phylum Chordata; class Chondrichthyes; order Squaliformes; family Somniosidae; genus Somniosus; species Somniosus microcephalus. Next base: position 15,945,662 of record NC_141018.1, on the reverse strand, counting down.
ATTCGGTATCACCCCATTTGGGGCGCAATTATCGGCGGGGTGCAAAGTTTAGCGCCTGGCGCTAATTATCGCCTCCAACTGCAAACTTGGCTTCGATCGCCCCGGAGGTGATTGGAGCGCTAAATCAGGCGCTACACACCTCTCTTAAGGCGCTAACTCCGAGGAGCGAGGCGCTACCTCGGAGCGCTGGCGAAGCTCATGTGATGTCAGTCAGCAATGGAACACAGACACACTGGCACCATCCAGTTCTTAAAGGGGAGGGTCGATCTTGCTCTCCATCCACACCCTGCTCATTGCAGCCTTGAATCTCGGCCTGGAGAGACCTGTACATCAAATCTGCTGGAAAGAACAATGGAGAGGCCCAGGGAAAGAGCTCAGAGTGCAGCCCCTATAGTCTCTTCTAAATCGATGCAAGGAAGGTCAAATCAAAATTAACCTGCAAAGTGCTGCTTAGTACCCAAAACTCCTTCACACAGCGTTGAAACTCTCCAAAAGTCTCTCTCTCAGAATGTGTGGTGCAAAAATGTCACCGACAAAAAAAGGCAGGAAGCAGTCGCCTTTAAATAGCGCTCCCCCAGTCCCTTCCTGACTGCAAAATGCTCCCCTCAACCTGCCGTTGCTAGCGGCAGGCGGTAAGGCAGGGGGCGCCACTCAATATCCAGTCCAGGGCACGACCGGGGCGTTGCACGCTTGATTGATGTCATGATCTGCGGGTGCAGGAGATCGTAGCGGTAGTGTTTAGCGCCGCCACAAAATGTCTGATCAATTTCGCGAGCAGCGCAAACATCGCCGCGCCCGGGCGCTAGTTGCTTTGCGCCCCATTAGCACCCTCTTAAGGCACTAATGGGAGTCGCAAAGCAACTGAATTTTTCCCCCATTGACTTTGATTGAGGTCTTTAAAATGATGATGGGAATAGATTCTGTTTGGGTGGATTGGTTATTTGCGCTGGATAAGGAGGGGAGGGCTAGGAGCATCAGTACAAACTAAGAAAATGGAATTTGTGATGGGTAATGACAGCGAACTAACAGCGTTCACCGTTATTACCCCTTTGAAACTGACTGCAACTTCAGGGTGTAGCGCATGCGCATCTAAGCGTGGAAATCCTGAAGTTGCCGTTAGTGATTCACTGCTCCGACACTGGCTGCACTGTGGAACTCCCCATAGCCGGCAATCAGGGAAACTGACGAAAACTTGGGCTTTTCCGCGGTAATATCGCTGTTAAACACCCCATTAAATGTTAGAAATAACAACAGAAAACGCTGGAAAAACCCAGCAGGCCAGGCAGCATCCGTGGAGAGAGAAACAGAGTTAAGGTCTGGAACTGGGTGGCCCTGGTAGAACCCAAACTGAGCATCAGTGAGCAGGTTATTGGTGAGTAAGCATCACTTGATAGCACTGTTGACAACTTCTTGAGTTATAGAAAGTAGCTGGGATTAGCTGTGACTAGGGATACCAGTTACTGCAGTCTCCTAGAGCTTTCTCACTTACCTTCAAGGGTTAGAAAGGAATTTCCCAGAGCTTTTTCCTAAGTTGGACCAAGGTTTTTTCTTTGGTTTTTGTCTCTCAGGGGATCATGTGACTGGAGGGAGGGAGGAAACATGTTGATAGAGCGTGCAGGGTGTGCTAGATCTGAATGGGTCAGGCTAAATGGACCAGTTGGTATTTTTCTGTCCTTTTTTATGTATATAGGTTCATATCCAGGACCTGTATCTCATCGAGGACAAAATTGTTCAGCCTACTTAGCCCAGATAATGAAGGAAGAACTTTTATTTACATAGCATCTCTCACGATATCCTAAAGTGCTTTACAACCAATAAAGTACTGTTCTAACATAGGAACATAAGAAATAGGAGCAGGAGTAGGCCATTCGGCCCTTTGAGCCTGCTCCGCCATTCAATGAGATCATGGCTGATCTTCTGCCTCAATTCCATTCACCGGCCCTATCGCCATATCCCTTGATGCCCTTACTAGTCAGAAATCTATCGACTTCTGTTTTGAATATACCCAATGACTGAGCCTCCACCGTCCTCTGGGGTAGGGAATTCCAAAGATTCACCACCCTCTGTGTGAAGAAATTTCTTCTCATCTCAGTCCTGAATGGCCTACCCTTTATCCTGAGGCTGTGGCCGCTGGTTCTAGACTCCCCAGCCAAGGGAAACATTCTCCCAGCATCCACCCTATCAAGCCCTGTAATAATTTTGTATGCTTCAATGAGATCCTCTCTCATTCTTCTGATTTCAAGAGAATACAGGCCTAGTTTACTCAATCTCTTATACGACAGTCCCGCCATCCCAGGAATCAATCTTGTGAACTTTCGTTGCACTCCCTCTATGGCAAGTATATCTTTCCTTAGGTAAGGAGACCAAAATTGTACACAGTACTCCAGGTGTGGTCTCACCAAGGCCCTATAAAATTGGAGTAAGATTTCTTTACTCCTGTACTCAAATCCTCTTGTAATGAAGGCCAGCATACCATTTGCCTTCCCAATGGCTTGCTGCACCTGCACATTCACTTTCAGTGACTGATGTACAAGGACACTCAGGTCCCTTTGAGCATCTGCATTCTCCAATCTCTCACCATTTAGGAAATACGCTGCCTTTCTGTTTTTTCTACTAAAGTGGATAACTTCACATTTATCCACATTATATTCCATCTGCCATGTTCTTGCCCACTCACTGAGCCTGTCGAGATCCCCTTGAAGCCTCTTCACATCCTCTTCACAACTGACACTGCCACCTAGCTTTGTATCATCAGCAAATTTGGAAATGTTACATTTAGTCCCCTCATCCAAATCATTGGTATAGATTGTGAATAGCTGAGGCCCAAGCACCGATCCTTGCGGTACCCCACTAGTCACAGCCTGCCATTCTGAAAAAGACCTGTTTATCGCTACTCTTTGTTTTCTGTCTGTTAACCAATTCTCAATCCATGCTAGTATATTACCCCCAATTCCATGTGCCCTAATTTTGTTCACCAACCTCTTGTGTGGGACCTTATCGAAGGCCTTCTGAAAATCCAAATACACCACATCTACCGGTTCCCCTTTGTCTACTCCACTAGTTACATCCTCAAAGAACTCCAATAGGTTTGTTAAACAGGATTTCCCTTTCATAAATCCAGGTTGACTCTGCCCGATCTTACTATTAGTTTCTAAGTGCCCAGTTACTGCATCCTTTATAATAGATTCCAGCATTTTCCCAACTACTGATGTGAGGCTAACAGATCTGTAGTTCCCCATTTTCTCTCTCCCTCCTTTCTGAAATAGCGGGGTTACATTTGCTATCCTCCAATCTGCAGGAACCGTTCCAGAATCTATAGAATTTTGGAAGATGACAACCAATGCGTCCACTATCCCAATGGCCACCACTTTCAAAACCCTAGGATGTAGGTCATCCGGTCCTTGGGATTTATCGACTTTTAGTCCCATTAATTTTGCTAGTACTGTTTTTTTTACTAATAATCATTTCTTTAAGTTCCTCATTTTCGCCACACCCTTGGTTTTCTCGTATTACTGGGAGGTTTTTTGTGTCTTCCTCCGTGAAAACAGAAACAAAGTATTTATTTAATTTCTCTGCCATTTCCTCATTCTCTATTATAAATTCTCCCATCTCTGACTGTAAAGGACCTGCATTTACCTTTGCCAGTCTTTTCCTTTTCACATACCTATAGAAGCTTTTACAATCCGTTTTTATATTTTTTGCTAGTTTGTGCTCATATTCCATTTTCCCTTTCTTTATCAATTTCTTGGTCCCCCTTTGCTGATTTCTAAAAGGATCCCAATCCTCAGGCTGGCCGCTTTTTCCGGCAACTTTATAAGCTTCCTCCTTTGACTTAATACTAGCTTTAATTTCTTTTGTTAGCCATGGTTGAATCACTTTTTCCTTTTGGGTTTTTATGCCCTAGAGGAATATATGTTTGTTGCAAATTATGCATTATTTCCTTGAATGTTAGCCATTGTATGTCCACCTTCATACCTTTTAGTGTAGTCTCCCAATCTACCATGGCCAACTTGTCCCTCATACCCTTGTAGTTTCCTCTGTTTAGATTGAAGACCTTAGTTTCAGATTGGACTACATCACTCTCAAACTTAATGTAAAATTCAATCATATTATGGTCACTTGTCCCTAAAGGCTCCTTTACCACAAGATTATTGATTAGCCCTTTCTCATTACACAGTACCAGATCCAGAATAGCCTGTTCCCTGGTTGGTTCCTCCACATTCTGAACCATCTTGCAAGCATTCCAAGAATTTGTCCTCCACACCATTAGTGGTAATTTGCCCAGTCAATATGTAGATTAAAGTCCCCCATGATTACCATATTGCCCTTGTTACATGCACTTCTAATCTCTTGATTGATACTGTGCCCTGCATTACCACTACTGTTTGGTAGCCTATACACAACTCCCACCAATGTTTTCCGCCCTTTGCTGTTTCTTAGCTCCACCCAAACTGATTCCAGTTCTACATCACGATCTGCCGAGCCAAGATCTTTTATCTCTACCATACCGATCTCATCCCTTATTAACAGCGCTACTCCACCTCCTTTTCTTTTTTGTCTGTCCTTCCTAAATGTTGAGTACCCTGGAACATTCAGTTCCCAGCTTTGGTTACCCTGCAACCATGTCTCTGTAATGGCAATTACATCATACCCATTTACTTCTATTAGTGCCATTAATTCATCCACCTTGTTGCGAATGCTACGTGCATTTAGATAAAGTGCTTTCAACTTTGCCTGTTTAATATTTTTCTGCACTTTGACCCTCTTTACTGTTGGCCTTTGTTTCTGCTCCCTACTAGTTTTGCTGACTACTTTTCTAACTTGCACTTCCAGCTTTGTTTCTCTCCGTTCTGGTCCCACACTTAGGTTCCCAGCCCCCTGACAAACTAGTTTAAATCCTTCCCAACAGCATTAGCAAACCCCCCTGTGAGGATATTGGTCCCAGTTCTGCCGAAGTGTAATCCGTCCAGCTTGTACAGGTCCCACCTTCCCCAGAATCGGTCCCAATGCCTCAGGAATTTAAATCCCTCCCTCCTACACCATCTCTCCAGCCACGCATTCATCTGGTCTATTCTCCTATTTCTGCTCTCGCTAGCACGTGGCACTGGGAGTAATCCTGCTTTTTAATTTATTTCCTAGCTCCCTATATTCTGCTTGCAGGACCTCGTCCGTCTTTCTACCTATGTCGTTGGTACCGATATGGACCACGACCTCTGGCTGTTCACCCTCCCCCTTCAGAATGTCCTGCAGCCGCTCAGTGACATCCTTGACCCTGGCACCAGGGAGGCAACATACCATTCTGGAGTCACGTTTGCAGCCACAGAAACATCTATCTGTTTTCCTTATGATAGAATCCCCTATCACTATTGCTCTCCCACTCTTTTTCCTCCCATCCTGTGCAGCTGAGCCACTCGTAGTACCACGGACTTGGCTCTTGCTGCATTCCCCTGAGAAACCATCTCCCCCAGCAGTATCCAAAATGGAAAATCTGATGGAGAGGGAGATGGACCCAGGGGACTCCTGCACTACCTTCCTAGTTTTTACTCTGTCTGGTGGTCACCCATTCCCTTTCTGCCTGTGCACTGTTTACCTGCGGTGTGACCACCTCGTTAAGCACAGCAGCCAGTTTGCACACAGTGATGTCTCAGAAACATCTCTGTGATAGTGACCAGATAATCTGGGGTCTTTTTCAGTAATGTTAGTTGAGGGATAAATATTGGTCAGGGACACTAGGGAGAACCCCCCTGCTCTTCTTTGAATAGTTCCATGGGATGATTTACATCGACCTGAGAGAGCAGACGTGGCTTAACATCTCATCCGAACGACAGCAGCTCCACTGGGAGCGTCAGCCTGGATTATGTGCTCAAGTTCCTTGGAGTGGGACTATGAACCCACGAACTACCTGCTTCAGAGCTGAGAGTACTACCACAAGACTGACACCTGGCCAAGACTAATGGAGGGCATGCTAGTAATGTCTGCTTTACTTTGGTACAAGTAATCACTGATGATATATTCATTTATTTCATGTTCATCCTCAGTTTCAGCCCCATTAATATTATTTATGGCTCTCTGCTCTTCTCTGACAGCCCTCTTACCGTTCTAGCACTGGAAGCATTTCTTGCTGTCATGTTTAGTGCCTGCAGATTGGTTTATCTCCAGGCTCTTCTCTAGCACAACCTCTTAACACGGTTCTGAAGGTTCCTGCACCCTTCTCAGTGGGTCCCACTCGCTGTTCTCCTTGTAGGTTTTGTTTCTTATTTTGGGTTTGGATTGCTTTGTTGATCCATTTGAAATCAATACTCGTTTTATCTGTAATACCTTATCCCAAGTGCCTATTTATCCTGCAGTACCTCCATCAAGGTGGTGTTAAATAATTCCACCCCAGTCAGATTTGTTAAATCCCTTTCCTCATTCCCTTGAAGTTGCCCGTTTTAAAATCATATCTGGGCTGTGTTTCCTCATAGAGATCAGACAACCCAGTGGCCTCATCATTAGCCTGCACACATTCCACGCACTCATTTCCTCGGCCATTAAAAATAAATACAGGAGTGATTTAAAATCGCTGATTGATTTATTGACAATAATTCATGCTTCAGATCTTATCGCCTTTTTAATGTCGGTCATGGCTTGTTAACTGTGGATTACTGGACCGCTCTTTACCAGCCTCCAGAATATAACAAACATGAAATAGCTTTGAATCCCCAGGCAGATGTTTTAAAACAATTTTCAGCCTCCCATCGATTTGTGTCGTTTACTAATACAAGGTCATTACTTTTTTTTATTGAAAATCTGCGGATAAATTGTCACCCTTACAGTGATTATCAAAAATAAAAAAAGTTTCACTCGTGAACAAAGCTTGAAATTGCCTGTCGTACACTAGACTATTGAGTTAATTGACCAGCTCCAGAGTGAGTGAATGAATGAATTCAGACACGGGTCAGTTCAGCGTGTGAGCTGCAGGCGGCGCCCGCTTCCACCCACCGCACACTCCAGGACTTGTGTCCAGCTCTGATTGCTGGTAAATGGAGCGAAATTGAGCAATTGCGATTCACTCCCGCAGCTGGTCAGTAAGCAGGATTACAAAGCATGCTGTTATTTTTTTGCAGCGTGTGATTTTTGAAATGCGACGGTGCGTCTGTTTTTTTTTAAATGTCCGTCAGTTCACATTCAAATGTTGTTAACTTATAAATGAAGGTGCAGGACATTATTTACAGGTATCACTTGGAATTGTCAAGTCTGGCAGTTTCAGTCGTTGTCTCGAAACTTTGAAGCATAAGCGCATCAAAAACCCACCCGAAATTCATGTAACACGTGGCACAGTGTGAACTGTGGGTGCAGGAAAAGATAACATGTTACACCGCCACTGTAACTAATTTGTGTTGGTAAACGTTAGAAACAGCATGTTTTTATTGAACATATACAACTTGCACAGTGTGCGTGTTATAGACAGGATAGGGAGTATCCTGGAATCATTAAATGGGGGGAAATTACAAGAAAATAATCTGAGGGATTCAGGGACCTCAATAACCACAAGAACAAACTCAAGCTATTCATAATGTCCATCTGATCACAACAACAACAACAACGTGTATTTATATAGCGCCTTTAACGTAGTAAAACGTCCCAAGGCGCTGGACAGGAGTATTTTAAGACACAAAATTTGACACTGAGTCACATAAGGATAAATTAGGCCAGGTTGAGGTAAGTTTTAAGGAGCGTCTTAAAGGAGGAAAGAGAGGTGAACAGGTTTAGGCAGGGAATTCCAGAGCTTACGGCCCAGGCAACAGAAGGCACTGCCACCAAAGGTTGAGCGATTTATAATCAGGGATGCTCAAGAGGGCAGAATTAGAGGAGCGCAGATATCGGGAGGGGGGGGGGGGTTGTTGTGGGGCTGAAGCAGATTACAAGGATAGGGAGGAGTGAGGTCATGGAGGGATTGAAAACAAGGATGAGAATTTTGAAATCGAGGCGCTGCTTAACCGAGAGCCAATGTAGGTCAGCAAGCACAGGGGTGATGGGCAAACGGGACTTGGTGCGAGTTAGGACATGGGCAGCCGAGTTTTGGATGACCTCAAGTTCACCTTGAATAGGCCTGTCATTACATCTACCTATTTCTCATCTGTGTAGTGCTAGTAAACCTCCTATGGCATTGCTCCAGGGTAATCCAGAACCTGGACTGTGATTGGCTGCAGAAGGACTGCAGTAAGCATCAGCAATCACAATTTGAGATGCTGTTGCGGTGTGGGGTCTCTGAGGTCACACGTTCGGGCGTGAGGCCTTTGAAAGGTACAAAGTGATGGATGCCAGCTTGCTTCAAGGTTTTAAAAAAATTTATATGGATGATATTGTGGGATGGTTTTATTTACTTCAAGATTTTTTTACTTCGCTCTTTGCTCATCAAGAGAGGCGCCTGGGATGGAGAACTGGATGGAGCAGCCTGGGATGGAGGAATGGATGGAGGAGTCTGGGATGGAGAACTGGATGGAGGAGCCTGGGATGGAGAAATGGATGGAGGAGCCTGGGATGGAGAAATGCATGGGATTGACTCAACAGAAAAGGAACCTTTTGCAAGGATTAATGCTACACGATGAGAGAAGTCTGGCATTCGAGAAATGCGAAAGCAGGAACAAAACAGTCTGGTTTGAGAATCAGTTGACATTAAGCCAGGAGGAAGGAATCTGACGTGGAAGATAAATGGGGCCAGGCTGTGTGAGGAACCTTCTGCAACTTGGATGAGTCAGATCAATAGGAAAGGAATCTGTATCAAGGAAAGGAGGTGAACGTTGGTACGAAAGTTGAGGTAACAACGTAGAGTGGCGTGGTGGGGAAAGATAGACCGAGATAGTAGGGTAGATGGTAAAATGGGCCAGGGAATAGTGAAACTGAAATTCACGTCAAAATAAGCATAAATGAGGAAATGTACCTTCAATTGTTCAGTGTCAGAAGCTGACATTTTAAACCATAAAATAAGGATTACTGAAACCGTCTAACTCCAAGGTAGAAATGAAGTGGCTGATGTTGCCATTTGATAAATGTAACCAAGCCTTCCATTTTATTAAAGCTAATCCTGTTAATGACAATAATTTAACTCCTCATTTAGGAGCCCTGTGGTGCTGAATGAAGGCACCAATCAATTCTATCTCCAACCAGGTTTCATTATAACGTGGAGTGAGATGTCCACATAGCTCTGAATACAAAGGTAAACAGAATTGTTTTTCCCCCCTTCAATATTCTCCCCCTTTGTTTCCTTTGCTGACGATGGTGACTGCTGTTGGGGTACAATCCTCCAGATCCTTACCCAAATGGCTATTCTTCATATGTAAACATGGACAGTGAGCGTGCATCTGTAGAGCGTTTCCATTAAAACCCATCCTGCCCTCGCCCAACATTTACATACATGTGGGCAATGTGGCCTCCTGGACTGGCTTTGATCGCCTGAGGGGGTCAGCCAGGAATTTTCCAGAGTTTTGTTTTCCCTTGTCGGCCCTGTATTTTTGGCTTTTTCTTTTTTCTCTTTTGCTGGTCCCCGGAGATTACGTGGCTGCAGTGGGGGTGGGGCGGCGGTTGGAGGAGGTGTCTAGTCGTGATGCTCTAGGCATCACGAGTATGGGACAGGCTTGATAGACCAGCTGGTCTTTTCCTGCCAGTCATTTTCATATGTTCGTATGCAACGTCTACCAGTGTGCACTTTCCATCAGTGGCCACTAGATAGGAATCCTGAGTGATCTTCTCCCTCCGTGTCTGGAGACAATGAGGCCAATTGTAGCATCCCCAGTGACATGAATCTTGTCATTCATGTGGAAATGACTGATGAAATAATACTGGGCGGCCTGCTGGTGGCGCTGTCCAGGGAGAGTATAAATACTCGGGCACGGGCCCAGCTTGCACAGGACATTCTTAACAGGAACTAGTGAAGGACACAACTAGACCTCCATGTTGTAAAACAGTTGATTAAAGCTTTGTTTAATGCTTAGACCAAATACCTAGTAGTTTTCTTGCGTCACCCAGCACTGGCCTAGGTGAGATCAGCTAATTTAGCACAAACCAAAGACCGAGGCTGGGACCACCTTGGTCTGCATGGCTCAGTACCGCGCCTGGTGTCGCACTTGCCCACTGAGGCATTGGAGGAAGCCCAAATTTAACTCTCTTCATCAAAAACTCTGCTGCTGCAGCTCTTCAGTTACTGCACCCTACCATTGGGCTCCTGTTGTTACCATTGTCCTCGACGCCACTAAGGATTCCAACTACTTTACCAACACACAGCCGATTGCATTGACCCATCCTTTCAACGACTGTGTGGGTCAGATTGGTCCTTGGACACAAGGTCAACTCTGGACTTGTCTGTGCCAGTACTGCTGATCCAATTAAAAAAAAAAAAATTATTCCCAGCTCACAGCGGAGACCTGCCGCTGTAATCTTGGCTCTGTTATTCAGACTTGTTACTTAATCTTTCAAGGAGCCACCTGTTCAAACTGAGAGGATCTCCACAAGCTACAGGAAACTTTCGATTTACCGGCACCTAAATAACCGGAAATCTCGGTTAACCGGCAAAATTCAGGAGTAGGTTCAGGTAACTTTTATTACTTGCCTTCCTCCATCTGTTGCTGTGCAAGGGTGTGGCTGCAGCTGTTGCTAAGCTACAGAGACGCTTGCAACTTGTGGCCATTGTTTTGAACCTGTTGCTAAGCAACAGGGTTTGTTGCTTTATACGGAGCGCTCAGCTCCGTATCTTTTACTATAGCTTTCGGTTATCCGGAATTTTTGATGAATCGGCACCACATCGGTCCCGTCCGTGCCGGATTAAAAAAAAGTTTCCTGTACGAGGCACAAAAGATGGGCTCCCATATGCCCACAGCTGCTGGCTACCCATTGCAAGCACACTTTCCCGCCCTCCCCCCCGCCAAAATGGGATTCTCTGCTCCATTACTTCTCCCATCAGCTGAGAAAAATTAAAAAGCAAACTGAATTTCACAAAAATAAACCTATATATTTGTGCATCCAAGCTGTTGTATAGATATCAAACATCCAAAGGGGAGGGGAGGGGGGCAGCGGGGAAAGACAAGTTTCAATTGGTCTCTGAACAGGCCAGTTGCACTGACACTAGTTATGAATTAAATATGCAAGTGGATCATCCTCAAACCACACTGCTGTACTGTTTTTTCACAATGAAATAAAGGAGCCACAAAATTCAAGGAAAAGCTTTCTGACATAGACAGGTAGGATCATTAGGAGGAGGCCATTCAGCTCCTCGGGCCTGCTCCGCCATTCAATTCGATCATGGCTGATCTGCACCTCCACTCCATTTACCCGCCTTTGCTCCATCTCTCTTGATGCCCTTGCCTAACAGAAATATATCGATACAATAGCAAAACACTGTGGATGCTGGAAATCCGAAATAACAACAGAAAACGCTGTAAAAACTCAGCAGGCCAGGCAACATCCGTGGAGAGAGAAAGAGAGTCAACGTTTCAGGTCGAAGACCCTTCGTCAGAACTGGGAGGAAAAAACAGGAAAGGGGATAGATTTTAGGGGCTGGGAAAAGGGGGAGGGGATGAAAGAACAAAAGGGAAGGTCAGCGACAGGATAGAAAGCAGGCGAGATTAAGAGACATTGAGAGACATTAAGAGATATTCAAGGAACAAAGGATGGCTCTGGCTGAAGTGTGAATGGCGTTGGCAGAATGAAGGACAGCTGCCTTGTGGGAAATATATCAATCTCAGTCTTGAAAGCTCCACGATAGATTTTTCTTCAACTCCAGTATTTAAAAAAAAACAAAGACGGGAAGTTTCCACAGGTAAACGATTACCATTAATGTTAATTAGTCATAGAATTAGCTTCTTGTTTAACATTCAGAGAGCTTTCACCTTCATTCGGAGAGCTTTCACCTTCATACTAAGCAGTGGTCCCGTGAAGGGCACAGAGCGGCTTGAGCTGAGCAAAGCAAAGCATTCCCAACATGTTAGCTTTGTAACTAGGCTTCATTTGTATTTAAAATGCAATGTTGCTAATAGCAACGCTCGAAGTGTACTACATCCAAAACACTTGTCTAGTTGCTGATTTTTAATTGGAAGCACAGATTTCTCATGTTATGTTTTTAAAGAGAAAGCAATCTTTTTAAATCAAACCTTTTTGGAGAATTGTAATTATGAAAATGTCTCCTGACTCCGTGCCTTATATATTTAAACAGTGGATATTGTAAACATCACTGGGTAATTGGGTTGGATGACTGACTGACTGACCTGTGTGTGTTCAGTTACCTTTACAGATAATGAGGATTACTCTTCAATTTCTCAAATACTGATTGGTTTTATTTTGTACCCAATAGATTATGTACAGTGCCTGTGCTAGCTACATGGAGATGAGGTGGTTATTGTTCTTTACCATTGGCACCATTATCCATTGGGAAAAGGTTCTTCACCTCCTGTGCTGGGGATTGCGGACATGAGGTGAGTCTCCTTCTACACCTGTTGCAAAGAACTATTTTTTAAAAGTTTTCTCCCAAGTTCCCTCAAGAGTTGGTTTCCCCCTTTTTTTTTTCTGGTCCTTGCAATTTATACCGAGCTGGATTGAGTCACAACCCTAGAACCGTGAAACCTAAAATTAAAACAGTGTGTGCAGAACTCAATGAGCCGCGATGGAGTGCAGTGCCTCCGTACCACTGAAGCACTTCTTATTGATTTGAGGTTGTGAATCGAGCAGTTTTGAATTTAAATATCTTTTTATATAGACCACTCAATCCAAGTAAAGAAAATAATATCGTGAGAAACCTTTAGCCATTCATATTACTTAGACGGGTATGGTAGTGTCGTGGTTGTGTTACTTGACTATTGATCCAGAGAACGTCAGTTCAGATTCCACCATGGCCGTTTCTGAATTTCAATTCGGGTTTTTTTTTTTTTAAAACGACCATGAGTAAAAATGAGCATGAAGCTTTTGGATTGCTGTAAAAACTGGTTCACTAATGTCCTTTTAGGGAAAGGAAATCTGCCGTCCTTACCATACACGTGACTCCAGTCCCACACGCTGGCTGACTCTGGACTGCCCTCTGAAATGGCCTAGCAAGTCACTCAGTTGCATCAAACGGCTACAAAAAAAAATAATAAAACCGGATTGGACCACTTGGCTGTGACCTCGGCATCGAATTCAGACATGATGACGGCACGCCCAGTCGACCCTGCAAAGTCTTGCTCTTCGGAAATTTTTCAGCTTAATTTACCTGTCCTTTTGACACGTTCCTTTTTTCTATTCTTATAGGTCAAAGAGTGATCGGATCAAGAGGAATCTCATTCAGCATCTGTAACTATCGCAATCCATATACAACAGCTTAAAATGAGCAAATGAGGCCTGGGTCACAATTCAAGTAACGCCACTTTCTACAAGGACAAACCCAATAACACAAGTCACGCTTGACTGGAGGCTTCACATTCCATTGAATGCTCTCCTCTAGTTTCCTTCTATTTTCTAAAGCTGGACACTTTCTGTTTTTCAGTGCACTGTTAGCAATACACATGTCAATTAGTCAGCTAGTTCTGGTGCAGTAGGCAGAAAGGGTTACTCCTTGAGCAGAACCTGGCTCCAGGAGGGCAGTATCCACGACCAAAATATTTTGCAGGCTCTCCAGCAATGAACCAAGTTCAACCCAGGCAAATTCATAGTTTGAATTCACCAGATTTATTTGACAAAACTAAAGCCAAATTTGTCTGAATTTCCATACAAATCTGGCCTCCTTACGCAAGCTAAATGGGTCAAGGTGACCTGAGATGAAAGGGTTTATAAAATGAGTGCGTTGCAGATCCTGGTCATGTGACAGGAGTTATTAAATCACTGACCTGAAATCTGTGCTTAAAGCTTTCAAATTCTAAACCAATTAATCAGGGACATCGCCCATAAACAGATTGATCAGGGGTCTGTATTAATCCGGGATACCCAAAAGAACAAGATTTGCTGGTTTACCCTAGGTTGCTATGGTGGGGACCTGTGTAAGAACATAGGAACATAAGAAATAAGAGCAGGAGTAGGCCATACGGCCCCTCGAGCCAGCTCCACCATTCAATAAGATCATGGCTGATCATCGACCTCAACTCCACTTTCCCCGCCCGATCTCCATATCCCTTGATTCCCCTAGAGTCCAAAAATCTATCGATCTCAGCCTTGAATATACTCAAAGACTCAGCATGAACAGCCCTCTGGGGCAGAGAATTCCAAAGATTCACAACCCTCTGAGTGAAGAAATTCCTCCTCATCTCGGTCTTAAATGGCCGACCCCTTATCCTGAGACTATGCCCCCTAGTTCTAGACACTCCATCCAGGGGAAACAACCTCTCGACATCTACCCTGTCAATCCCCTTCAGAATCTTGTATGTTTCAATGAGATCACCTCTCATTCTTCTAAACTCCAGAGAGTATCGGCCCATTCTACACAATCTCTCATCATAGGACAGCCCTCTCATCCCAGGAATCAATCTAGTGAACCTTTGTTGCACCAGTTCTTGTAAGATTCTTAATGATCTTTTCATTAAAGTTCACCAGGTCAATTCTACAAATGCCGGCTCCCTGGCAGGGTGTTTTGCACACTGGGTACATAGATTGGGAGATGATGACTGTGATGAAATATTTCCATTCATCACTGCCTGTGACTGAGATCGGTTTCAGTGTCATTTCCCTTCCCCCAGACCTCATTGTATTGTGTACTGGAATGTGCTGTATTGTATACTGGAATGTGCTGGAATGTGCTGTGTGTAGGGCTCCGCCCATACCTGGCCCCGTTTGTAAGCTAGCTTCAGTCTAGCCCCAATCTCCAGAAGGACGACATCTCTCTCGCTTACGTGTTTCGTTCTAAGTTAATAAAAGCCTTGTTTTGTTCTGCTACCTTCGAGTCTCGGAATTATTGAGGCACATCAATTTTATTAACTTATTTTTTCAACACTATGGATCAACTCCTGAAACCTGAACGTTTGGATTTGGATCAACATGCTCCGGACGCATCAGCACGCTTCGGACACTGGTTTGAGTGTATGGAATTCTTCCTGGACAATTCCGCAGCCGTCAAAGACGCTACGGACGCTGCAAGGATGAGACTCGGAATTCTGCGGAATTGGGTAAGCCACCAGGTTTACCCCCTCATCCAAGACGCCGAGACGTACCTGGCCGCCTGCGACATCTTAAAGGCGCATTACCAGCAGCCTACGAATGAGGTGTATGCTAGGCACCTGCTCGCCACCCGCGCACAGCGACCTGGGGAATCGGTGGAGGAGTTCCTAAGCACCCTGAAAATGCTTGGCAAAGACTGCAAGTGCCGAGATGTAAAAGCCGCGGTGTACACTGACGAGCTTGTTCGTGATGCCTTCATCACAGGCCTCAGCTCCACTTACATCCGGCAAAGACTGCTGGAAAAAACGGGGTTGGACCTGAAACAGGCTGCGGACACCGCGCGATCCCTGGATGTGGCCCAGAGAAACTCGGACGCCTACTCTTCAGCCCGCGCTGTCCATGCCGCCACGTGTGCACCGAGGGCGCCGCCATCTTGGAAGGCATCTTCCCCGCCCGACAGCCCGACACCGGCTGGGCCCCGCTCTCCCCCCCCAGAAGCCCTACGACAGCCGCGACGCGTCAGGGACCCAACTGCTACTTCTGCGGGCAGCCAAAGCACACCAGAAACCTGTGCCCGGCGAAAGGCACCACCTGCTTTAAGTGCGGTAAAAAGGGGCACTTCGGGAAGGTGTGCAGAGGGAACCCCGCCGGAAAACCCGCCACCGCCGCGTGTGCGCCGTGGGAGCGGCCATCTTGGACGCCATCTTGCCCGACCTCGTGGGGTCCGCCATCTTGTGAGCAGACAGCGTGGACGCCATCTTGTATCGATCAGGGCCCTACAGTGGCATCGGTCACAGTGGACCAGACAAGGCTGCACCCGCTATCCAGATCAATGGTGGACATCGAGGTAAACGGGTGCCGGGTTAAATGCTTAATTGACAGTGGAAGCACGGAGAGCTTTATCCACCCAGAACTGGCACAACTCTCCCTAAAGGTGGTCCCTACTCAGGGTACCATCTCTATGGCTGACAAAACCCAGACATCGACCATTCTGGGTTACTGCACGGTACAATTGTGCGTTAACGGAACTGTATATGATAATTTTAAAGTATTAATCATGAAGAACCTATGTGTGAGCGTGATCTTGGGCCTGGATTTCCAGTGCAACCACCAAAGCATCACGCTCAAGTACGGTGGGTCCCAGCCGCCCCTCACAGTGTGCGGTCTGGCTACCCTGAAGGTAAAGCCGCCTTCGCTATTCGCGAACCTTACCCCTAACTGCCGGCCAATAGCGACCAAAAGCAGGAGGTACAGCTGGGAGGACAGGCGGTTTATCGCGACCGAGGTAGACAGGCTCCTGAAAGAGCGCATTATTGAACGCAGCAACAGCCCGTGGCGCGCCCAAGTGGTAGTGGTAAGGGGTAGCGAGAAGAAACGGATGGTGATCGACTATAGTCAAACGATCAACAGGTACACCCTACTAGACGCCTACCCGCTACCCCGCATATCAGAAATGGTGAACCAAATCGCCCAATACCGGGTGTTCTCCACCATCGACCTCAAGTCAGCGTACCACCAGCTCCCTATCAGACCAGAGGACCGCCCGTACACCGCCTTCGAGGCGAACGGACGCCTCTACCAATTCCTCAGAGTCCCCTTTGGGGTGACGAATGGGGTCTCGGTCTTCCAGAGGGAGATGGACCGCATGGTCGATGACCACCACTTGCAGGCAACCTTCCCCTACCTCGACAACGTCACCATCTGCGGTCACAACCAGCAGGATCACGACTCGAACCTCGAGAGGTTCCTGAAAACCGCACAAAAACTCAACCTCACCTACAACGAGGACAAGTGCGTTTACAACACCACGCGCCTCTGCATACTAGGCAGCATGGTGGAGAATGGGGAAATCGGACCAGACCCCGACCGATTGCGCCCCCTACGGGAGCTGCCCCTGCCCAACACTCCCAAAGCCCTGAAAAGATGCCTGGGGTTATTTTCTTATTATTCCCAATGGGTCCCCAACTACTCCGACAAAGCCCGCCCCCTCTTGAAAGCATCCTCTTTCCCGCTCTCTGCTGAGGCCCACGCCGCCTTCAAAAGCATTAAGCAGGATATTGAGCGGGCCACGCTACAGGCAGTGGACGAGAACACTCCATTTCAAGTGGAAAGTGATGCGTCTGACTTCGCCTTGGCAGCCACCCTCAACCAGGCGGGGCGGCCCGTAGCTTTCTTCTCGAGGACCCTCCAAGGGCCCGAGATCAGACACTCCTCCGTGGAAAAGGAGGCCCAAGCCAGCGTGGAGGCAGTGCGCCACTGACGCCACTACCTAGCTGGCAAACGCTTCACCCTACTTACCGACCAGCGGTCGGTAGCGTTTATGTTCAATAATAAACAGAGGGGGAAGATTAAAAATGATAAGATTCTTAGGTGGCGGATCGAGCTCTCCACCTTCGAGTACGACATCATTTACCGGCCAGGGGCCCTTAACGAATCCCCTGACGCCCTCTCACGAGGGATGTGTGCCAGCGCCACCGGGGATCGGCTACAGACCCTCCACAACGACCTCTGCCACCCAGGGGTCACGCGGCTGTTCCACTTCATAAAGTCCCATAACTTACCCTACTCGATTGAGGAAGTTCGGTCCCTGACCAGGAACTGCCGCACTTGCGCTGAGTGCAAGCCTCGGTTCTACCGCCCAGATAGAGCCCACTTAATCAAAGCTACACGGCCCTTTGAGCGGCTCAGCTTAGATTTCAAGGGCCCCCTCCCGTCCGTCGACCGCAATGTTTACTTCCTGAACATTGTGGACGAATACTCCCAGTTCCCATTCGCCTTCCCCTGCCCAGACATGACCAGCGCCATGGTCATTAAATGCCTCAACAGCCTGTTCTGCCTGTTCGGTATGCCGAGCTACATCCATACGGATAGGGGGGCGTCCTTCATGAGTGAAGAGCTACGCCAGTACATGCTGTCCAGGGGGATCGCCACGAGCCGTACCACCAGCTACAACCCCTGGGGTAACGGCCAAGTGGAGCGAGAGAACGGGACAGTATGGAAAGCAGTCACTCTAGCTCTAAGGACCAAGGGCCTCCCTATCTCCCGCTGGCAGGAAGTCCTCTCGGATGTGCTCCATTCGATACGGTCGCTATTGTGTACGGCCACTAATACCACGCCTCATGAACGAATGTTTGTCTTTCCCCGGAAATCCACCTCAGGCGTATCCATGCCGTCATGGCTCTCCACCCCAGGTCCGGTACTCGTGCGAAGGCATGTGAGGGGCCACAAGACGGACCCTCTCGTGGAGCCAGTACACCTACTCCACGCCAACCCCCAATATGCATATGTCCGGCACGCCGACGGAAGGGAGGACACCGTGTCCATAAAAGACGTCGCCCCAGCCGGCATCGACAACAACCACGGCAATAGCGGCAACGACGATCACAGCAACTCTTACCCACCCACTACTCTTTCATCACCCCCGGAAGAACACTGACCAATGGCACCCCCACCAACTACCCCTTCAACAACCCTGGCGGCACCCCCGGCAGAGACCCAGGAGGCTACCGGGAACACCCAGCCGACACCGCAACAGCCACGTCGGTCGCAGAGGACTATCAAACCCCCGAACAGACTAAATCTATAGAAGGGGTGAATGTGATGAAATATTTCCATTCATCACTGCCTGTGACTGAGATCGGTTTCAGTGTCATTTCCCTTCCCCCAGACCTCATTGTATTGTGTACTGGAATGTGCTGTATTGTATACTGGAATGTGCTGTGTGTAGGGCTCCGCCCATACCTGGCCCCGTTTGTAAGCTAGCTTCAGTCTAGCCCCAATCTCCAGAAGGACGACATCTCTCTCGCTTCCGTGTTTCGTTCTAAGTTAATAAAAGCCTTGTTTTGTTCTGCTACCTTCGAGTCTCGGAATTATTGAGGCACATCAATGACCATGCTCCCCACAGTTTCCTCGTCATTCATTTTCCTGATGTGTGCTCCCAACCGGTGAGGCTCCCCACTGGGGGTGCTATTTTTCAAAATCTGCCCCCCCCCCCCCCCATCTTCATGATTTAGATGGCCACACCACCCAGGGGTTATGGCACCCTCACAGTGCATTCAGACCAAATAGCTCGGACTCTACAGTTGCATCCCTATCGCCAACCCACGCTCCCTGCTGGAAGCTCAGGATCCTGGAATTAGCCCTTGTGCCGCTTTCAAATATTGATTGACCTACTGTGTATTCCCAGCTGTTTCTGTTTTTATTGCAGATTTCACAGTTTTTCTATTTATTTTGTGTATTACACATTCAGAACCACATCATCATTGATTTTTTATTAAAACAGCTCGAAGGTAAAATCAAAAGCCTATTTGATGGCAATTAATAGGCTTCTTTTTTAAAGTCTTATAAATGTACCTTCTACTGAGAACTAGGTGAGACAAAGTAGAATAGCTAAAAACATGGATTTGTTTTCTGCTGGGGGGTTCAATCACTGACTATGCCCTAATCAGTGATCTTTCTCCAATTTTGGTTCCCCGAGTGTGCTATCGCTATTTCTCATGTTTGTTGATGTTAACACTCTCTTCCATATGAAATCGCACATTTTCTGGTAGTCTTTTCACCACTTCGACATAGTGTTAGCACTGGAAATCTGGCCAATCCCAACTGCTGATGGTAACTTGACCTTTTTTTTATAGAGTGCGACTTTGGAACTGTTGGGGCAGATTTTCCTCTTCCGTGCTTGGGTGTAAATCATCGCATTGGGTGGAGCTCATGTAGGACAATGGATCAGGGCAAACACATCCTTTTTTAAAATGAATGGACAGTCTGTGTTGGCGACGTGCGATCCACCCCGCATCATTTGCCTCTTTGTGCTCCACCCACGCAATTCTTTACACCCAGTCGTGACAGGGGAACATCTGCCCTGTGATGCCTCCGTCATGTACAAGAAAAGCTTGTTTCATGACCAAACGCTATCTGACTTGTAGATGCAGCTCTGGAGAAGTGGGTGTTAACGTCACAAGATAAGTATGATAAAGACTACCTCACTGGTGAGCTTGGCGAAATCCCTCAAATGAGAACTCAAATTGTGCTTCAGAAGGTCAAATTGCTTCAGCCAAAAGATGGACCCTTCATTGCCAAACATTCTACATATCACAGATACAATTTCTTCTTCTTTATTCTTCTTCTTCTTTATTCTTCAGATGTGGAGAATGCTGACGTGCCAGTATTTATTATCCACCCCTAGTTGTCCTGACAGCACTAAGAGTCAACCATGTAGGCCAGACAAGGTTTTGAAGAAGGGTTCGACCTGAAACGTCAACTCAAATTTCTCTCCACGGATGTTGCCTGATCTGCTGAGTTTTTCCAGCATTTTCTGTTGTTATTTTGGATTTCCAACATCTGCAGTATTTTGCTATCGTCGTCGTAGGATAGCAGGTTCCCTTTCCTGATGGACATTAGTGAACCAGTTGGGTTTTTATGACTAGCAGCTTTCATGGTCATTTTTATGGTGCTAACCCACAGTTTTACCAGATTTAATTGAATTTACTTTCGAAACTTGCCATGGTAGGAATTCAACTCCTAACCTCTGGGTTGTTAGACCAGTACCATGACCACTAGGCTAACCTAGGCACAACTGTAACCTGACTGAGCACTGCTTGCATCTAATGTTAATAAAAGTAAAGTCGGGGATGCATATCATGGCTCTAAACCACTTACTCAGGCTTTGTAGAAAAGCAGCACTGCTAATTCAGTATGACCAGCTTTTAGATGTTGGATAATTGAAAAACACACACTTGGACCTTCCAATTCACTAGTACTTCATTGGCTCTATTGCAAGTACTTCCAATTCAAAAGTACTTCATTGGCTGTAAAGCACTTTGGTACGTCCGGTGGTCGTGAAAGGCGTATATAAATGCAAGTCCTTTCCTTCTTTCCTTCTTTCCATCACTGATGCTGAGAATTTCCATTGTTTATTAGTAGAGCAATAACGTCACTCTCTGCGCTGAAGGGCGCTTTCGGGGGGAGGGGGGCGGGGGTGGGGGTGGGGGGTGGTGGGGGATTTTTAACCTGCATGATGATCTATCTCAGCTTTGCATATACTCAAAGACTCGGCATTCACAGCCCTCTGGGGCAGAGAATTCCAAAGATTCATAACCCTCTGAGTGAAGAAATTCCTCCTCATCTCGGTCTTAAATGGCTGGCCCCTTATCCTGAGACTATGCCCCTTAGTTCTAGACTCTCCAGCCAGGGGGAAACAACCTTTCAGCATCTACTCTGTCAATCCCCTCAGAATCTTGTATGTTTCAATGAGATCACCTCTCATTCTTCTAAACTCCAGAGAGTATAGGCCCATTCTACACAATTTCTCATCATAGGATAGCCCTCTCATCCCAGGAATCAATCTAGTGAACCTTCATTGCACCACCTCCAAGGCAAGTATATCCTTCCTTAGATAAGGAGACCAAAACTGTGCACAGTACTCCAGGTGTGGTCTCAGCAAGGTCCTGTACAATTGTAGTAAGACTTCCTTACTCTTATACTCCAACCCCCTTGCAATAAAGGCCAAAATGCCATTTGCCTTCCTTATTGCTTGCTGTACCTGCATGCTAGCTTTCTGTGTTTCTTGCACGAGGACATCCAAATCTCTCTAAACACCAACATTTGAAAGTTTCCCACCATTTAAAAAATATTCTGTTTTTCTATTCTTCCTACCAAAGTGAATAACCTCACATTTCCCTACATTATACATTACTGCCCACTCGCTTAGTCTACCAATATCCTTTTGCAAACTCTTTGGCCGCGATATTTCCTCTTGATGCGGCTTGGGGGGCGGGACAGCTGCATTCCGGGTTCCAATCCCGGTTTCAATCCCGCTCCCAACGACGTCCGACGCACAGACGCTATTTTGTGTCAATTGGCCTTGTTAAGCCCGCCCTGTGGGCTTGCCGGTCAATTAAGAGAAAGCCGGTGTCAAATGACGTCAGTTGATGACACGTCATCTGCCGGTTTTCTTAAAGGGGCCACGCACAATTTTTTTTGACAGCTGATTTTTCAGTGGTTGACAGCATTGAGGTGCTGCAAACACTGACGATCACTGTACAATGGTGAGCTCTTGCACCCAGGCTCTCCAGTGACTCCCTACTTAGGCTAGAACAGATGGCAGCTGCAGGTGAGGTTACAGAAGCGATCTGTCACTGGTGAGAGAGGTCCTACACAAACAATTCAAAACTTGTCACCTACAGAAAAGTCTAGATACATTAAAAATGATTTCCCCAACATTTTCTTACCTCTGAACTCACCAGTGTACCATTGGATCCTTCACACCACTTGCAGCTGTCATCAATGCACAAACGTTACAGTAGACCCACAGCACGCCACACTTACCTGGCGTGGTGTCTGGACGTCTGGAAGCCCGCAGTAGACCTGGCAAAATTTTAAAAAGCCTCTTAACTGCCTGTTAACAAGCAGTTAAGTGCCTATAATCGTCTTCCTGCCGCTAGGTGTCGGGTCCCTGCGCAAATCAGGGACCCGACACCTGGGAAGATTGCTTGGAGGCGGCTTGACAACCCGCAGTCAATCTTTGCAATTTTGCCGGATGGCCCGCCTCTAAACCCGCCCCCTGAGCGCTGGCAAAATTCTGGCCGTTGTGTTCTCCTCACTGCTTAGCTTGGTATCGTCAGCAAACTTGGATACATTACACTCAGTCCCTTCATCTAGGTCATTAATATAGATTGTAAATAACTGAGGCTCCAACACTGATCCTGTGGCACCCCACTAGTTACAGCCTGCCAACCTGAAAAAGATCTGTTTATCCCTACTCTCTGTTTTCTGTCTGTTAACCAATCTTCTATCCATGCTACTATATTACTCCCAATCCATGAGCCCTAATCTTGTGTAATATCCTTTTATGTGGCACCTTATCGAATGCCTTTTGGAAATCCAAATATACTACATCCACTGATTCCTCTTTATCTACCCTGCTAGTTACATCCTCAAGAAATTTGTCAAACACGATTTCCCTTTCATAAAACCATGTTGGCTCTGCCTAATCATGTTATGATTTTCTAAGTGCCCTGATACCACTTCCTTAACAATAGATTCCAGCAGTTTCCCGATGACTGACGTCCAGCTAACTGGTCTGTAGTTCCGTTTTCTCTCTCCCTCCTTTCTTGAATAGCAGTGTTACATTTACGACCTTCCAATCCACTGTGACCGTATAGAATCTAGGGAATTTTGGAAGATCAAAACCAATGCATCCACTATCTCTGCAGCTACCTCTTTTAGAACCCTAGGATGTAGGCTGTCAGGTCCAGGGGATTTGTCAACTTTTAGTCCCATTAGTTTCTCTAGTACTTTTTCTCTACTTATATTAATTACGTTAAGTTCCTCACCCTTGATTCCCCACCATTTTTGGTATGCTTTTTGTGTCTTCTACTGTGAAGACAGATACAAAATATTTGTTTAACGTTTCTGCCATTTCCTTATTCCCAATAATAATTTCTCCTGTCTCAGCCTCTAAGGGACCATGGTTTACTTTTGCTACTCTTTTCCTTTTTACATACTTGTAGAAGCTCTTACAATCTGCTTTTATATTTCTTGCTAGTTTCCTCTCATTCTATTTTTTTCCCTTTTTATCTATTTTTTGGTCATCCTTTGCTTGTTTCTGAAACTCTCCCAATCCTCAGGCTTACTACTATTCTTTGCAACATTATAAGCTTCTTCTTTCAATCTAATGCTATCCTTAACTTCTTTAGCCACGGTTGGATCACTTTTCCCGTGGAGTTTTTGTTTCTCAATGAAATGTATTTTTGTTGAGAATTATGAAATATTTCTTTAAATGCTAGCCACTGCTTATCTACTGCCATACCTTTAAATCTATTTTTCCAATCTACCTTGGACAACTCGCCCCTCATACCTATTTAATTCGCTTTATTTAAGTTTAAGACTCTAGTTTTGGACTTTAGCAAGTCACTCTCAAATTCTATAATATTGTGATCACTCTGCCCCAGAGGATCCTTTACTATCAGATTA
Organism: Somniosus microcephalus; assembly: GCF_052327205.1. Lineage (NCBI taxonomy): Eukaryota > Metazoa > Chordata > Chondrichthyes > Squaliformes > Somniosidae > Somniosus > Somniosus microcephalus. Next base: position 15,921,599 of record NC_141018.1, on the reverse strand, counting down.
CTAATTAACCCTGTCTCATTACACAATACAAGATCTAAAATAGCCTGTTCCCTGGTTGGTTCCATGACGTATTGTTCTTGGAAACTGTCCCGAATGCATTCCAGGAACTCATCCTCCAGACTACCTTTGCCAATTTGATTTGTCCAGTCTATATGAAGATTAAAGTACCCCACGATTATTGCATTAACATGTCAACCTAGATTGTGATTGCACTGTAATATTTTACAAACTTGGTAGCCAAAAATGCAATTACCAGATTGTTTTTTTCCATTACTTTACAAAGAATCAAAGTTAGTTCAGTAGCTTATCTCAGTTATGCATTTTTCACTCACGTACATTAAGTGTGTGTATACTGCAACCATGCTACCTTTTATCATGGAAACTTTTGTATACCAGATTTTTATTTTTTTGTGTGTGTTTTCATTCCAACCCTGAGTGAGGGTGTTGTACTGCTGCTTTAAGAACAACTACTTTTGAAAATTAGATGAAATATTCTGCTGTGCGTAATAAAATACACATTGAGGACTTAATGAACAGGAACCAAATAGGTCATAGGATTAATCGCACTATGAAAAGCGAGACAATCAAACTGTCAAACAAGGCGAGAAACTGAAATCTAAGATAAATATACTGGAAATACACAACAGGTTCATTAGGTTCCGTAAAGAGAAAAGATAGGTTAATTTTTTGATGGAAACCTAGGGGTAGATTTTGACTTCGTGCAATTGGACAAAACCGGGTGATAATGAGTTGGCATCTCATCCTCCATTTCTCCCTGATTTCCATTGGCACGCTTCGGACACTGGTTTATGTGTATGGAATTCTTCCTGGACAATCCCGCAGCCGTCAAAGGCGCTACGGACGCTGCGAGTATGAAACTCGGAATTCTGCGGAATTGGGTAAGCCACCGGGTTTACCCCCTCATCCAAGATGCCGACATGTACCCGGCCGCCTGCGACATCTTAAAGGCGCATTACCAGCAGCCTACGAATGAGGTGTATGCTAGGCATCTGCTCGCTACTCGCGCACAGCGACCTGGGGAATCGGTGGAGGAGTTCCTAGGCACCCTGAAAACGCTTGGCAAAGACTGCAAGTGCCAAGATGTAAAAGCCGCAGTGTACACTGACGAGCTTGTTCGCGATGCCTTTATCACAGGCCTCAGCTCCACTTACATCCGGCAGAGACTGCTGGAAAAAACGGGATTGGACCTGAAACAAGGCTTTTATTGACTTAGAAGGTAACACACAGAGGAGAATGTATCTTCCATCCAGAGGTCTGCCGTACTGGATGTGCTGCAGGCTGGGCCAGCTTACATAGGAGCCAGGTATGGGCGGAGCCCTACACACAGTACAATACAATGGAAATGAAACTGAAACCAACCACAGTCACAGGCAGAGAAATACTGATGAGTGATGAATGGAATATTTCATCACATGGAAATAAAAATCAGGCGAGATGTAAAACGAGCTGCCCACTCTATCACCTGTTTAACACTATCGCACAAAGTCAAAATCTAGCCCATCGTGTCAGAACTCAGGATTGACACTCCGAACATTAATGCCAATGGGTTAATATGCCTTTTGAGCCTTTCCAAAGATTGTAAGCACTGTTGGCTTCCTAGTCTGCCACTTCCATTTAAATGTCAGCACCCCCTTTAAATTTCACCTCCGTCACAATTTTCCAGTCCCACCACCTGGAGTGCTGAATAATTATGATGCTGAGCGGTCTGTAGAAAATTTAATGCAATTGGCATTCTAGAGCATAACTTGTAGTGGCATAAATTGGGCTGGTTGGTAGCGGACAGTAGATGGGTGAACTCCGCCCACTTTATGATGTAGCATTATTTCTGGGGAAACGGCGCAGGATGCATTTGTCTCAAAGAGATGGGCGCATTTTGGATCAGGATGTCCTGCCTGCCATTTTCCAATGTTGCAGGCAGGACATCGTTTCCAGAGGACAACCATGTGAAAATCCTGAAGTTGCCAGGGAATCAGCTGTGACCAATGAGAAATGTTCTTTGAGGGTCTGTGCCAGCAGAGGCCAGAAGAAGAGCATGCCATCTGCTGCATAGACGCCCACCACTACCATGAAATACAGAGTGTAAAAGATCCAACACGGCATAATGGTTTGGGAACAATTTACCGTCCCATCAGTCTACTCTCAATCATCAGCAAAGTGATGGAAGGTGTCGTCGACAGTGCTATCAAGCGGCACTTACTCAGCAATAACCTGCTAACTGACGCCCAGTTTGGGTTCCGCCAGGGCCACTCAGCTCCTGACCTCATTACAGCCTTGGTCCAAACATGGACAAAAGAGCTGAACTCAAGAGGTGAGGTGAGAGTGACTGCCCTTGACATCAAGGCAGCATTTGATCGAGTGTGGCATCAAGGAGCCCTAGCAAAACTGAAGTCAATGGGAATCAAGGGGAAAACTCTCCATTGGTTGGAATCATACCTAGCACAAAGGAAGTTGGCTGTGGTTGTTGGAGGTCATTCATCTCAATCACATGACATCACTGCAGGAGTTCCTCAGAGCAGTGTCCTAGGCCCAACCATCTTCAGCTGTTTCATCAATGACCTTCCCTCCATCATAAGGTCAGAAGTGGGGATGTTCGCTGATGATTGCACACTGTTCAGCACCATTTGAGACTCGTCAGATACTGACGCAGTCCGTGTCCATATGCAGCAAGACCTGGACAACATTCAGACTTGGGCTGACAAGTGGCAAGTAACATTCGCACCACACAAGTGCCAGGCAATGACCATCTCCAACAAGCAAGACTCTAACCATCTCCCCATGACATTCAATGGCATTACCATCGCTGAATCCCCCACTATCAACATCCTGGGGGTTACCATTGATCAGAAACTGAACTGGACCAGCCATATAAATACTGTGGCTACAAGAGCAGGCCAGAGGCTGGGAATTCTGCAGCGAGTGTCTCACCTCCTGACTCCCCAAAGCCTTTCCACCATCTACAAGGCACAAGTCAGGAGTGTGATGGAATACTCGCCACTTGCCTGGATGAGTGCAGCTCCAACAACACTCAAGAAGCTCGACACCATTCAGGATAAAGCAGCCCGCTTGATTGGCACTCCATCCACCACCTTCAACATTCATTCCCTCCACCACCGGCGCACTGTGGCTGCAGTGTGTACCATCTACAAGATGCACTGCAGCAACTCGCCAAAGCTCCTTCAACAGCACCTTCCAAACCCGCGACCTCTACCACTTAGAAGGACAAGGGCAGCAGACGCATGGGAACATCACCACCTACAAGTTCCCCTCCAAGCCACACACCATCCTGACTTGGACCTGTATCGCCGTTCCTTCACTGTCGCTGGGCCAAAATCCTGGAACTCCCTTCCTAACAGCATTGTGGGTGTACCTACACCATATGGACTGCAGCGGTTCAAGAAGGCGGCTCACCACCATCTTCTCAAGGGCAATTAGGGATGGGCACTAAATGCAGGCCTAGCCAGCGACGCCCACATCCCATCAATGAATAAAAATTAAAAAAAATTAAAAATTTGGTGAAGCACAAAGTAAGAATCACCCACCTGCTTACTCTTTGGGAGTTTATGTACTCTCTTTAGCTCTGTTATCATACTTTTTCTAAGTGCCAGCTCAAGGCTTGGGGTCTGTGATACAGACAGCTGCTTCCCTCTATGTTCCACTGAGGTTGCTGAGTCCCTGGATGGACCCCTGGCAGTCTGTGTCTCAGGGCTTGGATCGTCAGGATTCCTATGACCTATGTCTGCATTCTTAGTCCCACTTAGCCCCATAACCCTCCGAGATATCTGCGCTCCTCTAATTCTTGCCTCTTGAGCATCCCTGATTTTAATCGCTCCACCATTGGCGGCCATGCCTTCAGCCGACAAGGCCCTAAAGCCCTGGAATTCCCTCCCTAAGCATCTCTGCCTCTCTACCTCTCCCTCCTCCTTTAAGACACTCCTTAAAACTTATCTCTTTGACCAACCTGCCCTAATATCTCCTTGTGTGGCTCGGTAACAAATCTTGTTTTATAACGCTCCTGTGAAGCACCTTGGGACGTTTTACTATGTTAAAAGCACCATATAAATAGTAGCAGGAGCAGCAGCGAGACCAGTCCAGATTGACAATTCTGCATCGAAAGTATCTAATTCACCCAAGTCTGTCTCTCTGGGTTAGTGAGTGAAGTGTGAGGCTTCAGATCGCTGTACCTTTTGGGCCTTCTTTCACTGCTTGAGTGCGTGTCTCTTCTGTGGAGATACAAGAATCACTTTAAGGTCATTGCCTCCATTCCCTTCTGGGGTTTCCACACACGAGCAGCAAGATGTACGGTGCACATTCAGTGCAACGCATCTATCTGTTCAGAATGGATTCACGGTGGCTGCAGGCACTCCAGCTTTACACCCCTCACTCACTGAGATGAATTGGTACCCAGGATCGCAATAGCTTCTTTCTCATGGCATGTTAACAAACAGAAGCCCGCTGGTCCTCTGGCTATAGTCCTTCATTCGCAGGCATTGTGGACTATCGTCTGCTGCATGAAGAGGATACAGTTTCAGTTCTGTATTACATTCTTCCTTTTCCACTTATGTAATCTTTCACCTCTTGAGATGGCCAGTGTATGAGAACATTGAAATGAGAGGTGATAGATGAGAAAACATGCATGTGTATCATATGTGGGAGAGTCATTTGGAGGGATTCAGGTGATAATCTACTTGTTTATTTATTTCTCACACTCACACCCCAGAGGGTAATGCTTGAGCACCTATTACATGCAATAAACACTTGTCTCTGTGATTCCATGGTACCAATTAGTGTTGACACCAGAGCATCTACCTTCGCCACCCTCGTCAGGTCATTGAACTTCTTTCTACATAGCAGGGGTGTCCTAATGATCAAGGAGGTTGCCACTTCCTTCCAGATTGCTCTTGCAACATAATTTGCATAGATTGCCCCTTTAACACCAAATAAGTGCATCCCTCCTCGGCCTTATCACATTTAAGAGATACTACAACTCGCTGTTTGGAAAACTAGCTGCTCTTCTCTCCCTCTCACTTCTTTCTGCCCTGTCCTGTCCGGTTCAGGAATGGGGACACTCACCTTTAAGTGCAGACTGCTTTTAAATGATGTCACACTCTACCTACCTCCCCCCACCTACAATTTCCAGGCCCTCCATGGACGCTTCTGCCTGCACTCCTGACTATGTCCTGCCCAGCATTATCCAAATGAGCTGACCCGCCGGAATTTCCAACAGGGTCAGCTTCCTTGACAACAGGGGCACTTAAGTCCTGCCCCACTGGATCATGGGCCTCAGATTTTTGAAGCCGTTGTATTAAACTATGGATCTGAGCGTCCACTCTAACACCTTTACTACAACAAAACACTAAGATAACATGCCATTTGTATATTCCTAATTAAAACGTTCTCTTCCCAAGCTTGTACTGGAGTAAGAAATCTCCCGCGGTGTGTCATCTCTGGTTAATGGAGGCTATGTGCTTTCTTGTCAATCACAAACAAAACTGGCTCTTAACTGTCCTTAGCCATAATTTTATTTGGCTAATTTAAACATTGGGGCTTAATAATAAAGTATTCTGCCAGAGGCAACTGGTACCTGCCAGCCCTGTTTTTTTGTTTTTATAACCTATGTTTTGTAACTCATGCTGCATTTATATTGCTACTTTGCTGATTTGCTTTTTAACGAGGAAGTAGCAATGTAAACAAGGTGGGGTTGCGGACTGCGAGGGAGCCGGTTTTGACCAGTGCCTCCAGACGCAGCTTCACTTTCAATGTCAATATAACCAGATGGTGGCGTCTCGACCTGAGGCCACGTTTCTGGGCACTGGCGGGATGAGCAGCCGTGCCCATTTGTAAGGGGTCAACAGAAGCACTTTGCAGTCTGGAAGTTCATGCGTGCGTAGTTATTTAAATGTGGCTCTTGTTCTTTGTAAATGGCCACAGGGAGCGGAGCGGAGCCAGCATTGCCCTCCTGCAGCAGGGGACAGTTCTTGAATCAAAAAGCTCCCTTTTCAGATAAAGATTCCTCGACAACTACACGCCGACTGGAATGATGTTGTAAATTGATCTTGCCGTTAAACATTCTGCCGAAATGACTGCATTGGATTTCTAAATATAAAATAACCCAACATTAATATACTGAGCTCACACCTGGAGTATTTCCCCAACACAGCTGGAGGTGCGGTTGTGTTGCCGCGCTTGGATCTTGGTTATGTATGCACAAAACTGGCAATATAACTAGGAGTTGGGCCCCAATGCAATTCCCCCCAAACACACCAAACCAAGCAGTGTTAGACTCCCATCAGGAGGCCATCTCACACTTCTTTAAGTTCACACCATCTGCAGTGTAACTCCGGCCTGGTGTAAAGCCACAATTGAAAAAAATGATCGAAATTGGGCCTCTTTCGAACGTTAAGAATCGGTTGCCCAGTAGTGAAGCTCTGCACAAACGTCCCACAATGCATGAATAGAGCTATGGTGGCTGATCACAATGAGACCTGCAGTGACGTGCAATTAGTAATATAACTCCGGTCTGCTGACTGCACATCGCACTTCACAGGTATAGGTCAGAGACTGGTACCCTGTAATATAATCACAACCTAAAGCTAAATTTGACTACTCTTTAGACTATGTGTCTCAGTTTATCCTCAGAGTCCAGCTTAATGCCACATAATCTCACATTGGATCTAGGGTTACCTACTCTGGTTGGATGTATTCCTGGCAGTTTAATTATATGATGTCTCGCCTCCCACTGCCCCGCAATCCCGCCATTAGTTACCCAACACATTTATCCTCCTGGCACATCATCTTCCCACGCCAATTGGAAAGTGAAAAGATTTGTCATGACTCAATTGGATGAGTCTTGACAGTCAAAGAGCTCTTTTTCACCAATGCCTATATTTTTATTAACTCATAAAAGAAAGTGTTCCAAGACAATTTTAAAAAACACAATTTTTAAAAAATGCTCCTATGATGACCGAGATTTTGTTGTGCAGTTTTGGTCGCCTTATCTGAGGAAGGATGTTCTTGCCATGGAGGGAGTGCAGCAAAGATTCACCAGACTGATACCTGGGATGGCAGGAATGACGTATGAGGAGTGATTGGGTCAATTGGGCTTATACTTGCTGGAGTTTAGAAGAATGAGAGGGGGTCTCATTGAAACTTATAAAATTCTAACAGGACTAGACAGACTAGATGCAGGAAGGATGTTCCCGATGGCGGGGGAGTCCAGAACCAAGGGTCATAGTCTAAGGATAAGGGGTAAGCCATTTAGGACAGAGATGAGGAGGAATTTCTTCACCCAGAGAGTGGTGAACCTGTGGAATTCTCTACCACAGAAGGCAGTTGAGGCCAATTCATTAAATATATTCAAGAAGGAGTTAGATGTATTTCTTAAGGCTAAAGGGATCAAGGGATATGGGGAGAAGGCAGGGACAGGGTACTGAGTTTGGATGACCAGCCATGATCTCATTGAATGGCGGAGCAGGCTCGAGGGGCCGAATGGCCTACTCCTGCTCCTAGTTTCTATGTTTCTATGTTTTCTCCTGGGTTGCTCGCAGCAGTGACCTGGAGATAAATATTCAATTCCTGGAGACTCCAGGATAATCCTAGAGGCTTGGCAACTCTAATTGGATCTCATGATCAATTTGACTTTGCTGGTTCCGGTAACTTGATACCAAATTAATTACTTTTGCCAAAACATTCCTTTCAGGACCTTCGAATCTAGGCTGGGTTAGTAAAATTGTTCCACGCTTCAGAAGTCGGGAGAGGGACGATTTTCTGGATACATTCTGTCGGCAGGGAGTATCAAGAAATCTCAGGCGCACTTTTCACAATTTTCCAATGATGCCCGTCCGTCAAGCGTCACACTTCAAACTACACTTTACAATCATACGAAATTGAGGGGCAGGGAAAAAAACAGCTGGTCCATCAAGCCTGCCCCATACCATGATGGCGAGGTTGTTGCCTGGGCTGGGGAGTTTTAGTTATGGAGTCATAGAGTCATAGAGTCATAGAGTAATACAGCACAGATAGAGGCCCTTCGGCCCATCGTGTCCGCGCCGGCCATCAAGCCCTGTCTAATCTAATCCCATATTCCAGCATTTGGCCCGTAGCCTTGTATGCTATGGCATTTCAAGTGCACATCCAAATGCTTCTTAAATGTTGTGAGGGTTTCTGCCTCCACAACCCTTTCAGGCAGTGAGTTCCAGACTCCAACCACCCTCTGGGTGAAAAAGTTCTTTCTCAAATCCCCTCTAAACCTCCGGCCCTTTACCTTGAATCTATGCCCCCTAGTTATTGACCCCTCTACTAAGGGAAAAAGCTCCTCAGCATCCATCCTATCTATGCCCCTCATAATTTTGTACACCTCAATCATGTCCCCCCTCAGCCTCCTCTGCTCCAAGGAAAACAAACCCAATCTGCCCAGTCTCTCTTCATAGCTGAAGCGCTCCAGCCCTGGTAACATCCTGGTGAACCTCCTCTGCACCCTCTCTAACGCGATCACATCCTTCCTGTAGTGTGGCGACCAGAACTGCACACAGTATCCCAGCTGTGGCCTAACCAGTGTTCTATACAGCTCCATCATAACCTCCTTGCTCTTATATTCAATGCCTCGGCTAATGAAGGCAAGTATCCCATATGCCTTTTTTACCACCTTATCCACCTGTTCCGCCGCCTTCAGGGATCTGTGTACTTGCACACCCAGATCCCTCTGACCCTCCGTCTTGCCTAGGGTCTTTCCATTCATTGTGTATTCCTTTGCCTTGTTAGTCCCCCCAAAGTGCATCACCTCGCACTTTTCCGGGTTAAATTCCATTTGCCACTGTTCCGCCCATCTGACCAACCCATCTATATCATCCTGCAGACTGAGGCTACCCTCCTCGCTATTTACCACCCTACCAATTTTTGTATCAGGAAAGATTGGGTAGGCTGGGGTTGTTTTCTTTGGAACAGTGGAGGCTGAGGGGGGAACTAATTGAGGTGTATAAAATTATGAGGGGCCTAGATAGAGGGGATAGGAAGGACCTATTTCCCTTAGCAGAGGGGTCAATAACCAGAGGGCATAGATTTAAAGTAATTGGTAGGAGATTTAGTGGGGATTTGAGGAGAACTTTTTTTTACCCAGAGGTTGGCGGGGGTCTGGAACTCACTGCCTGAAATTGTGGTAGAGGCAGAGACCCTCGTCACATTTAAAAAGTACTTGGATATGCACTTGAAGTGCCATAACCTACAAAGCTACGGACCAAGTGCTGGGAAGTGGTATTAGGGTGGATAGCTCTTTGTCGACCGGCACGGACAAGATGGGCTGAATGGCCTCTTTCTGTGCTGTAAATTTCTATGATTCTATGAGGTCACCTCTAAGTCAACGCTGCTCTAAAGTACATAGACCGAGGTCCTTGAGCACATCTGAATAGCTGAGGTTCTTTAAGCTAGGAATCATTCTTGTAGCTCTCCTCTGGATCTGTTCCAGAACTACAAATTCTCCCATCAAACCAGGCACAGTACTCTATCTGCGGTCTGACCAGTGACCTGTATAGTGATTGGTTCTATTAATACAATCCAATATCCTGTTGGCTTTAGCTACAGTTTCTCTACATTGGTCATGAACAGAGAAACAGAGAGTAGTGGTGAACGATTGTTTTTCGGACTGGAGGAAGCTAGGAATTATTCTTGTAGATCTCCTCTGGATCTGTTCCAAGGCCACAGAATCACCCATCAAATTGGGCACAGTACTCTATATGCGGAAGAAGGCTGGAGGAAGGTACACAGTGGCATTCCCCAGGGGTCGGTACTAGGACCACTGCTTTTCTTGATATATATTAATGACTTGGACTTGGGTGTACAGGGCACAATTTCAACATTTGCAGATGACACAAAACTTGTTAGTATAGTGAACAGTGAGGAGGATAGTGATAGACTTCAAGAGGACATAGACAGGCTGGTGGAATGGGTGGACACGTGGCAGATGAAATTTAACACAGAAAAGCGTGAAGTGATTCATTTTGGTAGGAAGAATGAGGAGAGGCAATATAAACTAAAGGGTACAATTCTAAAGGGGGTACATGAACAGAGAGACCTAAGGATATATGTGTACACATCGTTGAAGGTGGCAGGGCAGGTTAAAAAAGCATACGGGATCCTGGGCTTCATAAATAGAGGCATAGAGTACAAAAGCAAGGAGGTTATGATGAACCTTTATAAAACACTGGTTCGGCCTCAACTGGAGTATTGTGTCCAATTCTGGGCACTGCACTTTAGGAAGGATGTGAAGGCCTTAGAGAGGGTGCAGAAAAGATTTACAAGAATGGTTCCAGGGCTGAGGGACTTCAGTTACGTGGATAGATTGGAGAAGCTGGGGTTGTTCTCCATAGAGCAGAGGAGATCGGATAGAGGTGTTCAAAATCATGAGGGGTTTGGACAGAGTAGATAGAGAGAAACTGCCCCCATTGGCGGAAGGGTCGAGAACCAGAGGACACAGGTTAAAGGTGATTGACAGAAGAACCAAAGGCGACAAGAGGAAAAACATTTTTACGCAGCGAGTGGTTAGGATCTGGAATGCACTGCCTGAATGGGTGGTGGAGGCAGATTCAATCACTGCTTTCAAAAGGGAATTAGAGAAGTACCTGAAGGAAAAAAAAAATTGCGGGGCTACGGGGAAAGGGCGGGGGATTGGGACTAGCTGAAGTGGTCTTGCAGAGAGCCGGCACGGGCTCGACGGGCCAAATGGCCTCCTTCTGTGCTGTAACCATTCTATGATTCTATGACCCTTTAGTGATACAATAACACTAAGATCATCCCTCTCAACCTCCTTCAGTATTGTTCCCTGCAAATGATACATATATTCTGTGTTGGCCCTACCAACATGCATGACACTACATTTTTCTAAATTAAACACCATTTGCCTTTGTGTGGCTCACTCCCATAGCACATCAAAGTCATTTTGGATTTGATTGCACTCCTCTACCGTCTAAACCCTTGCACAGATTTTAGTGACATTTGCAAACTTACTTACCATATTCACAATACCACTGTCCAGGTCATTGATAAAGACCGTGAAGAGTAGCTGGCCTAGGACCGATCCCTGGGGGACACCCCTAGTAACATGTCTCCAGGCTGAACCACATCTGTTAGCTAAAACATTTTGGCTTCGGCTTTGGAGCCAATTCCTAAACCAGTGTTTCAAGTTTCTACTGATACCACAATATTCTATTTAGTGAAGTAAGTAGTATGAGGTACCTTAATAAAGGTTTTCTGAAAGTCCAGGTAAACAATGTCTACCAGATTTCATTCATCCACTACCCTAGTGACTTCCTCAAAAAAACTATCAGATTTGTTTAGCATGACCTATTTTTTCAGAAGCCATGTGGTGAATTTCTAATGGCCCCTTCCATTTCCCACTGATCATAAAGGGCATCTCTAATGATCGCTTCTAGCTTCTCCCCAATAATGGATGTCAGGCTGATAGGCCTGTAGTTTCCTGGCTCTGATTTGTCCCATTTAAAAAAAAATAGGAACTACATGTGCGAGCTTCCAGTCTAAGGGAACTATCCTTGACTCTATTGAACTATTGAAGATACAGGCAAGTGGCTCGGAGCACTTGTCCCATCTCTTTAATCACCCTTGGATGGATATTATCCAGACCTGGAGCCCTAACAATTTTGAGCTTTCCTAATCTATCCAAGATGACATTACTATCTATTTTAATATTAGTAATGCTATTCAATACTGAGTACCCCACAGCTGGAACATAAGCATCATCTACAGCAGTATAGACTGGGGCAAAATAGTCATTTAGCAGCTCTGCCATAACCTGAGAATCAATTTGAATCTGCCCTACAGTATCCTTCAGGGTCCCTATACAGTCCTTAATGGTCTTCTGACCTGACATAGCTGAAAATACATTTGCTATTACTGCCACAATTACACACCATCATTTTTTCCTGAGGTCTCTTGGCTAATCTTATGGCTGTTTTTGTCTCCCTTAATTGCATGTGATACTTTTCCCTGTTTTCCTGCGAGTTACGTGCCTTAAGTGTATAGAATGCCTTCTGTTACAGGTACAAATCAATCTTTAGGAAGGTCCAAAAAAAAATGACCGCCGGTCATTTCCTGGTGGTTTTTCTGACCTTGGGGATGAGCAAGGATATTGCAAACTGCTGTCAATCTACAGAGAAACAATTATCCTCTAACCTCATGTTAGTCCTAATTGGAACTAGTCTCTAATTAATCTCAGGGTAAGCCAAGTGACAGCAATCAGGCCATATGACCTTAAAGAGATGGGTTAGGTCATACACAGCTCCACCTTAATAATACATTATGTGTATTGTGGTATAATGCTCCCATCCTTATAACACTGTATATTCCCCAACTCAGTGTGTGCAGTGCCTGGGGATGATCCACTAGTAATGATATGTGCTGAACTGTACGCTAGTTGATATACAATTGATATATTAGACAAAGTGCTCCATCTCAGAAACAAGTAGGTCATGTCGCAAACGGTACTAAGTGTTATCACTATGTAACATGGAAAAGTGAACACCATTGGCAGTTTCTTATTTAGGATAGAGTTATAGGAGAGTGGAACTCAAACTTAGTTCAATAGCCGCCATTAGCATTTCTCCCTGTTTACCATTCTTCTTTCTGACACTCCGAATTTAAAAAAATTAATTCTCAGGGTGTGGGCATCGCTGGCAAGGCCGGCACTTATTGCCCATCCCTAGTTGCTCTTGAAAAGGTGGTGGTGAGCCTTCTTGAACCACTGCATTCCGTGTGGTGCAGGTACTCCCACGGTACTGTTAGTTAGGGAATTCCAGGATTTTGACCAAGTGACGATGAAGGAATCTATGCATTTAGGGCCGGGTGGAAATCTGATAGCCCTTTGGGGGACAGATGAAAATGTGGCTCTGTGATGCCATTGGGGCTGCAGAGGTTCCCTGCTGTATATTAAAGAACATCGTTGATGTAAAGAGTGCCAGGTGACTACCATCCATGACACTCCTTCAGTGTAACACTACCTTGCATTGAGAGGTGCATTTGTACTACAGCTTTAATGTCAGTGCAAAGCAGTTTCCACCTTGCACTAATACTAAAGTTGTATCGTAAATTCAGAAATAGGGCTCCACCTGAAGAGAAGGGTGACATGAATCAGTCATTCATGAAAGAAAGACTTATGAAATAATACTGAGCAGCCTGCGGGTGGCGCTGTCCAGGGAGGGTATAAATACTCGGGCACGGGCCCAGCTTGCGCAGGACATTCTTAACAGGAACTAGTGAAGGACACAACTAGACCTCCATGTTGTAAAACAGTTGATTAAAGCTTTGTTTAACGCTTAGACCAAGTGCCTAGTAGTTTTCTTACGTCAAAGGGAATGTGAGACTTCTTCCTCTATGGTGTCCCACATTGCTGCTGTTTGACCCTGCATTGCGTGCAAACCCAGTATGGTGCCAAATCAAGTGTAGAAACTGCAGCGAGGGTGATCCAGCTTGGACTCCTCAATACTTATTACAGGTGACAGCCCTGCCTCCGTGGTAGCGCTCTCCCTTCTGAGTCAGAAGGGCATGGGTTCAAGCCCCATTCTAGAGACTTGAGCACATAACCTAGGCTGACACCTCCACGCAGTACTGAGACTGCTGCACTTGGCAGAGGTGCCTTCTTTCGAATGAGACATTAAACCGAGTCTCCTCAGGTGGACGTAAAAGATTCTATGGCAAGGAGAGCGCTCCCCGGTGTCCTGGACAACATTTATCTCTCAACCAACATCATTAAAACACATTATCTGGTCATTACCTCATTTGCTGTTTGTGGGAGCTTGCTGTGCGCAACTTGGCTGCCGCGTTTCCTACATTACAGTACTTAATTGGCTGTAAAGCGCTTTGGGATGTCCTGAGGTCGTAGAAATGCAAGTCTTTCTGTCTGTTATTGATTGAGATGTTTTGACTGTGTGGACTACCTCCGCACTGTCTAAACATTACGTTTAACTGCTGGGAGACAGCTCTACCATTAAGTGAGGGGCTTTCTTCTGGGCATCAAAAGTAAGCCCGATTTTAACCTGACCTGCCCGGCGGGAATGGGGCGGGTTCGAGATGGATGCCTGTTTTACCCCTGTCGGATTTTACTCTACATTGAAGTAAAGTTTGATCCAGGGAAGGCTTTAACCAGAACAGCGGCAATCACCTTCAGACCTGCAGCCGCCACGGGGAACTGTTTCAGAGTGTATTATCTGGTTAGGTGTAACATTTCAACTAGAATAACACATTGAAATGCATATTACGGTTGCAGACTGGCTTTTTATACACCACAGTTACAACTATGGAGGGCCACGGCTCACTCAATTGTTGTAAATACCTGCATCATTGTAAAATGTTGTCTGGGACCCACTTCCAAATTAACCCGTGTACAGAGTAGAGTTGCCATTGAATGCTTCATGGAACTGACTTGGCAAGTAGTTGACTGAGAAAATGGACCTTCCTTTCTTAGACTGTGTCCTTTCCTCATCTAACCGTCTGAACCTGACTTTCTTCTAAGTGAAATTAAGGACTGAATTGATGTCGCTGGACAAATCCGCACAGTCCCTGATCCTATAACAAGTATCTTTGTGAGCAAAAAAGTGAGTGACTCATGTATGCTGGAGTCAGCAGGTGGCTCTGGCCTTTTTTTAAAAATGTATTTTGTTTTTCTTTTTATGTTTTATTTCAAAATTTATCTCACTGAGTTGAACTGACTGGGATTGGACATAAATCATCATAATCTGGTATTTCCAAAACTGGCAAGACTATGTAGGGGTCATGGAGGTAAGGTTTGGGAGGATTGCATTTATAGAATCATCGAATCACAGAATAGTACAGCACAGAAGGAGGCCATTCGGCCCTTCGAGTCTGCGCCGGCTCTTTCGAAGAGCAATCCAGTTAGTCCCACTACCCCGCTCTTTCCCCATATCCCTGCAATTTTTTCTCCTTCAAGTATTTATCCAATTCCCTCTTAAAGGCTACTATTGAATCTGTATCCACCGCCCCTGTCAGGCAGTGCATTCCAAATCCTAAACACTCGTTGCGTAAAAATATTTTTCCTCCTGTCACCTCTGGTTCTTTTGCCAATCACCTTAAATCTGTGCCCTCTGGTTATCGACCCTTCAGCCACTGGAAACAGTTTCTCCTTATTTACTCTCTCCACACCCTTCATGATTTTGAACACCACCATCAAATCTCCTCTTAGCCTTCTCTGCTCTGAGGAGAACAACCCCCAGCTTCTCCAGTCTCTCCATGTAACTGCAATCCCTCCTCCCTGGAACCATTCTCGTAAAGCTCTTCTGTACCCTCTCCAAAGCAATTGTGAAACTTAACTTCTGTGTAAAGTTAATATCATACTAATTGTCAGAGTGGAAACGCCGGAGGAACTCTGAGCCGTGACTTGACTTCTGTTTTACCCTCCCCACGTCAAATTACCTCGGAAAATGCCAAGAATTCAGTCACAATTGAAAAGAAACGTGTTCACCCGCTGAAATTCACTTCCTGATGATATGCAAAAATACAGTTATTGCAATGTTAAATCTTTGCAGGGAACTAGAATAACAGTAACTGTGAGGGGTTGCACATTTTAAATAAAAATCAAAGTGTTGAATTTTTTAAAAACCCTCCTTTGCCTCCATGTGTCGGCAAATAATAGATCATTTGATCATGACACATTGGCCCTGATATCCCACTAGCTCACAAACGCTCAATAGGCTTTTCTTTTAAACCCTTCGCTAAAATAGGCAGAGGAACTTTAGACCCAAGTGCTCAACGTTTGGAAGCTGTCTAATTAACATTTTATAGCACTTACCTCCCTCAATACTAGTACACTTTAAAATGTGGATGGCATTGCATTTCTCACAGCTAGTGTTGCTGTTATAGTTACTAGAAAACAACGGGTTGTACAAATAAAAGTATATAAATTGTGTTAATTGATCTAAATAATACCATAAAAATATTTGCAACAAAATAGGAAATAGTGAAAGTGGGGTTTAAGACTGAGGCGCGGTCTGTCTCTCTCTCGGCTTCAATCCTTCTTTCCTCCCGTCTAGGTTACATTTCTACACACCGTCTAATTGTCCACTGGTACACATTGATCGATATTGTGCCTTGAGTCCCATTCCTCACGCTGTTTATAAGATTAATTTGATGATATTTCCCGTTCTTTGGATCTCCAAAAACATTGACAGTCAAACACCAGTGGAAGATCCCTTAAACCTCGCAGACCAAGATTAATGCTAGATGTGCAACTGAAACTAAACATTTGTGCGGTGAGGCGGCTGAAAGACAACATCCAGAACAGGCTCCCTCCCAGCTATTCAAATAGAGATTGGCTTTTTTTGTTGATCAATATATTCTGCCACAAAATGAGAAACAAAAACAATCACCTCTTGGAAAGCAGGTGTCGTTTTTTGTATATAACCGGCTGACAGGACTCAAGGCACGGTATAGATCAGGGGCAGATATGATCGTGTACCAATGGACAATGAGGCGGTGTTTTATGATGAGAAAACTCGGCGAAGAAATAGTGCTTGTCCTCGAATGGATTGCGGTTAGAAAAGGACATTTCTCACAACATAAATGCAGCGAACTCACTGACATTCCAATTTCCTGTATTATTTTAGAAGAAGCGAGTTGCTCAAGTTTGGTTTGTCGAATTAGTGGACGGCCCTTGGAGATGTTTCCAGTTTTGCTGCACTTGAATTTGAATCGAATCAGACACACATAAGCAAACCACCTCCCCCCCCCCAATCTTTGTATGTTTTTTTTGACTGATTATGCACTCAGATTTATAGTCTAAGGATTTGTATCCATGGGTTAAAAAGTTATTGCAATATTTATACAGTTCGTCTTGAAACCAGTTTAGATGATGCCATTCTTATTCTGGGGCCAGACGGACGGAGGCTCTCTTCTCACCTGATAAGAGTGTTGACTTTAGCTACATCAATATCATACAGTTTCTTGGCAACCTGTTTGATCTGGTGCTTATTGGCCTTGATGTCAACAATGAAAACCAAAGTATTGTTGTCCTCAATTTTCTTCATAGCAGACTCAGTGGTCAGAGATAACTTAATGATAGCATAATGGTCCAGCTTGTTGCTCCTGGGAGCACTCTTAATGGTATGCGGAGCCGTCCTGTATTTCTTCAGCAAGAACAACGCAGTTTTATGTCTTGAGACACCCTGTATTAGGCGTGTCTGTTATACCTGTCGCCCTTTGCCGAAGCTGTTGCTGGAACAGCAAACATTTCAGTTCTTTATCTGCGGGGCTTTTCACTTTGCAATGGGAAGACACTTAATGGCTAGAAAACGCTAACACATTTAATTGTTTTTCTCCCCATGGTCAAGTTATAACAGGCCATACAGTCCGTGTCCAGACTCCCTGAATAAAAAGGTTCACTGGGGATCGCTCAAATTCTTCAATGAGTGAAACATAACTACAATTACTGTACTTTATTGTAAGTCTTAAATTCAAATAATATTTGTTCCTGCTAAAGATATTAATCAAACTGTATTAAAGTTGTCAAATGAAATGGATCTTAATTAACAAAATGATAGGGGAAATTGCAGTACAAATCATTTGAGCGTTAATTTGTTCAGGCAACTAAAGTTATGAATCAATTTAACACAAATTCTTCAGAAAGTAAAATAAACCTAAGACATATGAACATGCAATATGCACACAGACAAGACGAACCTACTTTTAGATTCGTGTTTCTAGGATTACATACCGTACATTATCCGTGGCGGGAAGGGGGTGTTATTTCTGTAAGTCTTTAGAAAAGGAATACAACTCTTGTACCGTTGAGCCTACAATCTCAAAATAATATTTCAGCAGCGAGTTCTGATCGTGAATGCGCGGTCTGAAAGGGTGGTGCAAACTGATTCAATCGTAACTTTCAAAAGGGAATCGGAAATATACTTGAAAAGTAAAAAAAAGGGGCAAGAGCAGGGGAGTGGAACTACTGGGATAGTTCTTTCAAAGAGACACGATGGGCCGAATGGATTCTAATATATTGAAGATAGCTTCCGTATGGTAATTAACATTTCATACCATCAATATCAATATTTTAGTCTTACTTTTTTACTTCTTTGGCAAAATATAGTTGACCTAATGAGCATATAAATGCATTTCTGAAATTTATTAGGAACTTTATATATATATATATAATTTATATTATTATTTATATTTATTATTTAATTATTATTATTTATATATATAAAACGTATGTATATGTATATAATTATGTATATATAAATTCTATATAATTATAGATTATTATTTATATTATTAAATAATTATATATATAATATATTTAATAATTATTTATATATATAATTCTATATATAATTATAGATTATTGTTTATATTAAATAATTGTATGTAATTATATTTATATATTATTTATATATATTTAATTATTATAATTTAGTTATATATAATTATGTATATTAGATATATAATTATAGATTATTATTTATATTATTAAATAATTGTATGTAATTATATTTATATATTATTTATATATATTTAATAATTATTATAATTTAGTTATATATAATTATGTATATTAGATATATAATTATAGATTATTATTTATATTATTAAATAATTGTATTTAATTATATTTATATATTATTTATATATATTTAATAATTATTATAATTTAGTTATATATATATAATTATGTATATTAGATATATAATTATAGATTATTATTTATATTATTATTAAATAATTATATATGTATACATATTCATTTGACTGTAAGTGCTAGGCAGGTGAAGAGACCCCATTGCTTTGGCCCCGGGCTCCCTCAACCGATCGGGACAGGCTGACGCGCATGCGCAAGCGAGGGGCTGGCGCTATAAAAGGAGCGGGAAAGCGCGTGCGGCGCGGATTGCCGTTGGAAGCGGCGGGTAGAAGGAAGCGTGAGGGAGTTAAAACAAAAAATCCTAAAGAGTAGTAATCACTGCTAATATCCAGGGACTCGGCCGGCGGCGACGACAACAACAAGTCATCCCGGTGTGAGTGGAGAGCGGTGTGGGGAGCCCGGCGGCGAAGGCGGTTGCTAGGAGGCGAGGCGCGGCGCCATTTTGAGCCCGGCGGCGTGGGCAATGGAGAGAGACTACAACCCGGGCTTGGCCGGTGCGGGCGGCATACTGCCCTGCAGCCGTTTCCACGTCAAGCTGGTGGACGAGCGGTCCGCCAGCGGCGCCCCGCACGGCGACGAGCCGCCCGAGTACGCCGTGTCTTCCTTCGGCGGCGAGGACGGGGTGAACCGGCTCCATCACTTCGAGTACCGGGGGGCCGGAGGAGGAGGCGGCGGCGGCGGCGGCTTCCAGAGCCGCGACTCCCTCCGCCCCGACAGCATCTTCCACTCCTACGACACCAACTCCTACCTGAAAACCTTCGGGCACAACACTGTGGACAGGGTGCCCAGGATCGACTTCTACCGCAACACCAGCAGCTTCAGTGGCGTCAAGATCAACCGACCCTCCCTGGCAGATCTTCACGAAGACTTGAAGAGGGTGAGGGGCGAGTTTACTTGCTGCACTGGTGATAATGTTGGTGTTTGCACCAAGTGTAGTGGGGCCTTGCATTATAAGTGACACGCCACTTTAAAAAAAAAAAAAAAAAAAAATTTTTAAATTGGGTTTTAGTCGTCCCAGAGTGGTTGCTCCACCTGGCTCAGTTGGTAGCACTCCTCCGAGTCAGAAGGTTCAGAGTCCCACTCCAGCCTTGAGCACAAAAATCTAGGCTGGCTGGCACTCCCAGTGCAGTGCTGAGGGAGTGCTGCACTGTCGGGGGTGCCGTCTTTTGGATGAGCCATTAAACTGAAGCCCCTTGGGCAGATGTAAAAGATCCTAAAGCACTATTATGAAGAAGAGCAGGGGACTTATCCAATATTTCTCACATGCACGTTAGTTAACATTGGAAAAGCCGGTCCCAGGCTGCGCAGGACTGGCAGACCGCGCAGCTTAGAGGGAATGTTGGACTTCTCCCCGTGTCCCGGCCAATATTTATTCCTCAACCAACATCACTATAACAGATTAACTGGTCATTATTGCATTGTCGTTTGTGTGCAAATTTGCTGCTGCATTTCCTACATTACTGTAAAGCGCATTGGGATGTCCTGAGGTTGTGAAAGGTGATATATAAATGCAAGTCTTTCTTTAAAGGGGAAGGGCTGTCTAAGTACTCTATCTACTGTTCAAAGTACTCCCCCCAGCTCTATGAAATAAATGGTAACTTGGGTAAGAAACATGTACCAGAAAATATAACCCTTGCAGCAGCTTTGCCAATTTCTCTAATGAGTATACCATGTGGAAGGGTATGTGTGTCCTGGAGCAGGTCTAATCAGTGCAGTGAGGATTGGCTCCTCACACTGTCCTGGAAGCTGACCTGGGGCAATTTGGAAATTGAATCATTATAAATTTCCATTGTAGTAGCCTCATGGAGAGGAACCTTTTCTGATGCCATTTGCTTCACTGCTACTCGAGTGAAATGCTACAGGAAGGGCCACGTATGTTGTAGCAGTACACAGCTGTTGGTGTTTCTTTTCTGAGGTTTGGTCACTGGATTGTTTCCCAGACTAATCTTAGCCCCTCATTGTAGTATATTGAGCCCCTTTAGGACACCTATGGTCCTTCCTGTAGTGTATCACTGTAGTAGCAGAAGAGAATGATACCAGAAAGGACATATCTGCAGTACTGTGTGCCGATATGGATATCTTATTGAAGAAAGGTCATTGAAGCCATGCGGTGCATACAATGTAGATACATCACAATACTAAGGGGGAGAAACTACAATTATGAGGAGCGACTTGAGAAACTGGGACTATTGCCACTGGAGCAGAGTAGATTGAGGAGATTTATTAGAGGTTTTTGAAATTATGAAGGAACTCGTTTACACATCATGACCGCACATTCCATTGAACATATTGTACATATTTGCGGTTGCTTTAACAGAAGCAGATGTTGAATATGTAAAACTGATGTGGAAAATTTGTTTATTCACAACAGCGGTGGGCAAAAAATTAATAGTCCTGTGCGGCCCAAAACCTTAGTCACAATAGAAGTAAAAAGTCCTATGTTCTATATTTGTTTTACTGAAAGATCTGTGTGCAGGTCTTTGGGAGAGGGGGTGGATAATTAATGATCAGTGCTAGTTACACGTATATCATTTGGGGCACTGATATGAATGCTGCAGGTGCTTTATAATCAATCTCCCCAATCCTCTTTCTGGGGCCTGCCTTGCTGCAGTTCTTCAGCAGTCTTGTGCACATTTCTTTCAATGGTAATACTGTGTAAAATGGGAGAAACTAGAGTCATTCCGTCAACCCTGTGGCACATGCTGACTGGCACCACCAAACGATCCAAACCGTGAATTATTTTCGGAAGACCAAGGTCTAATCTATTATATTTCTGCCTCGCAAGTGTGTCTTTATAGCCCCTTTTGTAATTGGGGAATTCCATAGAGATCTGATTTGCCACATTTGAAATGGGTTAGCCATGTCTCCCAGGAGCCAAACCTGGATTGTTTCTTCCCCATCAAACATTTGTGATATCCTTGCTTGTGTGGATTGTGAGCACTTTCCAGAAAATAGCATTAACTTCATGACTATTTATTGGTAACTGCATACAATTTCAATGTTGAGTGAGCAGTGACCTTTTCTGTACCTTTTTTAAAGGAAAGCCACTGCTTGCATAAATGGCATAGTTTAATCAATGAGCCTGGTACTTGAGGAATGTGCTAGTTGCCACAGTGACGCAAAGGCAAATTGCTTTTCTGCGGCTTTGTCCGTGCCCTGGAGGCCTTCCATGACCGGTGGGCACCACAGCGACTGGAGTGTGTAGTACATACGGGAAATAATATTTAATTTGTTAAGTTTCTTTTGTATGATTTGGGTTTTATTAGTTGTGCCCTTCTAAAAAGGGGGCTCTTTTGTTACATTTTATGAGATGATGACATCTCATTATGGGTTAACCAAAAGAGGCATACTAATTGATTTGAGTGATGTCTTCTGCTGTTGCCTGTAAGCACCCAGTGGCGTAGAAGCTGACTACAGTGATCACTTTAATTTCCACTGAGTGTGCCATCCTGATGCTGCTTCAAATTTATTTCCCAGAGCTGATACAGGACTTGGGTGTACCTGTGAGATGCAGCCTCTTTCCATTGCTTCTTGTTGATTTTGGGTGAGTGATGCATTGGCACTGGATAGTAGTAAATAAAGAATTGAATTTATATAGTGCCTTTCACATTTTCAGATTGTCCCAAAGCACTTCACAGCCAATTAATTACCTTTTGAAGTATAGACCGTGTTATGTAGGCAAGCATAACAGCCAATCTGCTTTCAGCAATGTCCCACAAATAGTAACAATTTAAAATGACCAGTTAATCTGTTTCTTTTGATGCTGTTAACACTGAAGGAATTCCCTAGCTCCTCTTCATGAGATTGTTTACGTCCACTTAAACAGACAGATGGGATCTTGGTTTAGCATCTCTTCTGAAAGCCGGCATCTCTGACAATGTCGTACTCCCTCAGCACTGCACTAAAATGTCAGCCTAGATTATGTGCTTAAGCCCTCGCGTGAAGGTTGAACCCATAACCTTCTGATTCAGAGGCAAGGCTGCTACTACTGAGCTAGGCTGACACTTGGGGCTGTAAGTTTGACCCCAATGCCTTTGAACTCCTGGATTATGATCTCCTCCTCTCTAATAGCTGGTATTGCCAGACTTAATGAGACACTTGTGCTTCAGAGTTCACCGAAAGATTTGTATTTCAGTTAACATCCCCTGTTCTGCTCACCACTGGAGCAGCTGGCACCCTCCAGTGTTGTACCAAAGCTTTAAATGGGAAGATTCCCACCATATTAGAGTGAAAGGAATCCTGAATATACATTTTCCAACTGCTGTTCAACAATCAGTTAAAAATATTAAAAATTTTCTACTATGAGAAAATTCAGGAGCATGGGCAAAAGTTGTCGTTGGATGAATTAACATTCAATCGCAAAAGACTACCTTTTAATACATATTCAGAACACACGCTGGTTTTAACAAGCAGAACAAAATAAATCCCTTTAGAATCCTTGATGCTGACTGAATAGAAAATATTCCATTCTCCATTATTAAAGATGCTCATTTCAAGGTCAAATTTATCAAATATTTAGAGAGGAAAGAATGAAAACATTACTTGCAAGAAGAAAGTATATGGAGGTTTGACAGAAGTGTGACTGTCCTTAGATTCTGCAGTGTAAGTGCGGGGACTTGGCGGCCTTTACTTTGTGCCGGTGTGGACTTTGTAATTCAAACCTTCCTCGCACAAATATCGTCATTCTAGTGAAAAGAACTCCACCATTTGGCTATGGAGTCCATGCTGGTATTGGAAGAGTGAAGCTGATTTTTACCCGCATGTGTGGTGGCTGAGTCAATCAGGTTAGTAGGGACCAGACGCCCACCTGTATCATAAGAACATAAAATATAGGAGTAGGCCATATGGCCTCTCAAGCCTGCTCCGCCATTCAATAAGGTCATGGCTGATCTTCAACCTCAACTCCACTTTCCTGCACTATCCTCATATCCCTTGATTCCCTTAATATCCAAAAATCTATCGAGCTCTGTCTTCAATATACTCAACGACTGAGCTGCCACAGCCCTCTGGGGTAGAGAATTCCAAAGATTCACTACCCACTGAGTGAAGAAATTTCTCCTCAGCTCAGTCCTAAATGGCTGACCCCTTATTCTGAGACGGTGACCCCTGGTTCTAGACTCCCCAGCCAGGGAAAACAGCCTCTCTGCATCTACCCTGTCGAGCCCTGTAAGAATTTTGTATGTTTCAATGAGATCACCTCTCGCTCTTCTAAACTCTAGAGAATATAGACCTAGTCTACTCAGTCTCTCCTCATAGGACAACCCCCCCCCCCATCCCAGGAATCAGTCTGGTGAACCTTCATTGCAAAGGCTCGCCCTTTTAGAACTGAGATGAGGAGGAATTTCTTTTCTCAGAGCGTCGTAAATCTGTGGAATTCTCTGCCCCAGAGAACCGTGGCGGCTGGGTCATTAAATACATTTAAGGTGGAGATAGACAGATTTTTGCAAGATAAGGGAGTGAAGGGTTATGGGGAGCAGGCAGGGAAGTGGCTTTGAGCCAAAGATCAGCCATGATGTGAATTGTGGAGCATGCTCGAGGGGCCAAGTGGCCTATCCTGCTCCTATTTCTTATGGTCTTATGTTCACCCTCTATGGCAAGTATATCCTTCCTTGGGTAAGGAGACCAAAACTACACAATACTCGAGATGTGGTCTCACCAGGGCCCTGTATAATTGCAGTAAGACGTATTTACTCTTATACTCAAATCCTCTTGTAATAAAGGCCAACATACCATTTGCTTTCCTAATTGCTTGCTGTACCTGCATGTTACCTTTCAGTGATTCATGTACAAGGACACCCAGGTCCCTCTGAACACCAACATTTCCCAATCTCTCACTCTTTAAAGAATACTCTGCTTTTCTATTTTTCCTTCCAAAGTGTATAACTTCACATTTCTCCACATTATATTCCATTTGCCATGTTCTTGCCCACTCACTTAGCCTGTCTATATCCTCTTGAAGCCTCTTTGCATCCGCCTCACAACTTACATTCCCACCCGGCTTTGTATCATCAGCAAACTTGGATATATTACATTGGTTTGCATATTTCTTACTCCATCTCCCTTCCACTATTGGGTGGTCTGTAGACTAGTCCTATTGGTGTGTTTGGTCCTTTATTGTCTTTTATCTCTATCCACATAGATTCTGTTTCTGTCTTGCGTCACTTTTTTCTGCTGCCATTGTTATCCCTAAAGTACAGCTACTTCACCTCCTTTTCCCCCCTCTATCTTTTCTAAATATGTTATACCCAGCAATGTTTAATTCCCAGTCCTGATTTTTCTGTAGCCATGTCTCGGTAATCCCTACTATGCCTGCTTCCTTGCAACACATGATTGCCTCCAGCTCCCCTGTTTTATTACGGACACTGTGCATTGCTATACAGACAGTTTAACTCATTTTTAATAGCAGTTCCTCACTTTTTATTTTTAATCGTCTTTTTAAACACCTATAACTCTCTTTATTCCCTGGCCATCAATGTCCCCCGTTACTTTATTCTTTCCTCCTTTCATGTTGTGTTTATATTTAGGCTGGTTTCATTTCTTGTAGATCCCTCCCCCTCCCGGGTCTGACTAGTTGAAAGCCTTTGCCACCTCCCTATTTACCATTTCTGCTAGGACAAGGGTCCCGTTCTGGTTCAGGTGGAGCCTGTCCCATCGGTACAGCTCCTTCATGACCCAGTGCTGGTGCAAGTGTCCCATGAAAAGGAACCCCTCTTTTCCACACCAGCCCTTTAGCCACATGTTAATTCTGCTCTTTCTCTCCTGCCCCCTCCACACACGCAACACACACCTGGGACAGCCTTCTGTGCCACAGTGCCTTGTTCTGCATTGTGGCTGTCCTCTGCAGTCTTTCTCCTTGTCCTCACAGGTAGCAAGTACTAATAGGCCTATAATTTCCTAGTTTATCTCTCTTGCCCTTCTTGGTGATTTGCATCCTTTGGAAACTGAGGCTGCCTGAATCCTCTTTACAAAAGGCCCTTGCGTTAGGCAGAGGGAGGAGTCTTTAGTCTTGTCCCTTCGTCTTGGATTTGAATCCAGTTTCTGCATTAAATAATATTGTGCAGTGGTTGATTGTTTTAATTTGGAAAACAGGCTTTTAAATCAATCATTTTCAAATTATAAAACACCAAGGCCTAGAAATTCAGTGGGCTGCGCCACCCGTTAGCGTCTTAAGAGGGCGCTAAGTGGGTCGGAAGCCACTGGCCCCGCCTCCTGCTAAATTTAGCGGGACGCTAATGGCGGCGCTAGCCGTTAGCGCTGCGCCGCTACTGATGATGTCATCGGTGCGCGCAGCGCCCCGCTGATGCCCCGATCGCGATATTTAGATGCGCCCCCTGCTTTAACGCCAGACGCTATGTGCAACTGGTTCAGGGGGGCCTACCTGTGGCGGTAGAGGCGCTAATTAAAGGAGGTGCGGGGCGGCCATTTTTGTTGCTGGCCGCCTGCCAGCACCTCTCCGCGCTGCCGTCCCTGGCCTCCTGAGGCCCCCCCCCCCCCCGCGGAGTGCCGACTGCGTTCCAAGAGCCCGGCATTTCTCCTCGTTGCTGGGCTCTTTTGCCGGCACTCGCGATCCTTGGGGGCCCAGCTGGGCCCCAGATCGCGCTGCACAAGGCCCCTCCCCTTTAAGAAGGGGAGGAAGGCCTGCAGTACCGCAGCGCGACGTGCTGCAGCGTGTGGCGCTGCGGCACGTTGCGCAGCGATATTCAGTTGCAGCGCCCCAAGAGTGATGCGGGGCGCCTCCAGTAGTGCCGCGCATCCCTCTGGGGCGCTCCGACTGAATTTCCGGCGGGCGGGCGGCTGCGACTGCTTCCGGGGCGCTACTTTTAGCGCCCTGGTGAGGCTGTTGCCCCAAACGGGGCTATAGTGAATTTCTAGGCCCAAGTGTTGGCTGATTTTTTGATCATGGAATCGTAGCTGAGGATGACAACAAAAACAACTTGCATTTATATAGTGCCTTTTAATATAGTAAAACATCCCAAGGTGCTTCACAAGAGCATTATCAAACAAAATTTGCCACCTAGCCACATAATGAGAGATTGGGCAGAAAATACCAAAAGCTTGGCCAGAGAGGTAGGTTTTAAGGCGGGTCTTAAAGGAGGAAAGAGAGGAATTCCAGAGCTTAGGGCCTAGGCAGCAGACAGCACGGCCTCCAGTGGAGCGATTTTAAAATTGGGGATGCACAAGAGGCCAGAATTGGAGGAGCGCAGATATCTGAGGGTTGTTGGGCTGGAGAAGGTTAGAGAGATAGGGTGAGGCCATGAAGGGATTTGAAATCAAGGATGCGAATTTTTAAATTGAGGTGTTGCTTAACCGGGAAGGAATGTAGGTCAGCGAGCACAGGGGTGATGGGTGAACAATACTTGCTGTGAGTTAGGATGTGGGAGTCGAGTTTTGGATGACCTTAAGTTTATGGAGGGTGGAAGATGGGAGACCAGCCTGGAGTGTGTTAGAATAGTCACGTCTCAAGGTAACAAAGGCATGGGTGAGGGTTTCAGTAGCAGATGAGTTGAGGTAGGGATGGAGTCGGGTGTTGTTACGGAGATGGAAATAGGCGGTCTTAGTGATGGAGTGGATATGTGGTCGGAAGCTCATCTTGGGGTCAAATACGACACCAAGGTTGCGAACAGTCTGATTCAGCCTTAGACATGGAGAGGGATGGAGTCAGTGCTAGGGCACAGAGTTTGTGGCGGGGACTGAAGACAATCCCCTAGTCATTGTCTATTTATATATATATATAATGTATGTCCTTTCTAGGAGTTGGAGGTAATGATATTTCCCCCCTCCTCCGTAGCTAGATTGAACTGGAGACTTTATTCTGTATGCTTTTGCTTAGTGTCACAAAAGTTATGGCTTAGTATCACAAAGCATCACTTGCTCATTGATGCTTCAAGTCTTTGAATTAAATGGATGATATACAGGGTTCTGTGGAGTAATATTGTAACTCCAAACTTCTTAAAGTAAGCTTTTTAAAATAATGGAACAAGACCGTCCCATGGATAAGTACTCCCCATTAATAGTGGATCATAGTTACCTTTCCTACCTTCCTTCTAATAGAATAAAATAGTGTGTTTATTAAATGAATTTTATTTTAGGATATCTTATCAGTTCCTGGCACTGTGGATGGTGTTGCTAATGGCGATGGTGCACTAAGTGATGAAGTAGGAAGAAAGCCTCCAGAAAATAAGGATGAATTAGTACGGTTTGGATGGATCAAAGGTGTGCTGGTAAGGAAATACTGCTGGATCTGTAGCATGCTCATTTGAAATGAGAGTTCTGTGTATTCATATAATGGTAGTTTCCAGGATAAAGGTATCTTTCTGTGTTGTGTAGCAATATGTTAACATGAAGCTGAATGAGTTCAGTTCATTGCTAAATGCAACATACTAACACCCCTTCCAGGTGAAACAGCGATTTACTTGTACTTCTTGCAATTTAATATACTGTATTCGCTGCTCACGATGCGGTCTCCTCTACATTGGGGAGACCAAACGCAGATTGGGTGACTGCTTTGCGGAACACCTCCGTTCAGTCCGTAAGGGTGACCTCGAGCTTCCGGTCGCCTGTCACTTTAATTCTCCGCTTCACTCCCACTCTGATCTCACCGTCCTCGGCCTATTACATTGTTCCAATGAAGCTCAACATAAGCTCGAGGAACAGCACCTCCTTTCGATTAGGCACTTCACAGCCTTCTGGACTCAACATTGAGTTCAACAATTTCAAACTATAACCTCTGCCCCCATTTTTCATGCTGTATGATTTTGCCATTCCCATTTGCAACATTTTGTCTTTCCTGCCTCTTGCATAAGCACAGTATATTCCTTCAATTCCTTCCTCCCCCTCCTAACCCCCCCCCCCCCCCCCCCTTGTCTCTACACCTGCTTAATATCTGTTACATCTCCAGCTTTTTCCAGTTCTGATGAAGGGTCCAGACCGGAAGCGTTAACTCTGTTTCTCTCTCCACGGATGCTGCCTGGCCTGCTGAGTGTTTCCAGCATTTTCTGTTGTTATACTGAAACCCATAATTGTTTCACAACATGCATTTACATTCCATGTAGAAATGAAAGCAGTGTGAGCCTATTCCCTTCAGAGAAAAGCAGAGTGAAACTCTCTGAAGTAAGGTTCATCCCTGAGCCTGGATTTGCCAGTTTAGTATTGTTGCAAAACTGAAATCACTTTGTATGTAGTGTGACTTTACCCTTGGTGATCAGATCAAATACCCACATTGCCCAGCTTAATGACCAGTTACTTATCAGTGTTGGCACTGTATAGTTCTATGTTTCAGTGGTCATATTCCACTGATATATTCTTTCATGTGCCATATTTGAAACTTGATTTGAATATTAAAGAAGCAGGAATGTCTGGAGAGAATACATTAAAAAAAAATCTCCATTTGTGTCTTAAATAAATAGTACATTATTGGCGCAGCTCTAAATGCAAGCGGAGGCCCAAAATGGCCAATTTCTATGGGAAAGGATATGGTTTACAAAAAATTAAGATGAATTGTTTTTTTTAATGCAGATGGCGGGCAGGAAAGTTCTATGTACCAAAAGTACTGCCTCCTTCAACAACGTGTATTGAAACCATAATTCCGCTTTGAAGTTAATTCTATATCTTGTATTATAGGTGCGATGTATGTTGAATATATGGGGTGTGATGCTTTTTATTCGACTATCATGGATAGTTGGTCAAGCTGGAATAGGTATGTTTGCATCTTTTGTAATATTAATAATTAACTGGTGCTATGAAATTTTAAGTCACAAAAATGGGGCTTTCTGTAGTGTAATTGAGTTAGATATTCATATGGTAGCAGATAACAAGTTTTCAGAAAGGGTGATATCTGCCACTGCTTTGTGTTTCATAGTACTGGAAAACTAAATCAAATGAGCCCTCTGTATTTACACCAGAAACTCACTGCTGGGAGTAAACCTAGCAGACCTTCAGGCCCAGTTAGTATATGGAATTTTATTGCAAAGAGTGAGGCATGTTAAAGTGCAAGGTACTGTCTTTTGAAGACACTGCTGGAGCTCTGTCCTGAGTGAAGCAGGAATCCAGTTGTGTCCATTCATGGCCTTTTTAAAAAGTTATATGTGGCCTGATTGCCATTTGCAGAAATTGGAATATCAACTGTTACTTCTACACACCTACCCCTCCCCATTGAGTGGAAAGATGTTATTGCCAGCAGTTATTACCACCATATCAAAAAGTTAAAATTAGGCTGCACAGTTGCTGTGAAAAATAATATTTAACTCCCTTATTAAAAACTATTTAAGCTGATTAAAGGATACTTGTGATAGGCATATTAAAGTCTGTTAGTAGGTCAAGACAAATGATCTCTTGCTAAAATAACTTATTGAACTTTGCTTCTAATATTTTTGTTTTTTTTCTGATAAACTTCCATGCTCCTTTTAAAATATCAATACTTTTAGCAGTACATTCTTCAATTGTGTCTTTATTATCTTTTTTATTTGCCTTGCATTATTGAATGTGCTAATTAAAATGTTAGTTTGAAGTACAAACTAGGAAGTACTGCTTTTTAAGTCAAACCACACTGTAGCTACCCTTCTGTATAATGGAGTAAAATGCATACAGGTATTGCAGGAAGAATGTAGGCAATGGAAGCATTATACCTATTTAATTAGATTTGCCCTATTTCTGCCAAAATGCCATTAGTGATTTCTGTGGAGCATGTCTAACTACTAGTTTGTTCTTTACTGGCTGTGAACCGTTTTGAATGTTCAGATTTTGTTGCACGCTTCGTCTTTGTCATTTGGCTTCCATGCCTCATTAACTTCAGATATAACTGTCTTCTGGGTTATTTCGCTCACCTTCCTGTTAAAGTCTATTATAGCTTCAGGCATAAACAAACTATGTTAAGGGGAGTTACTTATATTTTCTTTTATGTGATCAAAAATTTATGTAATAAACTATGGTACAGTTGGTCTATTTTCTTTTAGATTTTATAATTAACAAAAAAGTAGACATGGACATTAAATGATCCTGTAGGAAAATAAACAATTAATCTTCTTACTGGCCAGATCTTATCTTTCACATTTACTACCATAATGGCGCTGAAATTAATTCTGAATTTTGTTTTGACTGCTGATAGTGAGAACTTTTAAACTTTGCTAAACTTTCATTGAATTGCCATTTTATTCCATTCTTGTTTAACAAATGAACGGTTGTAAAAATGTTAAACAAAGAATGTGCAGCAATGCAAGCAAACCTGGTGGTTTTTCAAATCAAATTGTAGGTTTGTTTTAGTAAAAGGATTTAATTGCAAACTTTGAAGTCTGAGTACAGTGGTTATGAAAAATTCCTCCAGAGACCAATTTATTAATGCTTCCAACGTTCTGTTTTCCATCACTGTCATCGGCTTACCTCTTCAGTTTTCCTCATTTAATTCCATGAAAGTTCTCACTACTCCATTCAGCTAGAAAGATGGGACAAGATAGTCTAGATTGCAGATTTCACCGTGGCTTCCTCCAGTACACTCATCAATGGAAAGTGGACAGGAAGCATGCTGCCATGGAAAGTGCTTTCCATTTCTTCAGTATGGAATGGTTTACTCTTACACTGTGGGAATATCTTCATCACATGTACTGCAGTGGTTCAAGAAGAAGGCTCATCACCTTCGCAAGGGCAATTAGGGATGGGCAATAAATGCTGGCCTTGCTCGCAATGTCCACCTCCTGAAAAAATTAATTTATAAAAACTACCCTGAGCTGAGCTTCAACTCCATAGACTCTCCATTATAAAGTCCGCCTACTTCCACCTTCGTAACATTGTGCACCTCCACCCCTGCCTCAGCCCATCTGCCACTGAAATACTCATCCATGCCTTTCTCATCACAGACTCAACAATTCCAATGTTCTCCTGATCCTAGACGTATTAAGGAGGAAAACATTTTAATTGATCCCAGAAGAAATCGATTGCCTTACAGTAAAGGCATGATTTCATGGGGAAACATTTATTATTAACATTGGCTCTTTGGTTGTTAAGGTCCACTAACTTCCCCATCAGAGTGGCAGGGTTGTCTCCAATTTTCCTGCTCGGCAGATGGATCAGACATCACTGTTGCACCTCAACAGGCATGGACCACTCGCCCCAACTATTTCCTGATTTGGAATAGGGTCAACTTCTGCTACAAACAAAAATATGAATATAAAATGACCTCCCTGGAAGGTGATCTGGTGGCACTGTATTGGGTATCCTAATGGACTTCATTGTGACATGGTAAAACACGTTCATCTCTACAGTTTTGCACCTGGTGAGTTCTTGCACTCTTCCAAGCAATTTAGGGAAGTGTTTCTCGAAGGAGGAAAATCAATCCTACGATTACACATCTTTTAGTGGAAAGTTGCACAGTGGCAGTAGCAGACGGCTGGGGACAGGTTGCCTGATAATGGTCTGGGCGGGGAGTAACTAATAAAGAAGATGGGAAAGCATTTTTATAAAACACTTTGGGGGAGAAATTCGGTGGAGCCGCAAACGGGGCGCCCAGCTCGCCTGGGCGCCGGAATTACCGCTGTGATCGGAGCAGTTGCGCCCGCCGGAAATTCATCTTGAATGCCCCAAGAGGGACTTGGGGCGCTGCTCGAGGTGCCCCGCGTCCCTCTTAGGGCGCTGAAACTGAATATCGCAGCGCAAAGTGCCGCAGCGCCACACGCGGCACGGCGCGCTATGGTACTGCAGGCCTTCCTGCCCTTAAGGGGGAGGGGCCTGCACCAGCGCGATGAGCGATCACGAGTGCTGGCAAAAGAGCCCGGCACCGAGAAGTGCCGGGTTCTCGGCAGGCGGCCACCGGAAAAAATGGCCGCCCTGCACCTCCACCTTAATTTGCCGCCACAGGTAGGCCCCGTGAACCGGGCGCGATTTGCGACTGGCGTTAGAGGCGGGCGCTAACAAATATCTCAATCGGGCGCTGCGCACACCGATGACTTCATCGGTGGCGGCACAGTGCAACAGGCTAACGCCGCCATTAGCGCCCCGCTAAATATCGCGGGAGGCGTGGCCAGTGGCGCTAAAGCCACTGAGTGCCCTCTTTAGGCGCTAACTTTCTAGGCCTTTGATCCTTGAGACCTTTATTTTATCTCCTTAGTTGACAACAATAATTGTTTTGTTTATTGCCACAAATGAATTTATGTGAAGAGAGAACTTCTCAAAAGATGTGTATATTCTCTATTGACCTGTCATTTCACTTATCACCATCTGGGAAGGAACTTGCAACCTTGAAGGTAAACTCTGTGATACAGGTGCTGAACGTTTGTTTTTTTTAAAGATTGTACAAACAGTATATGGATTTATATGGCTGCGTGCATCAACCTTTTCGGTAGAATATTTGTCTAGATGGCTGAATATGGATTCTTCACCTGTCATAAAAGCTGTTGCAAAACCTTAAATCTTTTTGAATTCAAACCCCAGCTTTAATTTTTTGTTTATTTGTAGGAGCAGCTTACAGATTTTCCACATCTGAAATGTCTAGATGTAGCAAATGCACAACGGGTTTACTAGCTGTTTTGCAGTTAAGACTGTTCAAAGAGAATAGAACACACAAGTTGATGTCTCAGTTCAGTATAACTGTTTTTAAATTCATTGCCGACAGGTCTTGGCGTTGTTATTGTCCTTCTGGCTACTATAGTAACATCAATTACTGGGTTGTCTACCTCTGCTATATCAACAAATGGATGTGTTCGTGGAGGTAATGATTTTAGCTATACTTGGGTCACCAAAACACGGAACTGATTGTGGTAGGTGTACAGCTTCTTGGCAGCATGTTACTGTGTCTGACCTATCTATGTGCACTTGAGTTCAACACTTTGACGGGTCTTAACTATGATGCCAAGATGACAATTGGGTAAAAAGTCTTCAATTTCCAGTCTGAGTAAGGTAATGGTAATTGGTATTTTTAATGTACTCTATTCATGGATGAGAGCAGCAGGGATTCCTTTCAATTTTTGGTACATTTCAGGTATTCTGTTCATGGATGAGGGCAGCAGGGATTCCTTTCAATTTTTGGTACATTTCAGGTATTCTGTTCATGGATGAGGGCAGCACGGATTCCTTTCAATTTTTGGTACATTTCAGGTATTCTGTTCATGGATGAGAGCAGCATGGATTCCTTTCAATTTTTGGTACATTTCAGGTATTCTGTTCATGGATGAGAGCAGCAGGGATTCCTTTCAATTTTTGGTACATTTCAGGTATTCTGTTCATGGATGAGAGCAGCACGGATTCCTTTCAATTTTTGGTACATTTCAGGTATTCTGTTCATGGATGAGAGCAGCATGGATTCCTTTCAATTTTTGGTACATTTCAGGTATTCTGTTCATGGATGAGAGCAGCACGGATTCCTTTCAATTTTTGGTACATTTCAGGTATTCTGTTCATGGATGAGAGCAGCACGGATTCCTTTCAATTTTTGGTACATTTCAGGTATTCTGTTCATGGATGAGAGCAGCACGGATTCCTTTCAATTTTTGGTACATTTCAGGTATTCTGTTCATGGATGAGAGCAGCACGGATTCCTTTCAATTTTTGGTACATTTCGGGTATTCTGTTCGTGGATGAGGGCAGCACGGATTCCTTTTAGTTTTTAGTGCATTTCAGGTTCCAGCTACCAGTACC
This sequence comes from Somniosus microcephalus, assembly GCF_052327205.1. Taxonomy (NCBI): domain Eukaryota; kingdom Metazoa; phylum Chordata; class Chondrichthyes; order Squaliformes; family Somniosidae; genus Somniosus; species Somniosus microcephalus. The sequence goes on along the minus strand of NC_141018.1, from coordinate 15,887,308 downwards.
AACCAGAGGGTTGAATTGCTGCATAGATAACTAGGTATAAGAAACATGCCTAAGATATATCTGGGATTCTTTACAGGTCTTGGAGTCGTCATCATTTGCCTGAGTACGGTGGTAACTGTCTTAACAGGTATCTCTATGTCAGCCATTTGTACCAATGGAGTTGTTCGAGGAGGTAATGTAAAACTTTTCTTGTACTATTCAGAAAGTTTGTTAAATGAAATCGGTGTACAGGGAAAATAATTAGTGGATCCTATTTCACGTCTGTTTTTGTTCTCTTATATAATAGCACCCATAATAGCTAATGTGTGTGTGAAAGCTGCCTTCTTCATCACCGATTTAAAAATTAATAGAAATTGCAATTTATTTAGTTTTAAAAAGACATTATAAATGTGCTTTTCAACCTGATAATTGTAATTGTGTTGCATAAAAAGAAGGCAAAACATGGTTACACTTCTCCCTTAATTAAATTAATTGACAAATAAATCTTGGGTACCTGAAAACAGACATTAATATAGAATAATTGTACCAAACTTTCCCACAAAACAAAACGTAGTAAATTGTAAATATGTTAATAAGTGCCATTTTAGTTAACTGCCTGTTTCTGTGCTGTATATCCTATGTAATCCTATTGTATCTACAAACTCAAAACTGGGATCCATTATTTCTGTGTAAAGTACAAGCCACTGTCGGCCCATTTTCTTTTATCCCAATGAATTTAAATTCAGGACTTCGATCTTTTGATCAGCCTGATAACTGACACTGTAGAAACACATCAACATGTTCAAGTATTTAAGTAAGTTCCAAGTGTTTATCAACATTATCTTTGATCTGTTACTCCTGTTGTGTATAATATATAGCAATTTATTTTTCTGTGTTGGGGTTTACCACTTCTCCATTTTAGTTCTTTTTTGGTGAGAGGATAATGAAAGAGCTACTGACAGTAGGCTTGTGCTTGTTTAACCATGTGATTCGGCCAGAAGTAACATTGATGTGCTGTACTTTGCTGACTGGCAGAGGGGAAGTACCATCCCTTCTGTATACTGTAGTCCATTTGGTCACCTGCCCTAATTTCTCCTTATGTGGCTCGGTGTCATTTTTTTTCTTGTAATACTCCTGTGAAGTGCCTTGGGACGTTTTACTACATTAAAGGCACTATATAAATACAAGTTGTTGTTTTATTTGTTTAACTCAGCAAAAATGCTATTTGAATCGTCCCGATACTCCAGATGCCCAAATGCATCAAGAAGCTCACCTCCTTTTCCCCAAAATTGTACTAAGAGCTTGTGCTGGAATTGGTTTGTGTATTTGAAAATTCTGTTGCAGCTACATTTTTGTTTAAATTTTAGATTTTTTTGGTGAATTTTATTTGTATAATAATTGTACATGAGAAAAATAAGGTTCAAAGATTTTTCATTATTCCCAAAGCAGAAATAGATGCAAAGCAATTTCAAAGTCCAGTTCTTTAGAAAGGTTAAATGGCCATCTCCTCAAGTCAAGTTACCTCCAGCTGAGGGCAGCAACCTTAGTGGAGTTAAACATGTAATTACCACAACTGAAAGGAGCCATTTCCTATATCCATAATTATCTGAGGAAGGATGTTCTTGCCATGGAAGGAGTTCAGCGAAGATTCACAAGGCTGATCCCTGGGATGGCAGGAATGACGTATGAGGAGAGATTGGGTCGATTGGGCTTATACTCGCTGGAGTTTAGAAGAATGAGAGGGGATCTCATCGAAACGTATAAAATTCTGACCGGTCTGGACAAACTAGATGCAGGTAGAATGTTCCTGATGGTCGGAGAGTCCAGAACCAGGGGTCATAGTCTAAGGATAAAGGGTAAGCCATTTAGGACAGAGATGAGGAAGAATTTCTTCACCCAGAGAGTGGTGAACCTGTGGAATTCTCTACCACAGAAGGCGGTTGAGGCCAAGTCTTTAAATATATTCAAGAAGGAGTTAGATATATTTCTTAGAGCTAAAGGTATCAAGGGATATGGGGAGAAGGCAGGTACGGGGTACTGAGTTTGGATGATCAGCCATGATCTCATCGAATGGAGCAGGCTCGAGGGGCCGAATGGCCTACTCCTCCTATCTTCTATGTTTCTATAATTTGGGCGCAATCTTTATTGACATGTGACTTCTAGTTTTAGTATTAACTATCGTTTAATCTAAACAGGTGGTGCCTACTATCTCATATCCAGAAGTTTAGGACCAGAATTTGGTGGCTCTATTGGCTTAATCTTTTCCTTTGCTAATGCTGTAGCTGTGGCCATGTATGTCGTTGGGTTTGCAGAAACTGTAGTGGATATCCTGAAGGTAATACATCATTTAAGTTTGTTACTAAATGTATAGCTGTTATCTTTACAAACTTATTTCATTATAAATAAGAATGTAGCATAAATTAATTCACTTTTCATAAGAATCCTGTCTGAACTTCATTACTATTTTTGGCAATAATTTGTCCTTTTGTAGGAAAATAATGCACTCATGGTGGATCCAGTCAGTGATATCCGAATAGTAGGTTGCATTACAGTAGTAGCACTTCTTGGTATAACTGTAGCTGGCATGGAGTGGGAAACAAAGGTATGTTTTTAGCTGCATTTTTAAAATGTATAACTGTTCAGCTTAAAGTAGAAGTTACTTTTATAAAGTGTCTTATGTCGTGTTTAGGTAAAACCCAAATTATATTTTGTCAGTTATTTACTCTGATAGCAAGTGTGGTGTTGATGCAGAATTAAGCAGCTACTTTTGTCTCAACAGGCTCAAGTTATTCTTCTGATAATTCTTCTTATCGGTATTGTTAACTTCTTTATTGGGACTGTCATTCCAAGTACTACTGAAAAAAAAGGCAAAGGTTTCTTTAACTACCATGGCAAGTTCTGTGTTCTGTTATAAATAACAAGTTTGGTGGGAGGGATTAAAACTTCAGTCCAGTTAATTTTGAGTGCTAAATTTAGCAGTTTCCTACCATTTATTTTGAACCTATACAGCTAACGTATTTGCCGAGAATTTTGGGCCATCTTTTAGTGATGGGGAAGGTTTCTTCTCCGTCTTCGCCATCTTTTTCCCAGCTGCTACTGGTATTCTTGCTGGTGCCAACATCTCTGGTGATCTAAAGGTATGTTCCAAATGATTAATGGGAAATAAATTGATTACTTTTGATATTTTAAGATTATTTAATTTATAAAGCAAAGCTTTGTGACTCACAACTTTGCATTTTAGGATCCACAAGTAGCCATCCCTAAAGGAACGATGTTGGCTATCTTCATAACAGCTTTGACTTATATAATTGTTGCCATCTGTATAGGTAAGGTAAATTACTCGTTCTTGAATAATGATTGTTTAGAAACTGAAACATGAGCACAAGAGATTGTAGACAAATGAACATACAGGAAACTTTCGATTAACCGGCCCCATAATAACCGGAACGCTCTATCCACCAGCAAAATTCAGGAGTCGGTTCAGATAACTTTTTTTTACTTTTAGTTACTTTTTTTTAATTGATTTGTTGCTGTGCAAGGGTGTAGCTGAAGCTGTTGCTAAGCTACAGAGACGCTTGCAACTTGTGCTGATTGTTTTGAAGCTGGGTTTGTTGCTTTATACGGAGCTCTCGGCTCCGTATCTTTTACTATAGCGTTCGGTTATCCGGAATTGTTGATGAACCGGCACCACGTCGGTCCTGTCCGTGCTGGATACCAGAAAGTTTCCTGTAAATAAGTACTTCATGGCCTGGATTTTCCATTTCTACATCGGCAGTTGAGATTTTCAGCCCATATTAGGAATGGGCGGAAATCGGCTGGTATGTACAGAAGTGGAAAGTCTTGCCCAGATCTTTGTGCATACAGTGTAAAAATACTAAAATGATATAACAGGCTTTTATTTTCAAAAATTGAACAATACTTTTGTCATAAATGCATTAATGAGATAGATACCTTAACCTTCAGACTGCTGCCGGGTCCAGGAAAGCTTTTGGCCCCGAATTTGTGGGGCAGGAACCCAGGATCCCCTGTTTGCAGGAGGGAACCTGGGAACGCGAAGGCACTGCCGAATTTAATGGCAGAACCTCACTATCATTTTCTTAAACTGTTTTCCGCTCGGCAGAAGGCCACAACTGGGGGTGGTCCCCGGCAGTCGGAAAAGATCGGGGTATGGTTAGGTGGCTCGGAGGGAGGGAGGGAATGATGGTGGCATAGTGGAGGGGGGTCAGCAGATCATGGGGAGGGAGGCAAAAATTGCAGGGGGGTTCGACTTATCACAGTAGAAGATTTGCTTGAGCAACCGAGGGAAAGCACTCCCTCGCCTGCTGGCACACAAGCAGCGCTCTAAAAAGCACTTGCCTGCTGGAAGCGGCTGCTCCCAGCACCCTTTAGCTGATTGATTATAATCACAAGCCCGCCTCTCGAGTAGGTTAATCGGACGCCCCAAACTCCACGGTTAAACCAGAAGTAGGCGCTTTTGCAGCAGGTCAGGTTTCACATATTTACTGATGTTTAAACCCACGATCCTCCCGCCCATTGTGGGGTTAAAATTCTCCCATCTGTCTCTGGGACGACTAGTTTTGTTTGCTTATAGTTTCATGTCCTGTGATTATATAAAATACAAAACTAAATGAACAAACTTTAACTGTAAATAAATGTAAAACTTTAATTCTGGTCACCTTGTTGTTTTTATTTCCTGTCCTATTGCCCTCTGGTTTTTCATTCTCAATCTGGCATATTTTATAATTGTACATATTCCCTATCTAATCTAATATTTTTCTCTAAAGTATTACGTTTAACCTTTTTTGATTTACTGTATTATTTTTCTTTTTTTCATTCTGAAAGTTCAGACACTGGCTTTAAAGGCCAATTTTCTAGGCAGCTTATTTTTTTGTAGCACTAAAGTTGCCACCAAACAACACGAGATGTAAGCTAACTAATTAGAATGGTCTCTTCAGATCCATGATTACAAAATTAATAACTGCAGAACATTCTATTGTTTTTGACATATCATCACTTTACCAGTATAAATAATTTGCTTTACTTGGATTATTCATGTTCTAAACAATAACTAATGTGTAGGTATATATATATAATATATATCCATTTGAGAGTCCCATATCAATATAGCCACATGGAATGTTGTTTGTGGAACTTAGTATAATGCAAAACAAGTATAGTAGGTATAATAAGATTATAACTAGACCATCAAATGCACAATGGCTCCCTATTTTCATGGAGTTTATCAAGAACAAAATTACACTGCACTAATGCTGCTTTTGTTAGAGATCAGGCTTTTTCCATAGCACTTGATTGTAATCAGACTCCCCACAGACTTCCTCACCTCTTGGGATCTGGTTGTCTTTGGCTTATACCCTGCTAAGCAGTAATGCCGCACACTGGAATTTCTGGAGCATGCCCATTGCATCAGTCAGAAAGGAGGAAAATACCGAATGAAGATCCATACTGATTTCATTTATTTACAATTAACTGATTTACAGAAGTAAGGGTATAGACATATACTACATAGCACAAATAGTAATTTACGGTACTAAACTAGAATTACTGCTTAAAATTTGCTGTTCTCTTAGCTCATCTGTCAAATACTTAAATTATACTGCTCTGGTATGTAGGTCAATGCAGCCAAATATGTGTTTGTACTGCACTAGAACTGACTACAGTGTTTAAATTTTAATTGTTGCTTTAATTTCTTTGTTCTCTATTACTGGGATTCTAGTGGTGAATTATGTGTAACTGTATTTAATTATCACATAATTTGCAGTCTACACGTTTTGGCTCCTGTGTAAATGTGACCATGGAATAAACAGAAAATTGCACATGGTGCTCATGACTTTTGGATCTTGCAGTCAGATTCATCAATGGATTGTTGTGATCAGTATCATATGTTGTAGAATCCCAGTAATAAAGAACAATAGATATCTGGGAGTAATGCAATCAATAAATCAAGACAAAGTCAAACAACTATGAAGCATGAATAATTTATACCGGTCATCTGAACCACTATCTTCGTTATATATAATGAAAAATATCCTCCATGACCTTCATTTATGCAGAAAAAATACCCAGGAACAGAAAGTTACAACTATATATAACAACTATACCCCATGATTTTGATACTGCACTCTAACATTCTATTTCCTTTATTAAACTATTGATTCAACAGCAAAAATATTTTAGATTAGACTTAAGGCAGAGTTAAATTAGTTGTGTACAGTATCTCCTGTGAATATTGCCATTTCTGTGATCATGGCTAAAAAAAATTTAAATGTGATTGCAACTTGTTAACATAGGCTGACGTTTACCTTAGTTTTCAGGGTGCAGTGTGAAATATTTTGGTAATAGGCTAGCTGTTTGAGTATGCCTTAATTATAAACATAGTGCTGTATGGACATGTGTGATTATTGTTTTATTAATTATTGTGTGACTGTTATCACTGTCAGCCTTGGCTCAGTGGTACCAATCTTGCCTCTGAATCAGAAGGTTGTGGGTTCAAGCCCACTGAGCGCACAATCTAGGCTGACACTTCCAACTGCAGTACGAGGGGAGTTCTGCCCTGTCATGTGCCATATGTTAAACGTTTAAACCGAGGCCTTGTCTGCTCTCAGGTGGACATAGATCCCATAGTTTTAATTGAAGTACAAGAGTGCTTTTCTGGTGTTGTGTCCAACATTTATCCTTCATCCAACACCACCAAAAAACATCATCTGTTCATTTATCTCATTGTTTATTGTGGTGTGGAGACGCCGGTGTTGGACTGGGGTGGACAAATGTACGAAGTCACACAACACCAGGTTATAGTCCAACAGTTTTATTTGAAATCACAAGCTTTCGGAGCGCTGCTCCTTTGTCGGGTGAAGTGGAGAGATGCATATAGACACAGCTTATATAGTCAGAGAATAATGCCAGATGATTACAGGTAATCTTTCTAACTGCCATTTATCACACCTCGACAGAGATCATCACAGCAATAAAAGGTGTGAATGGTGTCCAAACAGGTCAGTCAGGAAAACATTACATCAAAGAACAATGAGGTGGGGTCACAAGGGGTCAAATGTTGCAGATGCTGGGGTCTGTATGGAAAAACAAAAAACGACAAACATTTTTTTTGCTGGAAATCACAGTAGGTCCGGTCGCATCTGTGTAGAGAGAACAAGCCAACGACGACTTGAGTCTGGATGACCCTACGTCAGGTGGGGTTACATGTAGCGTGACATGAACCCAAGATCCCGGTTGAGGCTGTCATGAGTGCGGAACTTGGCTATCAGTTTCTGCTCTACGATTTTGCGTTGTGTGTCTCGAAGGCCGCCTTGGAGAATGCTTGACTGCCGGGGAACACTTCAGCAGTCAAGGACATTCAGCCTCTGATCTTCAGGTAAGCATTCTCCAAGGTGGCCTTCGAGACACATGACAACGCAAAATCATAGAGCAGAAACTGATAGCCAAGTTCCGCACTCATGAGGACGGCCTCAACCGGGATCTTGGGTTCATGTCACGCTACATGTAACCCCACCTGACGTAAGGTCATCCAGACTCGAGTCGTCGTTGGCTTATTCTCTCTACACAGATGCGGCTGGACCTGCTGTGATTTCCAGCAAAACAAAATGTTTTTTTGTCTGTTTTTTGTTTTTCCATACAGACCCCAGCATCTGCAACATTTGACCCCTTGTGACCCCACCTCATTGTTCTTTGATGTAATATTTTCCTGACTGACCTGTTTGAACACCATTCACACCTTTGATTGCTGTGATTATCTCTGTCGAGGTGTGATAAATGGCAGTTAGAAAGGTTACCTGCAATCATCTGGCATTATTCTCTGACTATATAAGCTGTGTCTTTATGCATCTCCACTTCACCTGACGAAGGAGCAGCGCTCCGAAAGCTTGTGATTTCAAATAAAACTGTTGGACTATAACCTGGTGTTGTGTGACTTCGTACAATTGCTTATTGTGGCACCTGGCTGTGTGCAAATTAATTGCCGCATTCGCCTATATCACAATGACCGGAAAGCCCTGCAGCGGGTAGTCAAAACTGCCCAACGCATTACCGGCACCCGGCTACCGACCATAAAGCACATATACTAGAAACGCTGTTTACGGAGGTCACGGTCCATCATCAAAGACCCTACCCACCCCAGCCACAGTCTGTTCGCCCTCCTGCCATCTGGGAGACGCTACAGATGCATTCGCACCTGTACGACCAGATTTAGGAACAGCTTCTTTCCCAGGGCTGTCATCCTACTGAACTCCACAAATAAACTCTAAAGCCTGCACATCTGCCAATGCACTTTATTATGTTTATGTTAATGTATTACCCTCCAATAAAAGGCGAAGAGTTACGAAGGTGACTAAAGGTTTTTATTGACTAAATAACAGAGCCCACTCTCGTGGGTGATCCGATCCAAGCAGGAGGAATACCAGCCAGTCGCTCACCTTTATACCTGGCCTGGTGGGTGGAGCCAAGGCAGAGTCGGCAGTGGTCATCCCAGGTATAGCAGTGTGGCAAGAGGCGACCTCGTACCGTGATACAATAGTGGTCAGTGATACAGTTATAACGAACAGTGGTGAACAGTGCTAACTACTAACAGTGATACGATAGTGAACGTGGTTTACCACATTCACCCCTTGTTTAGAATTAAGTCCGGCGGGGTGAAGTGTACTACCAATTCTGGTAGGTCAGTCTGTCCGGAGGCTTCGTAAGCCTCTCCGATCGCCGCAGCGGTGGTGTTGCCTTATCCGGTGCTGGTGCCTTATCCGGTGTTGATGCTGGTGTTTGCGTGGTCGGCGAGGGCTCGTGGGGTTCCGGCATGCCGTCTACCTGGGCTGGGGTTGGGGGTGGTGGTGGCGGTGTTTCCGGATCGGCTGAGGGTGCGAGGTCTCGTAGGGAGACAGTGTCCTCCCGCCCGTCTGGGTACGCCACGTAGGCGTACTGGGGGTTGGCGTGCAGGAGGTTCACCCTCTCGACCAGGGGGTCCGTTTTATAGGCCCTCGCGTGTTTCCGCAGCCAGACCGGCCCCGGGGCGGTCAGCCAGGTTGGTAGAGTGGTTCCCGTAGTCGACTTCCTGGGGAAAACGAACATTCGTTCATGGGGGGTGGTGTTAGTGGCCGTGCAAAGTAATGACCGGATGGAGTGCAGCGCTGTCGGGAGGACTTCTAGCCAGCGGGAGGTTGGGAGGCCCTTAGACTTTAAGGCTAAGAGGACGGCCTTCCATACCGTCGCGTTCTCTCTTTCCACCTGACCGTTACCTCTGGGGTTGTAGCTGGTGGTCCTGCTTGCTGCAATACCTCTCTCAAGGAGGTATTGCCGGAGTTCGTCGCTCATGAAGGAGGAGCCCCGGTCGCTGTGTATATAGTTCGGGAACCCGAACAAGGCGAAGAGGGCATTCAGGCACTTAATGACCGTGCTACTGGTCATGTCGGGGCAGGGGAAGGCAAAGGGGAAACGGGAGTACTCATCAACGATGTTGAGGAAGTACACATTACGGTCAGAGGACGGGAGGGGCCCCTTAAAGTCGATGCTCAGGCGCTCGAAGGGGCGGGTGGCCTTGATCAGGCTTGCTCGGTCCGGCCTATAGAAGTGCGGTTTGCACTCCGCACAGGTCTGGCAGTTCCTGGTCATGGTCCTGACCTCCTCGATGGAGTAGGTCAGGTTGCGGGCCTTAATGAAATGGTAGAGTCTGGTGACTCCGGGGTGGCAGAGCTGGTCGTGGAGGGTCTGAAGCCTATCGATATGCGCGCTGGCGCATGTCATTCGTGAAAGGGCATCAGGGGATTCGTTCAGCTTGCCTGGCCGGTACAAGATCTCATAATCGTAGGTGGAGAGCTCGATTCTCCATCTCAAAATCTTGTCATTCTTGATTTTGCCCTTCAGCTTGTTATTAAACATGAAAGCCACCGAACGCTGGTCGGTGAGGAGGGTAAATCGTTTGCCTGCCAGGTAGTGCCTCCAGCGCCGTACTGCCTCCACGATCGCCTGGGCCTCTTTCTCGACCGACGAATGTCGGATCTCGGGGCCCTGTAGGGTCCTTGAGAAGAAGGCCACTGGCCTCCCCTCCTGGTTTAGGGTGGCGGCTAAGGCGAAGTCGGATGCGTCGCTCTCCACCTGGAAGGGGATGGACTCGTCCACTGCGTGCATCGTGGCCTTGGCTATGTCTCCCTTAATGAGGGAGAAGGCCGCGCACGCCTCCTCCGTGAGGGGGAAGGAAGTGGCTTTTAGGAGGGGTCTGGCTTTGTCCGCGTAATTGGGTACCCATTGGGCATAGTAGGCGAAAAGCCCCAGGGTTCTCCTAAGTGCTTTAGGGCAGTGGGGGAGGGGTAGCTCCATGAGGGGGCGCATTCTTTCTGGGTCGGGGCCGATGATTCCGTTCTCCACTACGCAGCCGAGGATGGCAAGGCGCGTGGTGTTAAACACGCATTTCTCCTTATTGTAGGTGAGGTTCAGCCGTTGGGCCGTACGGAGGAATTTCTCCAGATTCGCGTCATGTTCCTGCCGGTCGCGGCCGCAGATAGTGACGTTATCTAGGTAGGGGAATGTAGCCTGCAGTTCGTTCTGGTCAACCATCTGGTCCATCTCCCTTTGGAAGACCGAGACCCCATTAGTGACACCGAAGGGGACCCTAAGGAAGTGGTATAGGCGCCCATTCGCCTCGAAGGCGGTATACTGGCGGTCCTCAGGGTGGATAGGGAGTTGGTGGTAGGCCGACTTCAGGTCGATGGTCGAGAATACTTTATACTGTGCAATCTGATTGACCATATCAGATATGCGGGGGAGGGGGTATGCGTCCAGCTGGGTATATCTGTTTATGGTCTGGCTGTAGTCGATGACCAGGCGGTTTTTATCGCCGGTCTTTACGACTACGACCTGGGCACGCCAGGGGCTGCTGCTCCCCTCGATAATGCCCTCTTTCAGGAGGCGCCGCACCTCAGAGCTAATGAAGGCTCTGTCCCCGGCGCTATACCGCCTGCTCTTGGTAGCGACGGGTTTGCAGTCAGGGGTAAGGTTAGCAAACAGAGAGGGTGGCGGGACCTTGAGGGTGGAGAGGCTGCAGGTGTTACGCGGTGGGCGATTTAACGTTTGCTGGTTGTTGACTGTGAGTGGGGGGAGGGGTCCACCGTATGCTAGGGTTACGCTTTGGAGGTGGGATTGGAAGTCCAGCCCTAGTAGGACGGCAGCGCAGAGATGGGGGAGGACGAGGAGTTTAAAGTTTTTATACTCCGTGCCCTTAACCGACAGGGTCACGACACAGTAGCCGCTGATGTCCGTGGCGTGGGACCTCGATGCCATCGAGATTCGGCTGCGCGTTGGTCGGACAGAGAGGGAGTAGTGGCTCACCGTGTCTGGGTGGATGAAGCTCTCCGTGCTTCCGCTGTCGAACAGGCAGGTCGTGGCGTGGCCGTTCACTTTGATGTCCATCATTGACTTGGACAGATGGTGCGGGCGGGCTTGGTCCAGGGTGACGGAAGCTAGTGTGTAGCTGAGCGAGTCGTTGTCATCTGCGGGCGAGGCGGTCGGGCGTGGTGAGTAAAATGGCGTCTCCCACGAGGTAGGGCAAAATGACGGAGAAGATGGCTGCCCCCGTAGCTCACATGAGGCACTATTGGGGTCAGTTGCCTTAATCAAAGATGGCCGCCCCCATGACTCATGTGTGGGGATGCTGGCCTCAGTTGCCCTAAACAAAGATGGCCGCCCCCATGACTCATGTGTGGGGATGCTGGCCTCAGTTGCCCTAAACGAAGATGGCCGCCCCCATAGTTCGCATGCGGCACTGCTGGCCTCTGAGGATCCGCTCCTGCAGGCCTTGGAGAAGTGGCCTTTCTTCAGGCAGGTTTTGCATATGGAGTTCTTGGCTGGGCAGCGCGACCTCGGGTGCTTCTCCTGGCCACAAAAAAAACAGCCGGCGGCCCGATCGCGGATGTCGGGGCCGGTGGCGGGGCCGGTCGGGTCCGGGACGCCGACGCAGAGGTAGGTCCCGGGGGCGGCGCTGGGAAGGGTGCTGTGGTAGGGGTCGGGCCCGAGTCCCAGGGTCGCGAGCAGTACCTGGTGAATGCTTCCTGATCTTGGTGGGCCACTTCCAGGGAGATAGCGAGGGCTTCAGCTTTTTCCATGCTGAGGTCTTTAGCTTCCAGCAGTCTTTGCCGTGAGTACTCGGACCGTAGGCCTTTCAGGAATGCGTCGCGGATATTATCTTCAGTATTTTCGGCTGCCGACACCGATTTAAAGTCACAGTTCCTGGCGAGTGCATATAGCGCCTGTGAGAATTCGGCTACTGATTCTCCTGGCTGTTGCGGCCGTGATCTTAGGAGGTGCCTAGCGTACATGTAGTTTACCGGGGTCCGGTACTTCTGTTTCAGCAGGTTGATGGCGGTCTCGTAGGTAGTCATGTCCTCGATGAGAGTGTATACTCTCGGGCTCAGTTGTGCCTGCAGGACACTTAGTTTGGATGCCTGAGGGACGCTGGATTCTCTCCGGTATGATTCGAAGCAGACCAGCCAGTGTTTAAAGTCTGCGGCTGAGTTTGCTGCTCGTGGGTTCAGGTCCAGGTACGACGGTCTGAGGGCTCGCAGCCAAGCTGGCTGGTGTGGCTGTGCTCCTGGGAGCTGCGCTGGTGGCTCCTCCGCCGGTTGTGACTCGTTGTCGGACATCATTAAATTTAGTCAATAAAATTGATATACCTATCAATTCCTCCAATAAAAGGCGAAGAGTTACGAAGGTGACTAAAGGTTTTTATTGACTAAATAACAGAGCCCACTCTCGTGGGTGATCCGATCCAAGCAGGAGGAATACCAGCCAGTCGCTCACCTTTATACCTGGCCTGGTGGGTGGAGCCAAGGCGGAGTCGGCAGTGGTCATCCCAGGTATAGCAGTGTGGCAAGAGGCGACCTCGTACCGTGATACAATAGTGGTCAGTGATACAGTTATAACGAACAGTGGTGAACAGTGCTAACTACTAACAGTGATACGATAGTGAACGTGGTTTACCACACATCTCCACTTCACCTGACGAAGGAGCAGCGCTCCGAAAGCTTGTGATTTCAAATAAAACTGTTGGACTATAACCTGGTGTTGTGTGACTTCGTACAATTGCTTATTGTGGCACCTGGCTGTGTGCAAATTAATTGCCGCATTCGCCTATATCACAATGACCAGAAAGCCCTGCAGCGGGTAGTCAAAACTGCCCAACGCATTACCGGCACCCGGCTACCGACCATAGAGCACATATACTAGAAACGCTGTTTACGGAGGTCACGGTCCATCATCAAAGACCCTACCCACCCCAGCCACAGTCTGTTCGCCCTCCTGCCATCTGGGAGACGCTACAGATGCATTCGCACCCGAACGACCAGATTTAGGAACAGCTTCTTTCCCAGGGCTGTCATCCTACTGAACTCCACAAATAAACTCTAAAGCCTGCACATCTGCCAATGCACTTTATTATGTTTATGTTAATGTATTACAAGCCAAATGTATGTTGAATGTTTAAATGTCTTAATCTAAATGTACACTCTCGGGAGCCGCAAGCCTACATTTCGTTGTACTGCACTTGTGCACTAACAATGTCAATAAAAGTTGATTTGATTTTTGATTTGATTTGAATAGTGTCTACACTTCAAAAGTACTTAATTGGCTGTGAAGGGCTCATTAATACCCTGAGGACATGAAAGCACTATATAAAAGCAAGTTTATATAAGCAGAAAGCCTCTTAAGCTATAACCTCGAATAGGTAGTTTAACTCTGTATTTACTTGAGACTTAATCTGCACTGTTTATAAACAGTGAAATCTTTTTTGCTGTCTTTCCTTTCAGGTGCTACTGTTGTACGTGATGCCACTGGAAGTGTCAATGACACCGTCAGTTCTTCGACAAGCTGTAATGGTTCAGCAGCCTGTATGCTGGGATATGATTTCTCTGCCTGTAACACACACCCATGTCATTTTGGTTTAATGAATAACTTCCAGGTAATTGTGGTCAATTGAAGCCTAATTTAATCTCTCTTTTTGTTGGGTGAGAACCTTTACACTGAATACAGGAGATAATGGGGGTAATTTTCAGTATCGCTGGAGTGTAAAACTGGCGTTGCAGGTTGGGTGCACATTACAGAAACTGCCCGATGTTTTTTTTTCCCCCCTTTCCAGCGGAATCAATTATAGGTGGGCCATCTAAATTTCAGGTTGGCACCCACTATTTTGGGATTTTTCTGTTGTAAGGATGTAGATTTGTGTTAGTAGCCTTAATAATAGCCGATTTTGGAAAGACTAAGTGTGGCCTCTGTCAGTGTGGGAATAGTCACTGGAGTTCTCCAAGCTAAGTATAAAACACCCCTCTTTTCCTGGGCTTGTTCTATACATTGATTCTTCTATACAGACCTGTGGCTCAGTGCGTTTGATTACTTCACGCCTCTGTGGATGAAAAGCTAGCTTTTCCCTGTGTGTTGATGTGGGCGTTAAAGGTTCCATGGTATCATCTGAAGAAGAGCAAAGAATTCTCCTGGTGTCAAGGCTAGTATTCCTCCATCTATCAATACAACCAAACAAAAACAGATTAACTGGGCATTCATTTAACTGCTTTATGGGATGTTAGATGCAGAATGACTGCCATGTGTGCCTATGTAGAACTGCATACGAAGGTGTAATGAATTGTGTGTGACATTTCAATGACGGGTGTTAATAAGATGCATGTATTTCTGTTTCTTTAGGATGTTCCTGACACAAATGTTCCACATGCCATTATTAGAGTTTTCTTCTTCCCATTTGTGTTTGTATTTCAACTGATTATCATTCCTGGAATTCTCATCCCAGCTGCTTTCCATCATTGGGGTCAATTTTAACCCCATCCACCTGGTGAAAACAGGGTGTTAGGGCAGTTAAAACCGAGCCCATTTCCCGCTGCCTGCGAACTTAAGGCCCGTACCATTGGCGAGTGTACATTAGAAAATAGATGGAGAAGCGTGGGCAGCACACACATCATTTCCAATATGTGCTGGCTGTATGCAAGGCCCTTCTGACGGCGTAGTGTCTGGCAGCATTTATCCAGAATTTACAGATTTATGGCTGCATATTCAACCAAAGCCTAGATTGTTCTAGCATTTTAATATAAAAAAAATCAAAATTTTGAATACTAGTTTTATGGTTATATATAGCATTAATGTTGTGAACTTAGACTGAGGAATAAGATAGACTCAGTTCAATTTTTCTTTCAAATTCAGTGTTTCTTTTATTTTCTTGAAATATGAATGCATCTCACAGCAGGAAGATGTGCTGCTTCTCATTTTCTGTAACGATTTAGTGGGCCGGATATTCCGACCCCCATGGGTGCGTACGAGGTTTGTACGCACCCCGTAGCGGCCTCGCACGTGCCGGTTTCAGGCATGCGAAGCGCATGCGCTAAAATCCGGCACTTCCGATCTGTTAAGAATCCTCTTGACAGATCATCTGCCTGCCCAGGAAAAGGGCCTCTGCGGGCAGAGTGTTCCGCTTTCTGCACAACCTCCACCTGCTGAAAACCTTGAAAAATCTTACGCCTGATAAAAGCAGGCACAAGGCCTGCTTTTACCAGAATAATTGTTTAAATGTTCACTCATTTATAATTTAAAAATACTTCTAAGAAAAGGTCAAAAAAATAAATTTTTGTTTAAAACATTTAATTTAATGTAATTTTAACTAATTTTAAATACGTGATTTAAAGAAAAATTTATTTCGTGTTTAACTTTTTTAAGTGATTCCCATTCATACTTTTGACAGATCTGTGCGGAAAGACCTGTCAAAAGTGTGCAGGGGGATTCCCTTCTTTGGTTCCCCATGGCCCACGTGATCCCAGGGACGCTTGTGAACCACATGCGCCCCTGGGATACCTGGGCTTCTTGCATTTCATAGAGCAGAGGCCCAGGATCGGAAGTCTCGGGACCTACGGAGCCAGCAGGTAAGAGCGTAGATTTTTCCAGATCAGAGGCATCCACCCGTAGGAAGCCTCCAATGGGAAAATCCGGCCCATTATTTCAACCCATTTATCACCTCTCAAACTACTGTAGTGCCTTAGGTTACAGAAGTGATAAGTTTACAATTGGTACTTGATACTGTGTACTGCAAGAATTTTAACCATTTTACCACATTTCAATCAAATGTGCCTGTAAAGGAACCAAACACTAATGTAAAAGATGCATGGACATAAAAAAACAAAATCTTTTCCTAAAGAACTGAAACAAAGAAATGTTTCCATGAAAGGGTTGACTTGGGAATGTGTACGATACCAGGTTATAGAAGAGAAGAGCAGTTAGACATTATTTTCTTCTTGCTTTGTAGGTCATGAGCATGGTGTCTGGTTTTGGCCCCCTCATCACTGCAGGAATCTTTTCAGCCACTCTTTCCTCTGCCCTGGCCTCATTAGTCAGTGCACCCAAAATTTTCCAGGTAAGAAAGAAGTTAATTATTCAGTGATAAAGTATAATACAGAAACCAGTTTTTCTTTACTTGTTGTGTATAACATATTTTCCTGAACATGAAAGTTGTTCGTACTAATAAATTGAAACCTGAAACTATCTCTTTATTTATAGCAAACAGCTGTTCGAACAAATACAAGATTTTTATTTGTAATAAAAACATGTTAAGTTACTCACTAGGTAACTGGAATAACATTTTGCATACTTTGTGGTCCAAAATATAACGTGAGACGCACTTGTTATTTCGCATTTGTAGAATACAAGAAAACCACTGCCAATTTAAAAATTAAACAATTGTGAGCACACCTGCAATCGGTGAGTTTCAGCTGTATTCATGGAGGTTCTCTTTTCATAACCCAAAAATAGTTGTGCGGGTGCAAACATCACCCTTGTATCTGTGATATTTTAATAACTAGAACACACATACCATGCTTCCTCTTAAACCAAATGCAAATTATTGATGTCCTCTGTATCTTGCAAGTAACCTTGAGTGCAAGTGCATGCTCCATACTGGACCAAAACTCCTCTCTCAACAAACAAGTTTCTCTTCCATATTTAATCATGTCACAAGTTACACAGGTGCATTGTATAGGTAGACTACTGCATAGGAAGTTGAATACATTATTTGTTCCGAGACTGAAGAAGACTTGTTGCTCACGAATCTCTTGCATATGATTATGCCATGGATGAAACAAATGTGCAATGTTTGTCTTCTATTTATTCCATCAATGAGGCTAACTTTTTGAGCTAACCTGTGACATTGTCTACACTCTTCATAGAAACAGGAGTAGGTTTGGGTACAGTCTAGGTACATTCCCACAAGGGAAAAGGGAGGGCAACTAAAGTCACAGCTCCCTGGATGACTAGGCAGTTGGAGAGTAGGATAAAGCAGAAAAAGGGGGCATATGACAGACGTCAGCTTGATAATAAAAGGGAGAATCCGGCTGAATATAAAAAGTACATAGGAGAAGTGAAAAAGGAAATAAGAGGGGCAGAGACAGCCACCAATCTATTCTCGTACTAATATAAAAGGGAATCCAAAAGTTTCTATAGGCATATTAACAGTAAAAGGGTTGTTGGAGGTGGGGCCAATTAGGGACCAAAATAGAGATCTATTGGTGGCAGCAGAAGGCATGGCTGAGGTACTAAATAAGTACTTTGCATCGGTGTTTACCAAGGAAGAGGACTTTGCCAAATCTACGGTAAACGAAGAAGTTGTCAGGATACTGGATGAGATAAAAATAGATAGAGGAGGTGCTAGACAAGCTGGCAGTACTTAAAGTGGATAAGTCACCCGGTCCAGAAGGGATATTCGCTTATGGGATCTGGGCGTCGGTGGCAAGGCCAGCATTTATTGCCCATTCCTAATTGCCCTCGAAGGTGGTGGTGAGCCGCCGCCTTGAACCGCTGTAGTCCGTGTGGTGAAGGTACTCCCACAGTGCTGTTAGGGAGGGAGTTCCAGGATTTTGACCCAGTGACGATGAAGGATTGGAAATATACTTCTAAGTCAGGATGGTGCGTGACTTGGAGGGGAACTTGGAGGTGGTGGTGTTCCCATGCGTCTGCTGCCCTTGTCCTTCTAGGTGGAAGAGGTCGCGAGTTTGGGACAGAAGCCTTGGCGAGTTGCTGCAGTGCATCTTGTAGATGGTGCACACTGCAGCCACGGTCCAGGGATAAAGGGTTACAATTATGAAGGGTTACAGTTATGTGGCTAGACTGGAGAAGCTGGGGTTGTTCTCCTTGGAGCAAAGATGGCTAAGAGGAGATTTGTTACCTTGCCTTAAAAATACTGACAGTTCTTGATTGGCTTGATTTTTTTTGGAAAACAAGATTTTAGTGACTTAGTTGAAATTTTGAGGCATATGGAGGGGATTGACAGGCAAATTGCTCACTATAATGAAGGGTTCGAATAGCAAAGGAGCAAATTGAAAATTAGGAAGTTAGAAGCAAGAACAGATGTCAGCTGAAACTTTTTCATCTAAAAGGTAATCAAGTTGTGGAATATGTTACCAGGAATGTCCAATGAAGCGACTAGTATAAATGGATTTCTGGAAAGAGAATGGAATGAGTGATACGGTGAGAAAGCTTGCAGGCTGAGTTGATCCATCTCATTGGGCCTAATAGCCTTTTCATATAGCTAAAACTTATTGTATTCTCCTGCTAAGCTGATTTTTTTCTTTCTGTAATTAGGTTTGATATATGTTATGAGTAACTGAATTTATTGATCCTACAGGCACTCTGCAAGGATAATATTTACAAGGGGCTGTATTTCTTTGGCAAGGGATATGGGAAGAATAGTGAACCAATTAGAAGCTACATTTTAACCTTCTTTATTGCCGTTGCATTCATTCTGATTGGTAAGTGAGGTTTAGTCAAAAAAAATTATTTGCTTTAAAAATTATGTTTGAAAAACTGGTTGACACTTCTACCTCTGTTCAGTAAAACATTTTAACCTTTTAAACTGTTCACAGGCTCAGGAAAACTCTCGACTCCCTGGGCCAACTGTTTTTCAGCTTTTCCGTGATACTGAAAAGTATTACAGTAATAAAGAAATTCAAATTGCTGTTACTGCAATTTTAGCATTAAACTAAAATGTGAATACAATTTTATGTAAAAATTAAATAATTGACCACCTATGCTTGCTGAATTTTGTTCCCCCCTCACAAAGTGGGGAACACCAGCCTCTGAAGGACTTCAAAACCATCTGATTGCAGGACGACCTCCCAGGAATGTTCCAAACAAGGCACTTACAAATGTCATGTTCTGCTTTGACTCTAAACAGTTTGACAATGAATCCAAGTCCAGGAATGTGGCAAGTACATGCTGGTCAGTTGTCTGAGCAATCTCTGGCCAGGGATATCTTGTAAGCCAAGTGTCTAGTTTGGATAGATGCATAAGCTCAACAGTCTGGGTTCAGTTACAATGATGGTTAGACATTTGTGAGCACCTTGGGAGCGAAGGGATGACCAAAGAGAGCACCTGTACTGTAACTGAAAATTTGAACCAGAGATATTTGTAGAGACGAGGGTGAATGGCAATGTGGAAGCAGCTCAATTTTGGCAAGCTAGTCCCCTGGATAGGTCACCTAAATGATGAGGCGGTGTTACTGTCTTGAAGCTTTTTATAGATCCTGCTCCGGATTCTTGAAAACAATTAAATAAAACTCATCCCGATCAATTTTCTTCCCTCTCCAGCTACGTGTAAGTCAGGTGGAGGGCTCCCAAAGCACACATGAGCATATATCCTGAGAGGACACCTTCTAGTAAAAGCCTTTGGGCACAAACCAAGGTGTCAGCATGAGCTCTGTACCAACATGAAAGCTCGGACACTCAATCACAGGAACCTCTGGGCACTGATGTAGGAAAACCAAGGGTATATATTGCTACAGTCTGAGGGAAACCCGTCTCTGAAGCCAGCTATCCATGCAAGCTACCCCTAGAAACAATTTGGTCACATTGGACTCCTCAATATGAACAAATTGTGTGTACTTTTAGTAATGTGCATTGACATGAATGATTCTGAGCTGCTAATCATTTGTTACATATGAAAGCAAGTTACTGTAACCTTGTCGCGATAACTAGTGATTGCGTACAGCATTTTCAAAATGGCACTGATGAGTTGGAGAAAGTTCAGCGGGGGAGTTGGACTAGCTGAAGTGCTCTTGCAGAGAGCCAGCACAGGCTGAATAGCTGCCTTCCGTGTTGTAACCATTCTATGATTCTCCATTCTAGGAGAACAGCAAGGGTCTAGATTATGAATTCATCTAGCTGAATTTGTTTGGAAAAAAAGACTGAGGATATATGCAATCTTTTTTTCAAAAGAGAAGAGCTATGGCTAATCTAAATGAAAACAGGCTACTTCACAGTGATGTACATAGACTGGAGCGAAATAATTGTAAAATTAGCTTCAGCCAAGACTAGAGGTGAGAAGAAATGTTCCTGTATCCCACTGGAGAGATTCCCCCAACCCACAGAATAGTGGAACAAGCTCCCAGCAAAAAACTGTTAATGTTGATTAACTCCTGCAAAATTGAACTGGATAAATATCTGGTAGGGAATATGATTGACTGTTATAAGTAGCCAGATAATCAAATATTCTATGGAACATGATGGTTTCTGGGCTTCTTTGTTTAAGGAAATGTCTGTGGAGAGAATTTAGCCACAGTTAAATACCCAAAATGTGGGATAGATGATATTGAGTATTGTTTGATTACCTTTGGGGCTGTTTATACACAGCTTTTCCTCGGGAGATTAAATAGTTACACTAGAGTTTATGATGAGGTGGATTGTACCTGTGAAGGTGCAGCCTTGGTGGATGAATTGACTTTTTCTCATTCCATATAGATATTCTTGTGTGTGCTTGTGTACCCCACTGCTGAAAATGTTAGGCTGCACAGGGCACATACAAACATATGTATGGAATAAGAAAAGGGCAATCAAATTACAGGAGACTTTGGTTTATCCGGAGGTTGTATGTCCGGAAACCTCGATCTACCGGCAGAAATCAGGAGCCGTTTTGTTAGGTTTATTTCTTCTCGTGGCTTTTTTTTCAATAGTCAGGCTCTGGAAAGTCTCTCTGAAGCTGTTGCTAAGCTACAGAGACACTTCCAAGGTACGGGCCGACTGTTTAGAAGCTGTTGCTAAGCAACAGTGTTTGTTGTCAGATACGGAGATAAAAACCTCTATGCTTCAACATTAACGCTGGTATGTCCGGCAGTTTTGATAGATCGGCAACAGCTCGGTCCCGTCGGTGCCAGATATAACAAAGTTTCCTGTAAATTAATGAGAAAAGGGGTGTGAATGGTTTTATTACAGAAATAATTTAGAGTGCTTGAATCCTATGTACAAAATGGAACTGTGAATCTATGTTTTGTTTTACTTAAATGTAGTACAAACTGAAGTGTAAAATGGGGACAATCTCTAATTGCACTTATCAAAATTTGAAAACATGCTCCTGATTTGCATATTAATTTGACCGTTCAGTTTTGAAAATAGTACATGCTGGACACAGCAACACTGCCCAGAAAACACACTGTCACTATTGGTGGGATTTTGAGATAAATGAAGGGATATGGTGAGAAAAAAGATTTGGGTTTTAAGATAACATTCCTATAAATAAATATTTGTGTTCTTAGTCATAATGGCACAAAGGAGACCATTTGGCCCATCAAGTCCATGCCGGCTCTCTGGAGAGCAATCCAGTCAGTCCCATTCCCCCGCTCTATCCCCGTAGCCCTGCAAGTTTATTTCCCTCAAGTGCCTATCCAGTCTCCCCTTGAAAACATTGAGTGTCTCCGTTTCCACCACTTCCGTCGGCAGTGAGTTCCAGGTCATTACCACTCACTGTAAAAAAGCTTTTCCTCACATCCCCCTGTATCTCTTGCCCAAAACCTTAAATCTGTGTCCTAGTCCTTGTACCATCAACTAGTGGGAACAGCCTTTCCCTGTCTAGCCTATCCAAACTCGTCCTAATCTTGTACACCTTTGTCAAATCACCCCTCAACCTCCTTTGCTCTAATGAAAACAAATCCAGCTTCTCCAACCTGTCCTTGTAGCTAAGATCCTCCATCCCCAGAACCATTCTGGTAAATCTCCTATGCACCTTCTCAAGGGCCTTCACATCCTTCCTAAAATGTGCTGACCAGAACTGGATGTAATACTCCAGTTGTGGCCTAGCCAATGCTTTATAAAGGTTCAGCATAACCTCTCTACTTTTATACTCAATACCTCTATTTATGAAGCCCAAGATCCCATATGCTTTGCTAATCACTCTCAATATGTCCTGCCACCTTCAGGGACCTATGTACATTAACTCCCAGGTCCCTCTGTCCCTGCACACTCTTTAAAACTGTGCCATTAAGTGTATATCGCCTCTTCCTGTTCCTTCTTCCAAAATGCATCACCTCACACTTCTCTGTATTAAATTCCATCTGCCCATTCTGCTAGCCTGCCTCTGACCTGTTGCAGTCGACTGGTATCATCCTCACTGTTTGCCTCATCGGCAAATTTAGAAATTCTTTCTTGGTAAAGAACTTGCCCATATTGAATTTTGATGAAATCTGAAATGTAAACATTGACGACTTTCATTTTTTTTCAGCTGAACTGAATACTATTGCTCCTGTTATCTCGAACTTCTTCTTGGCCTCATATGCACTTATCAACTTTTCATGTTTTCATGCTTCATATTCAAAAACTCCAGGTTAGTATTTAAGCATGGACTGCAACTGAATATAAATTTACAAAATTTCAAGTCCTCATGTCAGTGATTACCATCTAGCATTGTTTTAGCATTCAAACGCTATAGAGTTCTGTGAATTATTAATTTTGCAGTTCAGCATAAGTTGGCATCTTGAACACAATTTTTACATTGCCATTTTTAAAGATTTTCTCTTGTAATTTAAAATGAACAGAATGTGAATCCATTATTGATGTAATCCCATTTGACTTAACAGGATGGCGCCCTGCATTTAGATTTTACAACATGTGGATGTCGCTGCTTGGAACTATTTTGTGCTGTGCTGTCATGTTTGTCATCAACTGGTGGGCAGCTGTAATCACCGTTGCAATTGTATTATTCCTTAATATTTATGTGATTTACAACAAACCAGGTGAGAGCCTTTAGTTACCGTCAGTGAATATGAACAAAATGATGAATTGAGTGTACCTTTTCAAACACGCTTAAAGTATTTTGGCCCGAGCTTTTCTGTTTCCACTCTGCTGATTTTCCAGCAAATCTGGGCTGGATGCAGCTGGAAGTGTGGACAGGTGCATGCCAATGACGTGACATTGGGAGAAACAAGGGCTCCGCCTTCCTGCCGTTTACCCAGTGAGAACCGTGGATGCAAGGGCCACCCATTAGACCTTGGTGTTCAGCGTGCACTGGCTAACGGAGGGGCCCTCGGGTTTAATCGTGAAGGAGCTAATGCAGTCGTATTCCGAGTGCAGCCATGCAAAGCCCCGGGAACAGCAGGAGAATATTTTTTTTTAAAGTTCTTCAGACAGCTCCGAGGACTCCCTCGCTCCAGTTGGCAATGAAACTCCGGGGCCGGAAAGTGGTTCACTGGAACTCTACCGGCTTCCTCTGGTGCTTTCACGGCAGCTTTAAATGGAGAAGTTAATGCAGTGTGGAATAAAGTCATTGCTAAATAATTTTGCATGTTCCATACTAATTGCTGCTTAATAAACAAAAAAATAACCCCAGGAGCAAAATAAAGAGCACGGGCAAAGGTTAACACCCAGTCAATGAGCAGAATCACAAAATTACTGCCCCACCTCCCATCTCGAGAAAATTAAAAACACCTGAGAGAATATCAAGTCCTGAATTTCAACTTCGTTACCCATATTTTGCTCAGAAAAAATGCTGGGTTTTTTTGGGCAGCAAAATAGGCCTCAAATTTCCTGGTGCGCTCAAAATGCACAAGGGGTAATTTTAGATTGAGATTACAGTGCCGATTTGCCAGGATCTGCCGAGATAAGTGAAAGTGAGGAGTTTCTGTGCCTGAAGAGTGTGTAGGGTTTGAGCGGTGATTACTGCAGCTGGGAATAACTTCTTGGAGCATTCTGCCTACACAACCTTGGTTTTGTTTGAGTCTGAAACCACAAGAACATTTTGAGCCCCCCAAGTAAGGGCTTCCCAGGAGAAGGTATGCCATTCTCTATGGGCATACCATTGTGTGCCATTTTATAATGGAGGTGGAGCAGCAGAGCATCAGTCCAGATTTTACCCTCTCCCAATCAATATACAGGTCCTGTGAGGGCCTTAGTGAGGAGGTGTGTATTAGAAGATTGCACTTCACCAGAGAAGAAATAAGGGAGTGCTGCTAGCTATTGCATGAGAACCTGCAGCCATGCTCTGTCCAAAATGCCACTCTGTGTGGCTGTAATGATGACCAACGCTACAACCTTTATGGCATAGGGTAATTTCAGGCAGCCATGGGAGATCTCTAATATCAACCAGGCTGAAGTATGGTGATGACTGCACTTTACAGGAGAGCTAGTGAATGCATCGACTTTTGCACCACAGCAAGGTAGAGAGATAGAGCCATCCGGTGTTGTGGGGTTGCTGGCTTTCCAAGGGTACAATCAGTGACACTTTATATATAAAAAAAAAAGCCCTCAACTTTCTAAATAAGAAGAACTACCATTCTCTGACTGCAAAGTTTGTGTGGAACAAGATGCAAAGGATCCTACATGTTAAAGCAAGATATGCTGGAAGTTGTCACAATCCATTCATCCATTGAAATTTGGCCCTCCCAGACCACTTCAAGGAAGAAAATCAGGTTAACGGATGGTTTGTGTGCGACGAGGACTATCTCCTGCTGCTGTAGATAATGACCCCATTCAATGACCCAAACATCAGCAAAATGGTGCCACATCGAGGCACTGGCTAGGTCATTGAACTTCTTGCGGTATTGATCTGTAGTCCTGGGGAGCGAGTTGACACTCTGTGCAAGTGTCACCTCCCTCCACATTGCACGAGACATTTTTTGGAGACTTCTCCTATGGCCACCCAGCACGCAGTCTTGCTGTCTTTCATCAAGGAGGGTTTGCAGGACCATGTCATTGAAGTTGTGGTCTTTTTTTAATACCTCTGGGCCATGCCCCTGCCCCTACTTCAGCTGCTCCTGTGGTAGTTTTATTGAAAAGTGACCTAATAATGCTCGTGAAACATCTAGTCAAGCTACTTGACTTGAACCGAGGTGAGCCAAGCACTTTGGTCCATACCTGCTTCTCCCCCAGCCTGCTGCTGCATCTTCAGTCAGAACTGACCTTTCAAAGGCTGCAGTCCAGCACATTTATCTGTTTTACTTGAGATTTATGCCAGTAACTCCTCCAATTGATCCGGCAATGAGCTGATCCACAAGTCTGGTGCAAACAGCTCTCCAGTCTATTGGTAGGCGCAATTCTCATATTGGTGCAAATGTGGTACAACTCATTCCGTGGAAATTCAAGGCCACGCTGTTTAACCACCGATGAAAAGACCAATTTCAGTATGATAAATCAAGAAAATAATTTTGTATCAATTTGTGATACTGACTCTTTAAAATACTGTTTTTAACAGAGGTGAATTGGGGTTCTTCAGCACAGGCCATGTCTTATGTCACTGCCCTTCAAGATGCCCTTTCACTGACTGGGGTGAACGATCATATTAAGAACTTCAGGTACGATAGGAAGAGGATAACTAAAGTTGACTTTTATGAGACCCTTAAATCCTGTGGAGGTTCTCCCTATTTCCTCTAACTTCAGCTGGAGCCTGGTAGAGCTTCTAGAAAAATAGCTGAAAGCTTATGACAGGAGATTGGGAAAACTCCTGTAGAATTTCAAGGCTGGAATCTATCAAGCTTATTTTCCATTTTACAAGTCAGTGCTCTCTGGCACATCCAGTGAGGAAGCTTAAAGTTTGTACAAAAGTTAATACTCTAACTTTTACTGGATAACGCTGGTGGAAAGTATTTTCCTCACCAGTTCCTCAGTGTCAGTACCTTTTGATAAACTTATTAGATACTCTTGCGATTGTGTTTTTATTTGATGAATTTTGATACTGATTGGGAAATGTAATTAATAGCCTTTGATCAAATTTGAAAAGCAGTATAAGAATTGGAAGGAATTAGTGAGGACTAACTTGAATAAGCTGTCTTTGCTAGTTTAAAAAAAATCAAATTAACAAAGTAATCCTAAGAAATGCTGAAAAACATTACTCCAGCAGTTTCTTGGTGACGTGACTATGACCACAGCTATTGGATAAATAACAATATGCAGATAATGATATTCAATTGTCAAATAAGCCACTTCATAAATTTTTTTTTTTTTAAGTTGCATAAATGTGGTTGAGAAAGAGATTTGTAGGTTATAAGGGTAAGAACTGAATGAGTTAACAAAATGCTAGAAACACTCAATAGGTCAGGCAGCATCAGTGGTGAAATAGACGAGTTAACATTTCTAGAATGAATTCCCCCATCAGAACTCAATAGGTAATTGATGCCTCAAAGGTGGTTCTGGAACTGTTTGCTGCCAGAAGATCCTCTTGCTTGTAGATGCCGTTAGATGAAACTGGAAATCTTGTAATGTGAGAGAATGAAGTTATGTTGAACAGAATTGATTTGAGGGCAAAGGAGAATGCAGAGAAGTGACTTAGTTTGGCATTGAAAGTCTGCTAAAACTCAACCTACTTCAGATGGAAAAATGCATTTAAGTTGGTAGATTGGCCTTTCTAAATGTTGGGAAATGTAGTAGAATTATCACTGATGAAAATGTGAACCTACAACTTGGGGGAAAAAATAAGAGGTCTTGCAAAGTCCATTGTACGCATTGATAAATCGATCAAGGTGTTGGACAGTTCAAGTATTACTGCTTTTCAATTAAAATCAGCTGTTGCCTTGCCTCTGAGGAACATCATAGCATTTGAAGCACTAGAACACCCTGCAGCAGAACCAATACTGCAATAAGCAGCATCATCTTGTAGTGTAATGTCCTAGATATCCAAACATTGCTGGGATCTTTTAATGTTGCTGCCTCTGAAGAGAGTCTTACTAAATAAAGGAAGGGTTCCAGGTTACAGCTCCGGATTTCGCCCAACACTCTTAATTTGTGTTCACAGCAAAAAATGGCATCTTCAATTAGCAGCCATAGTCTGCATCAAATTGAAATCTGCACCCTCACGCATGCCATAAGTAGGGTAGTAGCTGCAGGACTAACCATTACCCTTAATTGTGGTCTGACACACGAGAGCACATCATATTCCCACCATGCCTACTTTGAAAGGTGATAAATACCCCACTATCAAGCCATTACATACAAGCTAAAACTAAAAGACAGATTTATTTACAGGTAAGATAATACACAAACAGAAAACTCATTCTTGGAAAGCAAAAGTTGTATCAGTCCACACAACTTTTTTGGAGTGCATTTCTTAGCCTAATAATTTGCAAGATTTTTTTTGGAGCAAACTGTCTTTTATAAACTTCGCAGTTTAATGTTTGTATGAGTCGGGCAATATTCCTGTTCCCCAGACAAAATCCAATGGTCAAATTTCCCTCAATGCCTGGATTAATTCCAGAAGTGGGTTCAGGCAAGACTTCCAACTACTCTGACTCAGCCCATTTTCCTGGGCAGGATTAATGTATGTTCAGGATGGGCTCCCACGCTGCAACCATTGTTCCTTGTGAGCCCACTAGTGTGGGGGAGGGGCAATCATGTGTTGCTAAAATGCATCACTCAATGCCACAGCGTAAGTCAGCAAGATAAAATTTAAGTGGGAACAGTAGCCTAGATATTTAGCAGAGAAATAATTTGGAACTGGTTCTGAATGAACCTGGCTCAATATTAATGGGTAGCTGGAAGGGTGGAAAAAGCGGCAGTGTAGGATGATCTAAGCACTTCTATAGGCTATTTTGTAGTCGTCATCTGCATTCCTCTAGCTGCTACAGACATCCAAATGCTTTTCCCTGCAGACGTTCTTTCTGATGAACAGAACAGACCAAATTTAAGGGAAATCCCCCATAGATGTAAACCCTGCTCATTTGTCATTTAATATACAGTGGGATGGGAATATGGTGGGTAGGATGATCCACCCCGGGTGGGGAAGCAGAGGAGGAATACCAGCGGAACCAGTTTGGGGCAGGGGGAGGAGATTCAGCAGGAGACCTCCTTGTCTATTTTCCTGTCTTCTCTACCCTGAGACCGCCCAAGCACGTGGTAAATGTGAAGAAAACCGAGCCCCTGGTGTCAATTCCAGAAACTGAAATTGAGCTGGAAACTGGACAATACGTGTTGGATGGTGAGCTAAATATAAGTTGGTATGGTATTGCCTTTATGCCAAAAGAATCCTTTCATGTCACAGATGTCAACCTTGAGACATTAACTCAAGATAGGTTGGTCACTAAAACCAACGGGGTTGGATTTTTGCAAGCAACGAGGAGTTCTCCCAATCACCCATCATAACTTTGGCATAAGATCTGCATAAAAACTTATCAATACAGATTTCAGTTGCGAAAACCCAATCATTGAAGCTTATGACTTTCCCACTGATTATGTTGAGCATCTATCAATAATAACATCCAGTTCTTCGTAGGGTGGCTAATGGCCATCTCTGGGTCTTGCAAAGTTAAGATTTCGAATGCACTGTGTGATGCATCACATTGCTGATATAAACCAGTTTCATCTGTATTGTGACTGGAGTATTTTGATACGAGACATTAAACAACTTTGCCCAGCTGAAGAAAATGTATGGAAGTTAATTTTTTTTTTAATAAGTTGACAGGACAGTCCATTCCCTCTAATCAGAAAAATACATTGGTGATATGGGAGACACTGTAAATTGTCTCAGTGGAACAAAATAAAACCAATTGCTAAAGTCAGTACAGTATCAGTCAGGGCTGCATTTTTGAGGCCAATAAAATCATGGCATGATGCTGGCTGTGAACTTGAACTAGTTGTTCCTAACTCGTGTGTGAATGTCATAACGGCACAGAAGGAGACCATTTGGCCCATCGAGTCCATGCCGGCTC